>NW_015546072.1:1232397-1237228 GCF_001515605.1 Sinocyclocheilus anshuiensis
CATTTATAAATGAGTGCTTGTAGTCAACTGTGGAGGGGTGAGTTTAAAACGTAATAAATGATTGGAGAAGTGCTGGACGATTGTGTTATGACATTTTGATTAAACATTACAAAGTCAAAAATAAAAAAAAAATAAAATAAAATAAATGTAAAAAAAATAAACATACATGGATGAGTTGTTTACATGATATGAGAAATGCATTTACAAATCAAATGCTAAAATACATGTATTTTTCTTTACATCGGAATTTAATATTTATTGTGTTGAAAGTCAACTTTGGAAAAAAAATCCTGGGTTAAACTCTTAAAATATTGTATTTTCTTGTGTTAAGGATCATATTCTTGTCTTCAGTTTCTGATTTCTCTTCTCACTCCAAACTAAAATGCAAAGTCGTGACTTGAGAGGACATTAAATGGAAGGTTTTCAGTTCTGTGGTATTCAAGGGATATTTTGCATCTCCAGTGTGCTTTGTTAACTTGCAAATTTGACAGGTAAAGACTACTTAGACTCACAGGAGAATGACCATATTAGACGTGTTAAAATGACATTCTGATTGGACAGCTGTGTTTACCATCAGGTATATTCCTCTGCTGAAAGAAAAACTCACATGAGTCACAGACTGGAATCACAAGAGCCAAAATGATGCCTTCGTTGAAGCATTCACAGTTTTAATAACAGTTCTCTGACATCTGGCAGCATTTGAAAGTTTGACGAGCAGCATGTCATAGTAGGTGCCATTCTGACAGAAATTAAAAATGTTTTTCTTCCAACTGCAACAGGGTCAAAAGTCTCTATAACTGGGTAGCAAGACTTAATGGTTTATACTCCAAAGCAAAGCATCAAGGGATCTGCTAGACTCAAGGGAGCCTAATCACCCTCAGACACATAGAAAAAATAGCTCACACCAGTCCATCCTTTGGGACACAGTATATCGAGTCTCCCTGTTTATCTCTTGTGAGACACACATGTTTGGAGCTGCTTTGTGTAGTTTTCTCGATTTAAAAAAAAATCTTCTAAATTTAACCAGTGGTAGGTTGATTTTCCCAAAAGTTTAAATGTTTTTAACATTGTTCTGTTTGTTTGACTGTCCTGACCAGTCCGATACGCCAGCACTGACTAAACCAGTGGTGTGAGTTTGGGATGGGACTATGTGTGTTTGACCAATGACTGACGGGGAAAGTGCGAGGAAACCTACTGAACAGTTTTCAAGATTCAAGACAAATGTCACGCACAGTTATACACAGAAAACAACTCAGTGAAAAGTAAACCTTTTCAACTACATAATTGTGGGTTCTGTGACACTAATGGTGCAGAAATTTTGAACTTTAGCTTTAAATGAATCAAATATTTTGATCTACTCTTTATACTGCATTGGTTTTGTCTTATTTACAGCATCCTCCACAGGTATAAATTTAGCAGCAAGTGATTGTCAATATATGACACTTCACAGCAATGTGAACACCAAATTTTTCTTGCCAAGTTAAATGAGATGGATGCTAGTAAAATTGGCAATCTTATCCTGTGTGTGGCAAATTAGAAGTGCTAATTAGTTGGTTGTTGGCTGTAGTTGCTCATATTGAAGGTAAACGTCACTTTAGATGCTGTGCTGGTGTTTGGGCTGTCAGAGGGTGGGCTCCACTGGGTATTGCGTAATATTGTGTGTCTCTGTGGCATTGGCTCAGGTGCAAGATCTATCACTCTTTCTTTTTCTATTTTGCTTTCTTTCTCCCACCACAGGTCTCTTGTACTAATACTGCCTCAGGCTGGAGTTATTTATTTATTGGCACATGGACGGGCTTGTTTGCCACAACTCAGCTGTGATTCAGCATAGCCAAGGCCTTGTTACTGTTTGTCTTCTTCTCAGATGGTTTTCACATCATTCTTCTGTTCTCCCATTCTTTTTCTCTCTTACTCGGAGAGATTTTTATTGAAGGGTGCTTGTCCTTACAGCAGTCTGTTGAATGGTCAAATGGAAAGTTCCAAAAGTTCAAATGGAAAATGTATGCATTTTACAAAGTTTATAAATGGTACAAATGAAGACTCAGCAGTAAACTTGTTATTTTTTGCCATGTTTTCAGTTATAAATTAACTGATTGTTTCAAAGCCATTTGAATGGGTTTTAATTTTTCTCTAACCTTTTCATGTCACCTGTATCTACACGTCTCAGTCTCATATGATGCAACAAAGCCTAAATGATCTTCAATTCAAGTAATTTTACTTGAATGAAAGCTATACATAGCAGTATATTAAACATCAAATATGTTCTTATTGGGTGTGATTGTGCCACATCATGGTACATGTTCGCCTTCAGTGAGGTGAGTCAAATTGCTTGACAAATTAGTCACTGGAAACGTGCGTCTCGCCTGGTGGGGACACAGTGTCAGACGGCACATCCATAGGCCATTCACTGACCATCTGATGCACATTGTTCACAGAATTGGCATGAGCTGTTTGTTTCAAGGCTGTTGATGTATTATGGAAAACAAAATGACTGTGTTTAAATACATGGTGGTCCTTTTTAAGGCAAGCAATCATTATCAACTCAGATGTTTCATGCAGAGTTTAACAAAGATGCTTTTTTCATCAATTTTTAACATGCAAAACAACGTTTTTATTTTATTATTTTTTAAAATATAATTTTAGTTAACTTTAAGTTTCTTGAAAAACTGGAATTACAAAATGTATTATGTTTTTATTTATTTATTTATAATTGTTTGGGTTTTTTTTTTTTTGAAGAAGCCCCTTGTGCTCTTATGCTTGGCTGAATTTATTTCACACTGTATTATTACTGTAAAAATAGTCATATTGTGAAATATTATTACAATTAAAATCAACTTGTTATTTTAATGTTTTAAAATGTAACGTATTTCCGTGATCGCAAAGCTGAGTTCAGCAACAATTTCCTTCAGAAATAATTTTAGCATGCTAGATTAGATTAGATTAGATTAGATTAGATTAGATTATTATTAGATTAGTTGAAGACAGTTGTGTTACTTAATATTTTTGTGGAAATGCGTTTTAGGATCTTTTGATTTAATGGAAAGAACAGCATTTATTGGAAATAGAAATCTTTTGTAACATTATAAATGCATTTACTGTCACCTTTGTTAAATCTAATGCATATTATCTAAATAAAATTGCAAATTTCTTTAAAACTCTTCCTGACCCCACAACACAAGCAACCTCCCAGAATTCTATAGCAATGCATTAAAATCTATTCTAAACATCTTAGTAACTACATACCAACATCCTAACAAGGTGCTAATGAGTTATGGGCAAGCACCACTCACATTTTCTTCAGAAAATATACAAATGTAGTCATATTATTCGCTAGAATCCAGTTAGAATATCATGAGCATTATATGCTCAGACTCGCGCTGCACAGCTAGAGTTGTGACACTGAGCACTCACAGAGGTTCAAAAATAAAAGGCTTCAGTGTTTGTTCAAGTGTGCGCTTCATATTGAAATTCCCCCCTTCACACTAGAATAGCTTTTTGCCCATGCCCGTTTGCCTTTACAGCGTGTACATGTGTCCTGGCAGCATCTTGCAGAGAGTGTCTGCACATCGCCATGGCAACAAGGCTCACTTGTTCACCTGCGCTGTATTTAAGAATGTAAATACGTTTGTTGTGTAACACCTTTGAATGATGCATTGTGAGCAGCCTTGATGCAGAACTTTCTTCTGTGGGCAATAGGTAGTGGAGCAGCGCTGGTTGCCATAGCAAAACACTTGGAGCACATGCGAGAGGCAGGCAGAGTCACTCCTCAGTATTTACAGAGAGCATTTCCAAGTTGAGATATCTGAGAGTTGAAGAAGCGAGGAGGTGGGCTAAAGACGACGTAATGTCATTCGGAACTTCGCACTGAATCTCAAACAAAGGCTTTTCCCGTAGTTGTGCAGTAACCTGGCCTTGAAGAACTCTGATTTTCTCTCAATGGCTGCTAGTGGCTTCATCATACTGGACACTCACCTGATCTGGGTTTTTGTCCTTGGTTTTTATTTCATTTTGAGGTTCTGTTTCACATGACTGTATATTAAACATCAAATGTGTTTTGCTGTGATTGTGTCACATGACTCTGCAATTGCGCTTTCATATGGACAGATAAATTATTTAGCTGAAAAGTCGAACAAGCGGTCTCAGAATTTTATGTTTCAGGAAGGTCACTCCTGGCCTTGTACTCACTGTAAAGTTTGAGGACTGCATTTAAATACGGGAGTGAATCCCCTAAATTATTGTTTCATGTGTGTACAGAACAGAACTCACTCTTGAAACTGCAATGATTGACACCATGGTAATTCTGGCATTTTACCATTTCTGATCAAAGTTATAATGCAGCCACCAATGACTTTCTATTTTTGGTGATTTTAACTGAACCACCGTCAACAGAACCATTGTATTTTCTTTATGTTTGGAAGTAGGGCTGGGCAATATGATCAGTCGATATCGATAATTATCATGATACATTTTTAAAAATCTTTATTTCCTCATTTTTATTTGGTGAAATGTAATTATTCTGACTGTTTTATTAAAATTAACCATTGTTCTTCCATAGTAGCATACATTTAGATAATTAAAACCACACATACAGCTCAATACCATGGTAAAAATGTATCTATATTGTTTCTAGGTATTTGTATTAAAGGGGTCATATGATGTTGCTAAAAAGAACATTATTTGGTGTATTTGGTGTAATGAAATGTGTTTAAGGTTTAGGTTAAAAAAAAACATTATTTTCCACATACTGTACATTATTGCTTCTCCTCTATGCCCCGCCTTTCTGAAACGTGTTGATTTTTACAAAGCTCATCGTTCTGAAAAAGCGAGGTGT
>NW_015546072.1:1242101-1251423 GCF_001515605.1 Sinocyclocheilus anshuiensis
CTTTTATAAAGAATATCTCTTTGGATTTGAGACTTTAGTCTTTGCAACTTTACAGATCTTCTTTATGCACCAAGAGCTTGTAACACTCCAAAGAGAAAGGAAAAATTGAAATCGCATCATATGACCCCTTTAAAAACAGTAGTCTAAATACATTTAGTATAAATGCACAAACAATCACAAAAAAATACTGTAATTATATTCCCTTACTCGTTTTATACATTTAATTCATGTCTTCATTAATAATATCATAAAATGTATTATGATTGTCCAACATTTCTGCTAAAATACCATGGTGCAGTTAGTGTTACTACAGTAAATCCATGTTAAATGATGGCGATTTGTAGATTGAAAAGCCTTATGACTGTATAATTGCACACAGTGTTTCTCCTGTTTGTTAGTGCTGTTTCATCTGACTTTAAACTAGTTTAAATCACAGAATCATTTGTGTTCGCTGAACACTTCGTTGAATTCAAGCGCTGTTTAGTGCTCGTGTGACCGAGACTTTTCAAAGAATAAACGCATCTACTCTAGTAAGCTCGTGCTGCGATGCCATTTGAACTTTAAGCCGAGCGGATAAATAGTGTGGTGCAGTTTAAATGAGTAGCACTGTTTCGTTCCGCTTATAGCGCATAAACATTGTATCAAACATTTATTGAACTCTTGTTATCGTTTTGAGGAAAATTATATCGCAATAATTATCGTTATTGTTTTATCGACCAGACCTCTTTGGAAGGCTACTTTGCAGAGCGCACTCTTGAAGGGGTTGCCATGTCCACTTATTACAAGTGGCAATTATTAAGTGTCTTTCGGTTTGTTGTTTGGGCTCTGCACATAAAGTGATCCAGTTTATGGAGTTAATAAAGTAGATTTTGGTATGGTATGTGGCTTATTTCCATTTTTTGTTTTTGTTTTTCTAGCGAGATCTGGCAACACTAATGAGGCAAAATTTACCCTGTAATTTCTCGCATCACACATACAGAAAAGACACAACTCTGTGATATGCATTTTAATACGTCATTAACAGCAAGTTGTTCAGTTTGGTTCTGTATATGCTTCATAGAATTTCTGTAAATGCGGTTGTCACTACCTGCATTTTTCGGTTGTAGAATGTGGTTGGCACTCCCGCAAAAAATAACTGAACAGAATTTCAGAAAGGTGAATTGACTAAAAAATGTAGCTGCAGTGTGTACATGGCCAAAGTCATGTTTTAAAGTTACTAGACAGTAAAATTAGTAACTGAATTTACTGAAGTTTACTCAGCACTTCTGTTAGAGATATTTACACTACTGTATAAGTTCTGAAGACTGGAGTAATGACTGCTGAAAATTCATCACACAGAAATTTGCATCACAGGAATACATTATATCTTAATCTTAAAATATATTACAAGAGATATTTAAAAAACATTACCAACCCCAAACTTTTGAACGGCAGTGTACATTTAAAGTAAATTAGAGATCTTTAATCACAGCTTTGCTCTAAAGATTGTATTTGTCCCTAAACGTCATGTAATTGACGCACACTTTAGTTGGTTGTTTTACCTTTTTACCTTTTTGTTTTATTTTTAGTGAGCAGTTTTTGGCCAAAATAATTATAGTGGACTGGACTCCATGCTGAAAAGTGTGCCTACATGTAACAGTATCCGTTTTAATTGTAATGTAATTATTCATTTAATCGCCTTTTCACACCAAGCATGAATATTGGCACAAAGGAGACTTTGTGTAGAAGCAATGCACCATGGATTCACCCTACTTTTTATGCTTTAGGTCTATTTTTTTTTTTCTTTATGCAGTAATTAAAAACTTGCTGACCAATAAAAGATATACATTTAGCTTCAATAATGTTCATCCTGTTCTTTCACAGAGTATGCTTGTTGTATTTGATGGTAATGGGCAAATTAGTAGCCTTGTCTTGAAAGTCTCCAAAACCGACTTCTAATAAATAAGTTTTAATAAATGTGAACTACTTGTGAGGAATGCATCACAGAAAAATCACATGCCTCTTGTTCTGCTTCAGTGCTCTGTCTGCATATCTTCCGTGCGTCTCATATTCACACTTCAGCTCAATGCCTCCCCTGAGCCTGCTAAAAACCCCAAACATCAATAAGTGGAGAAATGAACACGTCCCCCCTCTGGAATGAAATGTGTGCATTGGTGAGGTGGTAACGCGATGCACACGCGGGCTGCTGATAATGTTCGTAAATGGCGAGTGAGGGGGTGGTTGCTGTTTGCGTGTTTTGTGCATCTGGCTGAAGGATGTCTTGCTCTGTCACGCAGTCATGGAAGCAGGCTGTTGAGTAACCAAATCTATATTGTTGGTCCTTGAATAAATTTGTAATATTGAGTTTTGATTATAATTGGTGCTGATTTGTAATGAATTGTCTGAAGTAGTTAGTTAAAATTCTTTCTGACTGTAGCTTTCAAGCTGTGTTCACCAAACTTGGCAGTTATTCAAGCTGTTCTGATTTAGTTTGCTTAATTTTTTTCTTGATATTCCTGTCAATTATCAAATGTCCCTCAAAAATAACACTGACTAAATGTTCTGTTGAACACACAAAAAGATATATGGTTGGTTGAAGAAAGCCATTGACTTTCTTTGAGGAAGGTTGACGGTACCCACTGACTTCCATAGTATGGAAAATATACTGCTGATGTCAATGGCTGCTGTCAACTGTTTGATTACCAACATTGTTAAAAATACATTCAGAAACAGCTTGACCTTTGAATTATGTGCAAATGTGTGAAGTTGGATTATTTTTCTTCTCTGTGTGTTTCTGCAGGTGAAGTGTATGACGTTGTTTGTGACCCACTACCCTCCACTGTGTGAGCTGGAGCACTTGTACCCGCAGAATGTGGGGAACTACCACATGGCTTTCCTGCTGAATGAGCCAGAGAGCACTTCTGATGGTGTGTATGGAATTTATCTACCCACTCACATTACATCAGCTTCTTGAGTTGAGATTGGGCTATATATAAGCTTCCATTCAAAATCCTGATCTTGCCGTTCTTGATAATGAACCATGCACGTTTATTAACTTCATCTTGATGTCATCTGTGAAAGCCATTAGTGTCTGGATCAGAGAGTTGATTTCTTCAGTGCACACAAAGCGGTAGTAGGGAAAGAGGAGTGCATTGTCTTGGAATATGCTGGATTTGGTAGCCTCTGAACCAGTTCCTTTGCTGTTGTATGTCAGCTGAGTCATTTGGGATTTCATGGATCACTTACTCGTCTTTGCATTGACCTTATGCTGCTTGAGTGATCAAGGAGTGCAGCACACTTTCTTAGACCTTCTGTTAGTCAGTCCACCTATTGTCTGATCTGTCCAGCGCTTGATTATTAATAAAATGGAATAGAACAGAGTACTCAACTCGTAACCAAATAATGTTTTTTTTTGTTTTTTTTGGGGGGGGGGGGTTTTTGATGTGCTTCGTGATGTTTTTTTTCTTCTGGAAAACCTTCCATTTAAGTTGTAGAATAACAAATGTCACTTTTACATGTGTGTTGAATGCCAGATTTAATTGTCCATGCTCTATGCCCCTCTTTTCATTTATTGGAGTTTTTTGATCGTTTCATGCCCATTTTATCTACTGACATGCCTTGATAGTTCACCCAAAAATGAAAATTCTGTCAGCATTTACTCACCCTCATGTCTTTTCAGTCATTAGACTTTGGTTAACCGTTAAAATGCAAATTAAGGTTTTATTTATTTTTTTAATTTGTGTTTTGAAGATTAAGTAAAGTCTTATGGTTTTGGAATGACATAAAAGTGAGTAAATGCATTCAATTTTCATCTTCGGGTGAATTTTCCATTTGAAGGCGATGAGACTGTCAATGTGATATTTGTTTCCAAGCATCTTTTTTTCAAATATCAGTTTGATATTCAAGAAACTGGAAATGGTTTTGGAAATGGTTGAATCAGTCAGTATGAAATATGAGAAATATTTTCCCTGCTTTCATGTGTGAAATTGATTTGGTAATAATTTGTGTAGTACATTGCTTGATCTGAATGACTTCAGGCAGTGACAGGTCAACAGATCATATTTGCTCTTACGTAGTGTTGAGGAGCAGATAGGACTGCAAAAGACAAGAAACCTAAGTGGTAATTTGTAAAGCTGATTCGCCAATTTCACTTTTACAACGATTAGCTTATTTGTTTATCTCAAGATCTTTTTCAAGTTTTTTTAAGGTTCAAAATTAAGCATCCTGCTTAGAAAGCCCAAGTCTGCTTCTTCTCCTGTGGTAGAAATTACTTTGGCTAGTACTTTGATTGGTAGAAGCTACTTTGCATAAACGAATGTGACTATGAGATGGAATTTGAACAAATTTATTGTCAAATTGATGGCTTGGAAACATCTGTCAACCAATCAGAGTCAGGCCTTCTGGACTTCTGTGGTATAAAATTACATTTTCCAGGAAGAAAGAGAATTCCAGAACCTTAAATCCTTGAAACACTGTTACAAGACCCAGGTAGTGGTTACTTAACAACTAGCTTGTGTGTATGACAGTAATCCTATTGCATTAGTCTTTCCTCTTCAGTTTCTCATTGTACTGTGCTGTCTGTGTAGTTTCGCCTACTGTCATTGAAATTCATGTGGAAATCACATGCAGAGTTCTGATCATCAGAATTCAACTAGGTTCACCCCCCCCCCCAGGGAATTGCTGAGAAATATTAGAAGAAATGTTCACAAATCATATTCACAAATCAGGTTAATAATAATTGTCATTACTGTCACACCATGACACAAGAAATGACTTTATCTGAGTTCTGAAGAAGTGTCTTTTATGGAAAAAGTTCTCAGCACAACTCAGTGACCTTCTAATGTCCATCATTAATGAAATATCTTTTCTCAGACAAAAAATTATTCACAGTTATTATGCCATTACATTGGTATTATTCACAGATTTGACACTTTGGTCATATGCTCTTATACTTTATAATTCAAGGTAATGTGTTTCATTTTTTTTATGTTAAAATGCTTTCTCTTATCCCAGTATAATGGCTAAAATACTTGATCAATTCATCAAATTTTAGCATAGTCCATTAAAGCATTATTTTGCAATATTAGCATAAAACAATATAGTATTTAAGCAGTAGACTGTTTATTACTGTATAAATTAAGTATCATCATCATCATCAGGATTATCATGAATCTTGTTTTTATAAATTCTTTTCTTCTCACATTGAATCCTCTGATCATTACTTTGATACACACATAGCGCTTCCAAAGTGTTTAATACCTCCGTTGCTCTCGTTACTAGAGGAGGAGGTGCAGCCAGAGTTCATCACATTTCTCTATCAGCTGATTGAAGGCGCAGCCGCCAGGAGCTATGGGCTAAATGTAGCACGTCTGGCTGAAATCCCAGAGTCCATCCTCAGGACCGCTGCATTCAAATCCAAAGAGTTGGAGGCTCTCGTGAACAGCCGGAGGTACGTGGGCTGATTGGTTACACAATGGAAAAAGAACACTGTAGTAATTTTGGAGGAGCTTCTTTCAGAACAAATGAAAGACTTTTCCGTGAGAGGAATATCTGAAGAGATTACAAATTATTCCTCGGTTTGAGGCTCTGTTTGAAAAATACTGTGTAGGCTGAGGCTCACATATTTTTATATGTTGTATTTGATTATAGACATTGAAGTCATTGCTAAAAATTGTCAGAATTAGAAATGTATTGTAACCTAATTGTGTAAAGTCAGCGGCTTTGCATAGATTATTTTCACATACAGTATGTGGAAGTCAGTTTGTCCAGTTGCATGTACATTATTTCCTATTAACACATGCATGAAATGTCGAAGAGGAAGTAAATAATTGACTAAATGGACAAAAGTCATTCTTCAGTTTAAAATGTTAATATTCAGAATCAGTTATCCATATGCATATATTAAAGTTTAAAGGGGTCATATGATGCGATATAATGAGTCTCAGTGTATATGCATTTGTATTTGCACCAGCCACTAAAACAGCAGCAATTGATCAAATGTCATTATGGAACCCTGTTTCCGCCACTGAATAAAAATTAACAAAAGGCATTTGCGCATTTTTTCTTACAATTCAGACTTTTTTCCTCACAATTTCAAGTTTATATCTTGCAGTTCTGACTTTCTTTGTCAGAATTGCGCATTTAAATCTAGCAATTCTGAGTTTTGTCTCGCAATTGCGAGTTTATATCACACAATACTGACTTCACGCAATTCTGAGAAAAAAGTCAACTGCGAGTTATGCATTGTATTTCTGACTTTATAACTCGCAATTGTGAGTTTATATCTCCCAATTCTGAGAAAAAAAAGTCAGAATTGTGAGATGTAAACTCACAATTGTGAGAAAAAAAGGTCAGAATTGTGAGATAAAAAGTCGCAATGACCTTTTTTATTTTTTATTCAGTGGCAGAAACAGGCTTCCATATTTCTTTGATTTGTCTTCATTATTAAAAAATATTTACTGAGGTATTGACACTGTTTAAACCTTTTTGTAATTGTGTGGTATGTAACATGATATTACCCCCTTCTGTCTTTACAAACATAGGAAAATGGTGAGACTGTTATCTGATGCCTGGAGTATCACCAACAAGGAAGCATTGCTGGATTGGAGAAAGTGTAGTCTCTAATAATAGCATGATGGTTTTTGCCCATAGGATGATGGTTGCAAAAACCGTTAAACAAACAGGAACTGAATATCATGTATTTGAATATCATGTATTTCATCACCCGTTTTAACGTGAACTCAAAACAACAGATCTTACAACTATGAATGATGTCTTACATAGACACTCTCCAGGTGCTTTGGCCAGAAGGTTTGCTGGTAATATGCTGTATTTGTGTCCATAGGAAAAAAGAAACTAATGCACCTTTCTAAGATTGTTAGTGTAATGTTGTATGTACATTAATTATACTAGAAATTAAACATTTTTCTGTAAATTGTGGTGTTCATTTAATTAGTTCACCCATAAATGAAAATCCTGTCATCATTTACTCACTCATGTATGATTTTCTTTCTTCTTCTTAATTTGAACAATGTTGGTAACCAAACAGTTTTATTTGATGTTGACAAAATGTAAGTTCTACAGGAGAATGCAAGTAATAAAGATTTGGAATGGTAATGGGTGACAATGTTCATTTCTTGGGTGAACTATCCCTTTAAGTTTCCTCAGTAATCTCATTGTCCTTTAAATGTGACGTCTGAGGTGAATGATAATCAGTCTTCATAAAAGCTGAAGCAGTCAGGCTAAGAACATAAAACCCTCCTGTGTCTTCCTTCCTTGCTCACATTTGCATTTATTTGAAGTTGCACAGGTTTGCTTTAATAATATTATTTTAAATGTCATTTAAAATCATGAATTATAGATGCTACACTATATAAAATAAACTGACTGAACTGGATTTTAAAATCGATTTGTATTATTTCATCTTTATATCATCAAATATGCAGTATATCAGTTATCATTACCATCTTAACCCTTAAGATTTGTCATCCTAACATCATAAAAGTTATAGCAAATCAGATGAAAATGAATGTGCATTTCTCAGATATAATTGAAGCTTGATAGAGTCTGAGAATGTCACTTGCTTGTGCACACGAAGCGTCCATGTGACAGTGATCCTTAGTGCAGCAATTGTCCCTTATCTGACACTTTGTGAGAATGTGCTTGAGAAATTCGAAATTTTAACTTGCGTGCCGTGTTTTGGTGTCATTGAGAAACAAGTGCAACATTGTCTAGCGCATGTTTACTGTACATAGACAACAATGGAAGAAAAAAAAACAGTTGAATGTAAAAACATGTTCTGTGTGAATGGCTGCTTAAGGCCTGTTCACACCAGGGACTATAATGGTAAATCTAAAATTGTAATTATCATTCTAGTCCTATGAGAATATGGAAGTCCACAAAACAGCTATAACTAACGTCACAGTTGAACGATATCATTGGAATTACTTTCAATTTTTTTCCCAGCTGATGAGCCATAAAAATATTGGTAGCCAGTCAGAATCCATCTGACTTTATAGAACTTGAGCATTTAAAGCAGCAGATGGCAAAAACAGCAGTGTATGCTTACCATAAACAGAATGGTATTATGTGTTGGTGTGGATATAGTTAACGGTAATATAATTAACATTTTAGTTATATTTATAGATAGCGTTCTTTGTGTAAATGGACCTTTACACTTGTTTGTGTGGCAGTTTTTATGCATATTATTTAAAGGGGTCATATGATGCTGCTAAAAAGAACATTATTTTGTGTATTTATAAACTATGAATGTAATGTCTAATGCTGCTTGTAGTTATTTTTTGTCAGTATACCTCGATTTCTAAATGATGAATATAAAGGACACTGAAATGTAACACTCTGTGAGAATTGTGGCTTTTCCTTTAAAGCATCTTAATCTAACAGTAAAGCACCTAATTGGAACCTAGTTACTTGCTGTGTATATAGCGTAACGCGCTGAAGCGCGCCTCGCCTCGCCGCCCCCCCGCCTCCTCATTAAAATATATACACAGCCCCGCCTCCTTATTAAAATATCTACATCCCCGCCTCCTCATTAAGATCTGCGAGTCTTTCTGCCGCGCTTTCGATCCGCCCACTCATTAAAAGCTGCGCTCAGCCACAAGGGAAAGGGGATCTCCGCGCGGGAGAGAGAGCGCCAGAGAGGCGCTGTCTCTTTAAGAGGATGCCAAAGCCGATTACATCTGATCTTAACAGTGATTCTCTCTCACAGTCTGTCCACTACTATTGCTTATTTTGCTGTACTGCATGAGCTAAACGCGTTTGCAGACAGTGTTGTTCGTCGGGGTTAAAACTTTTCTTCAGGCCAGAATGGATTGGGCTCCGAACTCGTTTGGATGAGTCGCTTATGAGCAGTGCGCTTCAGCTCGGCAACTTTCCCGTGCGCATTTCTCCAAACATCCTAGGTGGAAAGTTCAAATCACATGGGATATGGTGACAAACAAGTGAATACACATTAAACCAAGACGGAAAATGCAGACGAGTGTTCGGTACAATGAGGGACACGCTCTGTATCTCTCCGTTATCGCGCGTAAAGAGGGCACCAAGCGAGGTTATCTCAGCAAGAAGACCACAGAAAACAGTAAATGGCATGAGAAGTTTTTTGCACTTTATCAGAATGTTTTATTTTACTTCGACACCGACCAGAGTGCTCGACCGTCAGGGATTTATCTTCTGGAAGGATGCACATGTGAACGAGTCCCTGCGCTCAAGGTGTCCACTGTTGGCAAAGACGCACTTGACAAGCTGGTGAGTTCAACGTTTCTTCAACATGCCAGTTTAATACAGGCACGAATTATTAGGGAGACTGAGCATTTATAAGGCTTGA
>NW_015546072.1:1253967-1259479 GCF_001515605.1 Sinocyclocheilus anshuiensis
TCTTTACAAACATAGGAAAATGGTGAGACTGTTATCTGATGCCTGGAGTATCACCAACAAGGAAGCATTGCTGGATTGGAGAAAGTGTAGTCTCTAATAATAGCATGATGGTTTTTGCCTATAGGATGATGGTTGCAAAAACCGTTAAACAAACAGGAACTGAATATCATGTATTTAAATACATCATGTATTTCATCGCCTGTTTTAACATTAACTCAAAACAGTAGATCTTACAACTATGAATGATGTCTTTATATAGACATTATCCAGGTGCTTTGGTGGTAATATGCTGTATTTGTGTCCATAGGAAAAAAAAGAAAATGATGCACCTTTCTAAGATTGTTAGTGTAATGTTATATTGACATTAATTAAACTGGAGATCAAATATTTTTCTGTAAATTGGTGTGTTCATTCCATTAGTTCACCCATACGTGAAAATCCTGTCATCATTTACTCGCCCTCATGTTTGATTTTCTTTCTTCTTCTTAATTTTAACAATGCTGGTAACCAAACAGTTTTGGTGCCCATTGACAAAATGAATATTTTACAGAAGAATGTAATTGATAAAGATTTGGAATGGTAATTGGTGACAGAATGTTCATTTCTTGGGTGAACTATCCCTTTAAATTTCCGGAGTAATCTCATTGTCCTTCAAAGGTGAAGTCTGTGATGAATGATAATCAGTCTTCATAAAAGCTGAAGCAGTCAGGCTGAGAACATAAAACCCTCCTGTGTCTTCCTCCCTTACTCACATTTGCATTGCTTTGAGGTTACCGTGGTTTGCTTTAATAATATTTTAAATGTCATTTAAAATTATGAGTTATAGATTATGCTACACTTTATAAAGTAAACTGCTTTAACTGAATTTGAAAATTGATTTATGTCTGTATGTTACGAAATATGCGGAAGATCAGTTAAAACCATCTTATATTTGTCATCCTTACATGCTAAAAGTTGAGAAAAAATCATGGCAAATAAAATAAAGGAAAATGAGTGTGGATTTCTCAGATGTAATTGAAGCTTGATAGAGACTGAGAACACACAAACACACAAATTATATAATTGATAGAGACTTGTACAGTGAATGGGATGACGAGTGAAACTTTTAAACTTGATAATTCACGTGCGATAAAGGAGATGTCCAAAATGTGCAATTCTCCAGGACCAGGATTGAGAACCAGAAGCCCTGTAGTAAGAATTTGCTAACAGTGTTAGGGGTCCTTCACAAAGAATGTGTTTTTTGTAGTTAAAAACGTGAGACACAAGTCTAGAGACATGTTTTATGTTGTTGTTGTTGTTGTTGAAAATGTGCTTGCAAAAGTTGAAATTTTAACTTGAGTGCCGTGTTTTTAGAATGCTGTCATGAGACGCAAGTGCAACGGTCAAACACATTGTCTAGAGCATGTTTACTGTGAATAGAAAAACAATGGAAAACAAAAGCAGTTGAATGTAAAAACGTGTTCTGTGTGAATGGCCCCTTAAGGCCCGTTCACACCAAGGACTATAATGGTAACTATAAAATTTTAACTATCACTCTAATTCTAAGAGAACAGGGAAGTCCACATCACAGCGATAACAATAACCACACAGCTGAACGAAATTGTTGGAATCACTTTCAGAACAATTTTTTTCCAGCTCATGAGTGATAAATACACTGGTAGCCAGTCAGATTCCATTCGACTTTATAGAACTTGAGCATTTAAAGCGGCAGATGACAAAACAGCAGTATGCTTAAACAGAACAATGTTGTGTGTTGGTGTGGATGCTAATATAATTAAAGGTTTAGTTATCTTAATAGACAGCATTCTTGGTGTAAACGTACCTTTACACTTGTTTGCATGGCAGTTTATGCAGTAGTATTTAATGAAATGATAAACTATTAATGTGTTTAATGTGTAATTTCTAATGCTGCTTGTAGTTATTTTTTAGTAATTGATTTCTGAATGAGTGTCATGGGCACTGAAATGTAACTTGCATGTACCCAGTGTGAATTGTGGCTTTTCTTTAAATGCAAATTAACCTACCAGTAAAGCGCCTAATTGTACCTTGTCAGTTGCTAGAGTGATGCGCCGTAGCGCGCTTCGCCCCGCCTCCTCATTAAAACCCCTGCATCGCCCGCCTCCTTATTAAAATTTCTGTATCGCCTCGCCTCCTCGTTAAGATCTGCGAGTCTTTCTGCCCGCGCTTTCGATCCGCCCACTCATTAAAAGCTGCGCTCAGCCACAAGGGAAAGGGGATCTCCGCGCGGGAGAGAGAGCGCCAGAGAGGCGCTGTCTCTTTAAGAGGATGCCAAAGCCGATTACATCTGATCTTAACAGTGATTCTCTCTCACAGTCTGTCCACTACTATTGCTTATTTTGCTGTACTGCATGAGCTAAACGCGTTTGCAGACAGTGTTGTTCGTCGGGGTTAAAACTTTTCTTCAGGCCAGAATGGATTGGGCTCCGAACTCGTTTGGATGAGTCGCTTATGAGCAGTGCGCTTCAGCTCGGCAACTTTCCCGTGCGCATTTCTCCAAACATCCTAGGTGGAAAGTTCAAATCACATGGGATATGGTGACAAACAAGTGAATACACATTAAACCAAGACGGAAAATGCAGAAGAGTGTTCGGTACAATGAGGGACACGCTCTGTATCTCTCCGTTATCGCGCGTAAAGAGGGCACCAAGCGAGGTTATCTCAGCAAGAAGACCACAGAAAACAGTAAATGGCATGAGAAGTTTTTTGCACTTTATCAGAATGTTTTATTTTACTTCGACACCGACCAGAGTGCTCGACCGTCAGGGATTTATCTTCTGGAAGGATGCACATGTGAACGAGTCCCTGCGCTCAAGGTGTCCACTGTTGGCAAAGACGCACTTGACAAGCTGGTGAGTTCAACGTTTCTTCAACATGCCAGTTTAATACAGGCACGAATTATTAAGGCTTTAGGGAGACTGAGCATTTATAAGGCTTGAACTTCTCCAAAGGAGGTAAAAAGCAAAAGGATAAGGTGTCTTAAAACATGTATATGTTACTTAAACCTGCCTTTTTAACGTTTCCTTAACTGAAAAGTTCAGTTGCAAGTTGTCGGAACGCACTAAACAGCCTTGTGAATCGAAGTCGCTTTCGCCAGATGAGGTAACCATGGTAACAGTACGCTGCTTTAGCACGTAACATTAGTGTAGGATTGTAAATCGACAAATCCGTAAGTGTGGTCATTATGACATTACTATAGATCTAGATGTCACTTAGTCTCAAAAACGTCAGTTAGCTAACTGTGTGTCCAAAACTACGTTTTGGTTGCGCGTGAGGATCCTCCAGAGATTGTGCTCTAAAATGACTGACGTAAATACCTTTAAAATCCCAGACCCCGGAAGACTTGAATAATTGGCTCATTAAATATAACCAAAATGGTAAGAATACTGGAGATGGAAGAAAATATCTTTCTGCTTTTTTGTATTTTAAATGCTGTTATTACAGTATGCGTAAAAGAGATCTGATGGAATTATCGCTGACATCTGGAAATCCAGCCTAATCTTAAATTTGGAGAATATATTAGTCTGTTTCTTCCTATCATATCGTAAAAAGCTAAACGTCGCCAATGTGTTGGAAAGTATCTAATAGATAATTGCAAATGTCTTGTAAAATAATTTCTTTCCTACGTGAAAACCTGTTGCATTGGACACCCGAAGTCCTCCTTTGAACAACATTCGAGCAGTGCAGAAACGTGATCATTAATTTATGCATTGATATAAGATCATCACATCCAGAAGACCCCTATAATGTCTATACTGACTCGTGATGTCTTCGTTAGTATGTGAGATAGGTAATAATTGAATTTCTACTGGGGTTCTGACAAAGAAATGTGGATGGATCCTTTTTATCATGAGGAAATATTCACCTTCTGCTAATGTAGTGGTCTGCTGGCAGCATTAAAAATGTGATATTGTTGGTGACCATTGATGTCAGATATTGATTTCAGTTAGAAACAGTATTAGAGGCTCCCCATTCAACAGGTGCAGTCTGTTACCTCTGTACAAAAAAAACAAAAAACAACTAAAATTATTTACACCAGCATCATGTATGCAAAAGGTTCACAAGCCATGCCTAATATGGGAATTATCCCAGCTCTAAAACCCACCCATGTTGTGGTTAACACTTTCATCTGCTGATGAATCTCTCACAGGCACACATTTGCAGTCACATTCATACAGTATAATTAGGTGAAAATATGTGGGGTTCTTTTTCTTTTTCAGTCATCATCTTCTTAAACACAATAGTGTTTCTCTTACTGCCATGAAATTATCTCATTCAGACCTCACTATTTTCTAAATAGAAACATGATTTTTCTCAAATTGTGAAGCACTACTACATGAGATAGAAAGTGGACCTTTTGTAAAAGCTGAATCTCGAGGACCCCATGAAATCAAAGTGAGAGTTTTGTGCTTTTTGTTCAGCCAGTGTTAGTTTTGAGGTGATTTATATGGTATGAACTTCCAAATGTTGACCAAATTTACTTTTAACAAATAAATATGGGTGTTGTTTAGCTGGCATAGGTCACCCCCATGGTGATTTAAATGTTGCTTACAAAAAAATGTTACCAACCCAAGCTTGCATGAAAAACATTCACAAGGTGGCATTTTCATATGAATTCACATGATGTCTAAAACAAGTTTTTTTTAGGGAAAAAAAAGCATGAAGACCCACCGTTAAACAACCATTAGTGGGGTTTGAGCATATCTATGAAAATGTATGAATAAGGGCATACAAATTCATACTTATTGCCATAATGTTGCAGCCAGGTACCAGATACCTTTGGTAGCAAAACATGCTTTTTGGCTGTGATGTAACTAAAGCCTACTGGCTCTATTTTTTAATGTATGTGTCCGAAATTGAAAAGTAAATGAATTATTGGTATAATGTTGAACTTTTCATTCATATTGTAATAAAAAGGTTTTATCATATGTTCTTTGTAGCATCAAATATTGGAATTAAATTGTGTTTAAATTAACCATCTAACCATTTAGTCTGCTAACCTGCTAATGAGTTAAGATTCAATTTAATTTGATTGATTTCCTATTGCAGTTTAGCTTTGTTTCCTCTGCCTGTTAAAGGGGTCATGAACTGTCTCTGTTTTTTTTATTTTGCACTGTTCTCTGAGGTCCACTTATAATGTTATCAAGATTTTTACATCAAAAAACATCATAATTTAGACGTAATTAGCAACAGTTACTCACACTTGTGTGATGTGACATTACTGTCGGATCTAATATAGCCAGCACAGCATCGTCTTTTAGTTTCAATCTTTCTGAAAACCCTGTGTCAAATTGTGCCTTGTTTGTAAACAAATCTGTGATAAAATGAAGTGAACAAAGGACTGAGTTCTTACTGACGCGGTCTGGATCTTCATTAAAAATAAAGTTCATCCATTCTTTCCTAATGCTGCGATCAGAAGGAATTCAATGCAAAGACTGTTTTTTCCACAACTTGGCACTTCACAGCATCTTGTTGTCTTCAGAGCCATCTTTTT
>NW_015546072.1:1259512-1260783 GCF_001515605.1 Sinocyclocheilus anshuiensis
TTCCTAACGTTGGGATCAGAAGGAAGGCAATGCAAAGACTGTTTTTCCACAACTTGGCACTGCACAGCGTCTTGTCTTTGGAGCCGTCTTTATCATTGGGTTTCTGCGTAGATCTGCGTTCACCTCTGTCGTAAACTACTTGTGCGAATCGGTGGGCGGGGCTAAACAGACAGCGATGTAGAAGCAGGTGTTGATGTTCTTCTGCGGAGGCAATGTTTAGCCACACTATTACGTAATAGAGTGGCACATTCCACAACCAGACTGGCTTTAATATAAGCTGTTTTTAGACTAATGAGAAAGTTTTGAGTTTTGAAACGTACCGGATGTTTTTATAGTATAATGACTTCTTATATGTCAAAAGATCAAGGGAAGTTTGTTTTCTCAGTTCATGACTCCTTTAATGGTGCTGTGTGTTTGTGCATTTATCAAAATTATGGTGTACCATGTCAACTTAAGGCTTTCGGAAAACCAGCCATACTAAAGTCTTCAGTTTTATAGCTGAAAAAGATGTATCAACAATCATGTAGCGCTTTGAATATTATGCCCGTTCAAACAGAAATGAGATGGCTTTTAATCTACAGAAGTCATATAGTTCTCACACAGTGCATGTTTGTACCCTGTATCGACTCTTTCCTCTGCGAGAACAGTCAGAAATCCTCGCTCAATCACACACCCACAGACTCCCACACGGCTGCATATAAGTATGCACACTCTCTCCCACAGACAACTAAAAAGACAAAGGAAAAAATGTGGGCTAGTCTATAAAGCGTACAGACAGGTGTAGAAGCAGTCGATAGGGATACTGAAACTCCTTTGGGGAGAGGAACCCCAGAGGAATAGAAAATGTAAACCAACAAAAACGGATATGAATAAATGTTATCAGCACTGCTGTAACTGATGATCAAAGTCCATTTCCCAGTATTTTTTTTTTAATAGAAATGACTATTTTTGATGAGAAAAGCATAAAGATTTTATAGAAATGTGTAGGTGGAGATTTCCAGCTGCTTATTTGAAACATAAAGCTAACACTACCCAGGTGAAAAAGAAATATATTTAAATTGTGCTTTTTCAGACATACTTACTATATTTAAATTATACTATACTAAGTGCATATTAAATGTATTATTTTGAAACAACTTTAAGTATATTAAGTGTATTTCAAGATATGTTTAAGTTTGATTTTAATCTATTTGTAATATATTTAATATATTGAAATTGTGTTAAATTGGAACCACTTTAAGTATATTTAGTGCAATTTAAGTGTATTTCTT
>NW_015546072.1:1260896-1261081 GCF_001515605.1 Sinocyclocheilus anshuiensis
CAAATGTTAATATTTCACACACACACACACACAAAAAAGCAAATGATGATTTGTTTTCTTTTTAAGAATGACGATGATAAGTACGCTGAGAACAATGTACCTGGTCGGTACAGTCAAACACCTTCCCAGCCTCAGCAGTTTCAGATGTACTGTATGCTCTCATATAAGCAACCCTTCTTACAATT
>NW_015546072.1:1261290-1270366 GCF_001515605.1 Sinocyclocheilus anshuiensis
GTGGTGAAACCAAAAGTGTCACTGTAGAATCCACATATGAAATATCAAATTCATTCAAAATCCCATTTTGCGTATTGAAATATAAAACACATTTTCACTTCATTATCTATAGGCCTACTAGTATAATGGGCTAGACATTATTTGAATAATAACCTGTCCAAAAGAGACGAATTATTGCTTTCCTTCCACCTTTGCTGAGTACGGAGCCCGGGAAGTCACCTGTAGGAGAAAAAAAAAACAATCCGTCCCCTCAGTTTATAAACCGTACTCACGAATTCTTAAACTGTTCCCTCGGTTTAACAAATCGTGCCCACGGATTAATAAACCGTACCCATGGATTTCCAATCCGTGCGCTCAGATTTTGTAAACCGTACCTTCGGTTTTTGAATCCGTACCCACAAATTCATAATCCGTGCACACGCTTTCGCAGTCCGTGCCCTCGGGTTTGTAAACTCATGGATTTGTGGCCCCACCCCCACCGGCAGATTCAACCACGGTGCGGGATGCATAGTATTGTGCTTATTAAACATTATTTTTCATAGTAGCCTATGAGACCATGATCCGCACTCACAAAATAGTCAATACATTTAATACTACGTCTTTTTCACCTGGGTAATGTCAATGAAAACCTTCCTGTGCCTGACTGATTTTATTTGTGCATTCTTATGAAGTCCAAAACTCTTTTTTTATAATGCCAGATTTCTGAGGATTGGGCATTTGCTGAAAATACAGCAAATAGACGCCCTTAAGTTTATAAAGACCATGGAACAATCAGACAACATCATGATTTGATTTTGAGTCTTTTGTTGTTATGAGATCGTTTTTGTATTAACTGCCTTTATGAAAGATTAATTACATCAACACAGAAATTATATGGGGTAATAACACACTTCTGGGACTCATGAAGTGCTTAGAAACAGACATTAATTATAAATACTGTATTCCTGCTAATGTTGTGCCCTGGATCAATATCACAATCTTAGCATTTCTAAATAAATAATCACCTTAGAGCAGCAACAAACTTGCTGCATTTGTTCGTATTGTACAAGGGAAGCTGATCTTTGTTTTGTTCAAGCTGGATGTAGTTGATTCAGTGCATATCCTACTGATGTTTTCAGATTCCAATGATTTGTTTGTGCGTACAGTATAAATAATGCAACAAAATGCAGTTAGATTACAGTGGTGAAGCCTTTACTGTTACCATGCAGTTTAAATGCTGATAACACCAATTCTTTATTTTTATATTCCATACACTACCCAAAGACTCATTGATGTTTCTTGGTCTTGTGTGTAGTTCATTCATATCCAGCATATCTGATGAGCTGACAGTTTGATGAATGAGGGGCAAAGAGATGCACTGTCTGTGGGGGATGAGTGTGTAATTTTCAGAAGAGACTCAGGCGATAGCTTCAGGGTGCAGAAGGAAGGATGACAAAGTAATACTGCAAGTTTCTTGTAAGTATAGTTGATGATTTTTGCTTTGTTTATGTGTTTTTTTGCTTGAGTTGTCTTTCTGTCTTCAGCCAAAGAAATTAGTCAGTCAACAGATTAGTTGTCAACACTTGAACTATTAAAAGAGTTAGTTCACCCAAAATGCCAATTGTGGCTCATCTGTTAATTATTTTACTCACCATTATTCTTTCTTTTGTGAAACTTAAAGTAGATGTTTAGCTGAATGTCTTGATTGCTCTTTTCCATACAATGGAAGAAAATGTGACCACACTCTAAAAATAATGTTTCTTTATGGCCATCTACGGTTCCATTAGAAACCTTTAACATCCATTAGGGTTGCAAAAAGGTGGAAAATTTCCAGTAAATTTAGGAAATATTCCAGAAATTTTAGAAACTTTCCAGGATTTTTTTTGGAATATTCCAGGGATTTTTGGAAAGTTTCCGGAAATTTTCCACCCATTTGCAACCCTAACATCCATGCAGTCTTTCCATTGCACAAAAGGTTTTTTTATACTGTAAAAAGTTTCATCCGGTTATTAAAATGTTCTTCACACTAAGAAAAAAGTGTGAAGAAATGGTTAATCTATGGCATCTCTGCCAAAAATAAATAATAATAAATTAATAACTTTATTTTTAAGAGCATAGGGGCTGTTAAGCTAGCAGACAAGATTGAGAGTGAACTGTGTGGTCTGTACTGTCCACAAAGCTATTTATGCAGCTTCAGAAGACGTAAAAAATAGGCCTAGATCATGTCTGGACAACATTTGTTTTACTTTTTTGTCCTTTTTGAGAGTCAGCATTGACATTTTACATCTTGTTTTATGTTACACAGAAGAAAGTTATGTCATGTACAGAATTTTCATTTTAATGTGAACCATCCATTTAATTTTATTGATTGATATTGCATGTAGTCTGCATTTCAGTGTTATGAAATGTAAAAGTCTGCATTCCAGACTCAAGCTTAGAGGTGACCTGCCTTCTCAGTTATTGGGCCTCGCCTTTGGAATGACTTGCCAGTTGAGATTAGAACGGCCCCTAGCCTGACTATTTTTAAGTCTCTTTCAAAAACCCATTTGTTTTCATTGGCCTGTTAGGAATTATACTCTTTCCTATTGTATTTCCTATTTGTTTTATCTTTCTGGTTGCAGTTTTTGTATTACTAACTTTATGATGCTATTTCTTATTGTGAAGCACTTTGGTCAGTCTTGTGGCTGTTTAAATGTACTATATAAATAAAGTAAACTTGAAACTTGATTTTGACATTGGTGTTCCATTTGATATTGTTTTTTTACAGCATCAGAGCAAATGCTTGATTACTTGTAACTGATACAGCCTGAACTGAATATATTTACTTCATCTGCACAGACCAGATTATTTATTACTCATCTTATTGTTTGTGTCTATTTCATTACTGTTTATTACTATTTACTATTACATTACTATACGTGACATATTTGAAAAAAATTACATCATTCAATTTCGATTCAGTTTGCAACCTATTGCTAAATCTCATCTGATATGTAGTGAATTTTTTGATTAAAGAGAATTAGTCTATTGGATCTCTTGAAGCTGTTCTTATGTAAGGACACCTGAAAATTGCTTTTTACCCCACATAAGTTATTGATGTTGCTGTGCCGCTAGTCTTATTAAAGATTATACTGAGAAAGACAGATGCCAATAAGCTTGTATCTCTAACAGCAGTAATATCTCATTCATTATTGATCGGTTTACATAGGGACTGTGACCAATCTCTGATATAATGTTGTTGATGTAGTAAGACACACTATACTGTATCATAGTGTTAGAAGTGTTTGTAAGGGGTTCAATCCAAGTATACTTGGAGCAACACTTACCAGTAGACATGTTATTCTCACAATGTCTGTGGCTCCCTTTATCTGAAAGTCGGCATTAATGTGTGCTGTGCATAGGATTGATATAATCTGACTGAGAGACTACAACATGTACATAATCTTTTCCAGCGGACATAAAAAAAAGCACACGATGAGTAGGTTTGCTCTCATAAAATGAGCAGGTACAGAGTTAAGGAAAGGTGGCAGTATGAAGTCTGTTTAAACAGATGCCAGTCTAAATCTCTGAATATACTGTAGGTGCAGTTATGTGTTTTCTGAATATTGCACACATGCTTAGTTTCAGACCCGAAACATACTCTGAGCAAATACGTGGATGTAAACACTTCTAGCTATGCAAGCTCAAGGTTGTGCGTCATCACTGCAGTTCAATTCGGACTACAGTTTCATATTGCAGTGGAAATACATGGTGCTATTTCAGCACAAGGGGTGTGATAGCTGATTTTTTTTTTTTGTAATTTGGCATCAGGCATTAACTGTAATTAATGCATTTAAGACGAATGTAG
The DNA here is from genome assembly GCF_001515605.1 of Sinocyclocheilus anshuiensis. Classification (NCBI taxonomy): domain Eukaryota; kingdom Metazoa; phylum Chordata; class Actinopteri; order Cypriniformes; family Cyprinidae; genus Sinocyclocheilus; species Sinocyclocheilus anshuiensis. Next base: position 1,265,117 of record NW_015546072.1, read on the forward strand.
CACACACCCTAAATGCATTAAAAATCAAGGTGTTTCGCATCTTTATTAACAGAGGCCTGACGTGAGTTTGTTTTTCCAATTAGGGAAAATACATGCGTTGAGAAATCCCACATAATTCACAGCAGATCATCGGATGGATGTGTTGTGGAAAAAAGTTAAAGTAGTCTGACCTTTTCTACTGCACTGCACTTCACTCTACGACCTGTTTTATTGTTTTAATTGTCCTGTTCAGGCCAAGATAGCGCACAATAATGTTTTTTACAGCATGAGCTGATATAATAAGCACAACTAAGATAATGGGGCAGCGAAAATGCTTTTTAAAATGGAAAATGTTGGGGTGAAAAACAAGCAGGTGTTTCTGATATAGTTTAATTTGCACTCCATGATTTGCAAGAAAGGACAGAGCATTTGGAATGTGGAATCTTTTCATTACATTTAGTTCCAGTTTGTTTTGCCAGACTCTTGCTAGTAATAACAGTTCACAAAAACAGTCAGCATTATATGATTCTTCTTTCTGGGAAATAACATACTCATCCATTAAAAAAAAAAAAAATCAGTGTTGACATATCTCTGCTCCAAACCCCCGTGAGCTGCAAAATTATACTCCCTTCTAAGGGAGTATTCCCTTCCAAGTATATACCTTATTCACCTTGTTTTTATAAAAACAGATTTATTTATTTATTTTACTTAAGGTTTTAATCGTAGATATTGCTCTGTATTGCAAACAAAAAAGTTTGTAATGATGGAAAATTGATCTAATTTGTAAATTTATGTAACAGATATTTTGACAAAAATATTTTACAAATAATATATTAATAACGTAATCATTATTTATGACATTTACCAAAAATATTTATTTATTTATTTTAACGTACATTATTCACCTTATTTTTCAACGCCAAAGTTATTTCCTGTGACTGCGCAAGATTTCTCATTTGTTAGCTGCTAAATGTAAATAACTAGAAGAAACAAAGCACAAAGTACAGTAAACTGTAAATTATTATCATGGTTATGATAAATTAAAAATAATATAATAACAAATACCCATTTGCAATATCAAGCAGCATAATGGACTGTTTTTGTTACTGCTAAAATAACTGAAAGCATCTGAAACCAGAAACTTTTAACACACACTCTCAAGTTTAAAATATGGTGGATATAAAATATTAGTTTTATTTGGTACTGCAATGTATTAATAAAAACAGCACCTCCTGGGAAATAAAAAAAAACTATTTTATCTGTTTTTGGTGTATATTATATCTGTTTTTGTAAACATCGTGTGCACACCTGTAAACTAGGGGTGTGCTATAGCACCATGTTTGATCGTGGACAATGTCTCCACAATCTGCTTTTGAAGGAATATTGTAGTATCGAGCTACAGCACACATGCTATTAGTTACAGTTCTGGTGCCTCCATCTCAATATACTGTACTGTACAACACGACATACATTCACATCAAATGTTAACTCAGCGGTAGAGCTAAAAAGCAGACAAGGTTTACATATAAACACAGTTGGTTATGTCTAAAGGGAAAGTAGACAGTTGAGAGAGAAATGGATGCGTGCCTGTATATTAGATGCTTGCAGGTCTTAAAGTGATAGTTCACCTAAAAATGAAAATTCTGTAATTATTTATTCACTCTCATGTGGTCCCAAACCTGTATTAATGTCTTTCTTGTGCTGAACACAAAAGAAGACATTTTGAAGAATGTGGGTAACCAAACAAGTTGCTGTTACCCACATTCTTCAAGTGAAAGAAAAGAAAGAAACTAATTCAGGTTTAAAACAAGTTGAGAGTGAGTAAATGATGACAAAAAAAAATCTTTTTTGGGTGAACTACACTGTAAAATAAATTCCGTAAAATTTACGGTAAAAAACAGGCAGCTGTGGTTGCCGGAATTTTACCGTAAAAATATGGTTAATTTAACTTAAATTTACAGTTAAATACCGTAATTTCATTAACTGATAAAATTTGATCATATACCAACCTATTGAAGTACTAAAATCTGTTTTACACTGATAACCACCAAATGCAGGTGGTGATGAGAAAGTCACACGATAAACCAAAGCCTATCTTTAACATTAATAAAACAATAAACTACAAAGATAAAAATCACTCACTGCTCTTGACTGAAGAACTTTAATACAGTTGCTTTAATTAAGAATCAATAAATAATATATACAGTGAAGTGTATATTGTTTTATTTTTATATCTGTTCATTCATTTTCTTGAATGCAACTGTTAAATACACCTGCTCCTGAAAAATAAAGCACTGTTTGTGTTATTTATATGTTGTGTATTTAAATGTGTATCTTTGTTCTTATTTTTTAATAACAAAGATAAAATAATGACAAAGATTTTTTTTTTATCTCCGCCCACTTTGGCCTAAATGTCTGCCATTTATGTTTATTTTATATTTTCTTACTTTATAAGGATTTGTTTTTAAAATAGGGAAATTAGTTTGGCTGTACTGCTCAGACAACTTACAAAATAATAAAACCAACATGACAAAGAATCGTGATAAAATCATGAACCATGATTTTCCTGAAAAAAAGTGATATGTTATTTTTGCCATATTGCCCACCCAGTGTTCCCTACAAAACAAACTAAATATTAAACCATCCACATAATATCGATCTGTTAATATATGCTGAGCCTTGACCATTGACGTCATCATGATATTAGATTACACATTTGCTCTCCTGACTGCAGTTATTAATAACATTAAAGAATCGCTGCTGGCTTTCTCATTACTGTTCACACCCGAGTGGGAGTTATGTCATCCTGTTGCTGCCATCAGGCTCCGAGATACGCACAGCTGGACACGGTGCGCTTGTGTTGATAAAACATCATGCTAAAGAAACAGTGATTTTATCAAGTATCCTTGTATCTGATGGTAAAGATTTCTAACTGGGACTGCATAGATGTAGAAATGTCTAGACACAATGGTGAGCTCAGGAAGGGGGTAACTGTTTATCTTAAAATTACGTAAAATTAAGTCAGAAAAGGCAGCAATGTAGTTAGTCTGGTTGATTTGGTGCAGACACTTAAAACTGGGCTGGTGTCAATAAAATAGAGCAGTATTTATTTTAATTTGCACCCACATTTCAATGTCTACAGTGAAGCAGCTGCTATTATTGAACAGCTATTGTTAATTATTCATATTAAGAGACTATTTCCAGGGCAATGACCATCCTTTTTTTTTCTTTCTTCTGCATCTTATGTAAGCTCATCCATCTTCAGACAAAAGCAGATGATCACAAATTCATACAAATTTATCACGCCTCATGACAGTTCCACCACCATGGCGCCTCTAGAATTATCATTACCATTACGAACGAGATAAGACATAATGTGAATCTTTTCCAATTATACTGATGTATTTCAGCATTAAACTACAGTAGTTTCACAGAGAAAGTTATTTCGTCCCTGTGTGCCTTATTAACAAAACGTTTTGTGAGGAAATCCTCCAGCTCAAGATATTTTTTATATTTTTACTAGATTAAGATGAGAGATGGAGAAGCTTATTCCCAGCTGTTCAGCTTTGATAATTGGCCTCAGAAATAAGCTCTAGATTGGGAGCATTAAAATGAAAGGTCCCCACAAAAAATATTGTTTTGGGATGTGAAGCCTGCTGTTTTGTTGCTTTGTGTTATTGCGAATCATAATTTGTGTTTTTCGTTAAAGAGGTCATGAAATGCATTTTTAAAATTATTTTATTATGTTTCCTGTGGTGTGCTTATAATCTTTGTATGTTTTTTATTTACATATATTTTTTTTCCTCATCAAAAATTTTTTAATAATTTAGATATAAATGGTCATTTTCTACCCTGAATTTAGCCTGAAATGAGCAGTACATGTGAACTCTCTTGAAAACTTTTACTGTGTTTTTACTATAACAGTCAGCAAGATAAATTAATCATGAAAAGTGTTGATTATAGTGTTATATTTAGAACTACTACCATTTGCATGAAAGGTCGCAGTGCTGCACTGTAGCCAAACGCAGTTATACGTACTGAGCACATGATGCAGTGATGTTCCTATTGCTTCGCTGACCATTATTATATAACGTAGCCATTTTTTTTTTGCGAATCCAAATGGAGGCACAGAAATTGCGCACTTCAACTTTAAGTAAGTGATTTTACATGTAATATTTGTAGATACCAGTGAGAAGTAAAAATTCAATCCACACATTCTCCCGCATAATCAACACTCTTATAACACTCTTACTCTCCCACAATAAGTCATAAGAGTGTAAGTGCTGGACCTTAATCAAATGGAAAAAGATTCATGAATACTTTCATCAGTTGTACTTTTGTACATTTTTCCTGTGATTCCCAATCACTGCCAAGTGTTTTATTTTCAAATATATTGTTAAAATTCCCTCTGAATATTAGATATTTCTCTGTGTGCTCAAAGGGTTCAAAAATGTTTCGCCACTGTCCACATGTTTAAAGACTACCTGAGATTTCTATAGTCTGTGTTGATAATGTGATCAGTAGGAGAACACTAAACTAAATTAGTTCTATCTGATCCTTGTGTGGTGCAACTCCTCTTGTGGAGGCACAGATCAGAGACAGGGTCTGGGAGCTTGACAAAGACTACCTGAGATTTCTATAGTCTGTGTTGATAATGTGATCAGTAGGAGACCACTAAACTACATTAGTTCTGTCTGATCCTTGTGTGGTGCAACTCCTCTTGTGGAGGCACAGATCAGAGACAGGGTCTGGGAGCTTGATGTTCGTACTGCCAAAACCCTTCCAAAAATAACAGCTTAAACCATTACCGCGGGAAGTAGGGGTGCTGAGGGTGCTGCAGCACCCCCTGGAGTGTAGCCCACGAAAAAATGGGGGTGCTGGGGGTGCGGTGTTAAAAATAAACGAATGAACAATATGTAATACAAAATAAATAATATTAATTTGATTAATTATAAATTAATTAAAATTAATTGAAAAAAGTAGCCTAAGCCTACAATGACAAGAAGCAACAGTTAAATATGAGTTAAGTTGAATAAAATTGACTGTGAAAGTCGTTTCAACTGATTAAACGTATTAAACTGACTTAAAAAATAATTTGTTGCCATGATTTTTGGATTATATTATAACCTGTAACATGTCTCTGCCGTATCCAAATTAAGAATTAACAACAATTTCTACAGACAGCAGAGAAAGAGCGAGAGCGTCTACCTCAGCAGCAACAAATCTCGCATTCTCACATCTGTAGCGCTTAGTTTGATCTTTAACGTTAGG
>NW_015546072.1:1270911-1271406 GCF_001515605.1 Sinocyclocheilus anshuiensis
TAACCCCCCCCCCCTTTTATTTCTCAGCCCCCCCAGCTCAAAATACGTTCCCGCAGCTATGGCTTAAACCAGCCTAAGGTGTTTTTCTGCAGAGTGTATGAGTGAAGGGGAGTGACAGCAATTTCTCCTCTTGCTGAAAGTGTTCTGTAATCACTCCACTCCAGCCACACTCTGGGTTTTCCATTTCCCGCTCCACACTCACCAGTGATAGAAAACACATTTCATGTTCCATAGCAAAATTTGCACCTAGAAAGTTCTTTTAATTTTTCATTTTTTATATCATGTAATATAAGATTTAAAAAAAAAAACAGTACTTGGATAAGTCTTGCTTATTGAAACGCTAAGGGTGTATTCACATCTGGCTTGTTTGGTTGGATTGAATCAAACTCAAATTCGTTTCCCCTCTTGGTGCGGATCTTTTGGGCAGGTGTGAATACAGCAATCGCACTCAGGTGTGCACCAAACAACCGTACCGAGACCCAGCTGAAGAGGTGG
>NW_015546072.1:1272379-1287679 GCF_001515605.1 Sinocyclocheilus anshuiensis
AAATCAACATTGTATTTGGTCCGGACCAAAGCAAGTGAACTAGCGGACTTTCCTGGTGTGAATACACCCTAATATTAGCCTGTGAATGTACACTTGGTATATATGGTAATGTCTCAGAGTAAGACTGCACTTTCAAAATATTCACATCTCACTCCAAAGTTGAGCTTCGTGTTCCCTCTGCACCAATCACATACTTTAGTTTGCTAGTCTTAGTATGTTTAAACTTTTCTACCTGGTCAGCAAGCTGATCTCCCAACTGTCATGTGCCAAAACCCTTCTAAAACCAACACAAAAGACCAGTCTAAGCAGCACGGCTGTAAGATCGGCATAGTTTGCATGGGAAGAACGAGTTCACCATAGGCTGGTTTATGCTGTTGGTAAAGACTGTAACAGGCTATACAACTTTTAAAATCTGAACAGATTTTAAAACACTACATGACTTTGTAGATGGTTACAGAAAAAAAGACTGGGAATCACACTACCAGACTTTCAAGTTATTCTGAACCCAACAAACTTGCATAGAAACTTGCAGCTCATTGCTAGGAAATGCATGGCAAATGAAAACAATGTGGTTTAAAATTGTTCAAAATATGAAACGTTTGATATCTGTACACAGGACAGAACCATAGTTTGAAGCTAAAAAATCTGTACCCTGTGCGGTTTTCTGTCTCAACTCCAGCTGACTAAAATCTGCAGACTGGATCTGACTATCGGAAGCTAGCATTGACTTATCCAGACTGCAAATCAGGACAAAAATCTGGGCAAAAGTTATGTACTGTATTCCAGCCTTAATTTCTTAAAAACTCAAATATTATTGACAGACCACTTTATTCTCTGTGTTAAATGTTATGTGGGTGTCAAGAAATAATTGAGGTGGGATATTTCAATAGATTCTATAAAAACTTGATTGAAAGCTTGAAAAATAGTGCGCTGTCACCCTGAGAAAAAGCAGGACCTGCTCCATTTCTTTTACTGCCATCTGTCTGTCATAAACATACCACAAAGGTGTATTATGGCAGCAGCAAATATTGCTTTGTGATTGATTGCTTTATATCTTGGCTGTAGCTGCAAAGATAACTACAGACATAGCGCACAGCTAAACCGCATGATTGTAAACAGTATCAGTAAGCACCCAGCAGGAGTGAGAGCAGAAAGCATCATCTATTTCATCCAGATGGCGAACATCAACACTTTTCCTGAAAAACCAACAGCAAAGCTAACAACTTCATCTCTTCTTCCTTCCTCCAATGAGAGAAATGCATAAAACGGACAAGTGCTGCTAATCGAGACAAATATGTGTCCTTCTTAAACCGACCTCCACTCCACTCTTAAAAATAAAGATTTAAAAAAAACATATGTGGTCTCCCAATCCATTTAAGCTCAATCTGCTCTGTTTTGCTGGTTTTGTAGGATTTGAATGCTTGTCAGGCAAGAAAACTGGCTGATTGACAGGCTAAGTGTTTAAACCAGATCAAACCAGCGAAAATCCTCTTAGGTTGTTTATTTTTCTACATATCATTGTCATTTACAGTGCTGAGATGATGCCAAATATGATATGCAAAAGGTGAGCCAAACGACAATTTCCTGTCAGTTCAGTGCCCTCCTGTGAGTCGAACAAGAGTGTTCTGTGTGTACGGCTTCCATATAAGAGCTCAGCCCAGAATAGACACTCTTCATATAATTCAGTGCTTTGGGGCATGGCCTTGTGAATACAGGGCTTCAGAATTTCACAAATGTATGACTTGTGTGAGGAAATAGGTTGGGAAATATTTCAGTCAGACCGTTCCAGGGGGAAAGACCGACATAACTGCTTGTGAGTGGAGGGGTCACCGGTCCATTCTCACCCGCATTGAAAAGAGCTCATGCGTGTAAAGGGGCAGAGCGCCGATGATTTAGTTTATTAGGTTAGCGTCCATGTGGGCTACTTCTCCTCTATTTTTATTTATTTTGTTCAAAGAGAATATTTGGCTCTATTAATAATATATCAGTCTTTTTGCTAAATTGTAGTTTGGGATTATTGTTATTTTATCTAGAATTAGAATGTTATCTAAACTTAAGTATGACTGCATTTATGCAGTCTTGCACTGATTATATTTAATAACCAGACAACTTTTAAGTCATGCAATGAAAATTCTGTCATAATTTACTCATGCTCAAGTTGTTCCAACCCTGAGTTTAGAATGTTGGTAACCAAACAGTTGACGGTAGCCATTTACTTCCACAGTATGGAAAAATACTATGGAAGTCAAAGGCTGCCGTCAACTATTTGGTTATCAACATTCTTCAAAATATCTTCTTTTGTGTTTAGCAGAAGCAATGAAATCATACAGTTTTGGAACAACTTGAGGGTGATTTTTGGGTGAACTATCCTTTTTAAGGTCACAAATGGTTTAGACGAACCCTGATCAGCACAAAACTGTAGATTTTTAGCTGAGTGACCAGATTTTGCTCTGCATGTAAACCAGCATTCTTGCAGCTTATTCTTTTAAAATGTATTTTATTCCTGCAATGGCTAGCTGAATTATCACTGTTGTTATCACTGTTGAAAACAGTTGTGGTGCTTAATATTTTTGCGGAAACCATGATAAAAAAAAATTTCAAGTTCAAAAGAACAGAATTTATTTGAAATAGAAATCTTTTGTAACATAGTAAATGTCTTTACTGTCACTTTTGATCAATTAAATGCACCTTTGCTGAATTAATTTATTTCAAAAGAGAGAAAGAAAAAACTGACCTCAAACTTTTTAATTTTAATCAACATGATCAATGAATTTAGCATTTTCATTGGCAGTGCAGCACTGACTCAAACGGCTGAAACGGAGCTGAAAATCTGTGGCCAGTGGGCCATCTTTATTGTTGAGGCCTGATTTTCTGGTTTTCTTGCCTTGTCAGGTTTTTAAAATGAGCACATTTTTGATAGTTTTCAGTCAGTTTTTTCTCTACATGTACAGTAAATATACTCTTGTTACCCGACTATTCTAAACATGTCCTGAAACGATTATCATATGTTGATTTTATATGATCTTTTCTTGTCAGACCATTTTTCATTTATAGAAGTTGATCTCCTTTTTGAATGTTCTTTTTGTGTAAAATCTGATTGTCTTTCTTAGTGAGTGTTATGAGTTTGAGCAAATTACTTCCTGTTATCGCAGGAAATATCAGTATACACTAGAGCCTTGCAAAAACCATTTAAAAGATTACTCCAGGGCTTATGATTGCAGAGATGTAATATTGTGTTCTGTATTAACTCTGATGTCTGTGTATTTGTTTTGAATTTGTTTTTATCTCATCCTATCACCAAGGCTGCTCACAAACCTCTTTAGTCTGTTGTTTGAAAAAAAACCTCTGGGTGCTGCAAATATTGTAGCTGGTTTAAACCTTTGGTACAATAAGTTTTCAATTGTTAACATTAGTTAACTGTATAAATTAACATGAACGAACAATGAACAATCCATTTACAGCATGTATTAATCTTAGTAAAAAAAAAAAAATACTAAAAATAAATAAATGTTAACATTAACAGAAGCTAATAAATGCTTTAAAATGTATTGCTCATTGTTATTTAATTTTAGTTAATGCATTAAAGGGATAGTTTACCCAAAAATTCTGTCATGAATCCCAGAAACGTAGTAAGGACATTGGTAAAATAGTCCATGTGACATCAGTGGTTCAGCTGTAATTTTACGAAGCTACGGGAATACTTTTTGTGCACAAAAAATAACAACTTATTTATAATGACTTTATTCAACATTTTCAATTGCACTGCTGTCTATGCAGGGTCAGAAAGCTCTCAGATTTCATCAAAAAGGTCTTACAGGTTTGGAACGACATGAGGGTGAGTAATTAATGACAGAATTTTCATTTGTGGGTGAACTATCCCTTTGACTAATGTTAATGAGACCTTATTGTAAAGTGTTACCGCACCAACATTTCTAACAGACACCACAGTGGCTGGTTGTAGTAGATCTGCTGGATGCTGCAGATGAATTTGGATATTTAAAAGAATAGTTCACCCAAAAATAAACATTTTGTGATCGTTTACTCACCATAATGTTGTTCCAAACCTGTATGAGTTTCTTTCTGCTGTTGAAAACAAAAGAAGATATTTTAAAGAATGTTGCCGACCAAACAGCTGGTAGACATTGACTTCCATGGCATTTTTTTCCATACTATGGAAGATAATGCTACTGGCAATTGTAAAAGAAAAAAAAAACAGACAGAATGACAGAATTTTTTATTTTTAAGGGTGAACAAGCTATCCCTTTAAGTAGGTTCTGCTAGGTTTACCAATAGTTTACATACACTCCCAGAAAAAAGGTACAAACTTTACCTTATTTTCCCCTAAACAATAAAAAGGTATATATTAGTACTTTAAAAGTACAAATTAGTACCTGAAGTGTACATATTAGTAGGGTATCACCCCAGTGACAGTTTTGTACCTTTTTTTCTGAGAGCGTAGAGATGGTTTTGTGAATGTAAGAATGCCTGGTGCTGATTTTATCCTTCTGTTAATGTGCACCTTAAACGCCCAGAGAAGAGTGCAGGAGGATGTCCAGAGAGGCAGCCAGCCTGAGAGACTGTAAATAGATCTAGGGAGGGTTACATAAGGCCTCTCATGCCTGTCTGTGCTAGAAAACACTGAACGCTTAATCCCTTGAACTTGACTTCAACTGCAGTTTTATGATTATATATGTGCGCATACATACAGTATACTGGACGCATATGCACATCTGTACACACAAACAGTTCTTTCTCTCTCTGACATATACAGTACATGGCAGTCACAAACTGACTCAAACATTTGTGCTGTATTTTGTCTCCTCGCGAATCTAGCGATGACTCAAAGAGCAGTAGTGGAGCTGTGTTTACTGTTGCATGACCAGCTGAAGTCGCTCATTTCATTAGTGTCGGCTGCAGATGTGAAATAAATGCAAACGTCAGATACACAAACAAATGCAATATGTTCTGCTTTCTGACCCCTAAGCCTTTGAATTAGTAGATTGCATTTATATGCATAACGATGCCTTATGAAATTATATAAACTAGTTAGAATTATTTATATATTTTAGACTTATTTCCCGGATTCTAAGTGTATGCTAATTCCGGCACCAAGGGATGGAAATGATCAGCTTTCTTGAAAGCTTTCTTCTTTCTTCTTAGACTGTGATTGCATGCTCTCAGTGTCAGTTAAATGCTGCTAGAGTATTTTTTTTTATTCGCAAGTGATTTTCAGTGTTAGAAAAAGGCACAATTCCTTTTTTTTAAATACATGTCAGGCTGTGGTTAGTAATGCTTAAGTTTGACTGCCTTGATGCAGTTGATATTTCATTAATAATGTCTTTGAAGCAGAACCAGTGTATATGGTTATGCAGGGATTGCAGTAATAGTTCATTCTGCTATATAAACAAATAGCTAGTTGCATTTTGATGACGTTATTTGTAATTGAATGTACAAGAATTTGTGTATACACACACACATACACACAAATGTGTGACCCTGGACCACAAAACTGGACCAGTCTTAAGTCACTGGGGTATATATGTAGCAATAGCCAAAATACATTGTATGGGTCAAAATGATTGATTTTCCTTTTATGCCAAAAATCATTAGGATATTAAGTAAAGATCATGTTCCATGAAGATATTTTGTAAATTTCCAACTGTAAATATATGAAAACTTAATTTTTGATTAATAATATGCATTGCAATATTTTGATTTTTTTGCACCCTCAGATTCCAGATTTTCAAATACTTGTATCTCGGCCAAATATTGTGCTATCCTAACAAACCATACATAAATGGAAATTTTATTTATTCAGCTTTCAGGTGGTGTATAAATCTCGATTTCGAAAAATTTACCCTTATGACTGGTTTTGTGGTCCAGGGTCACATATATATAAAGTCCTCTCACAGACTGTCTGAATTTGATGTCTGAATAAATATTATATTGAAAATCAGACTTCTATTCTATTCTATTCTATTCTATTCTAGTCTAGTCTAGTCTAGTCTAGTCTATTCTGTTTTTTATTGATTTATTTATGGGCTTTTCTTACATTGCTTTACCTTTTTTCCCCATATTATTTATTTTGGTCTTACTTGCCATACTTATAACTCTAGGAAACAACAAAAAAACAATAAATTTAAAGTGAAATGCATATGCTATTCTACGCTTTGTGAAGCTGCTTATGAATGTCACATGCTAACCAGCTCACACCATGCATTTTCCCTCAGGTCATTATGACAATAGCTGATTCAACTCCTCTCACACCTGCTGTTAAGAGGCTGTTATGTGTTTATTTGCCTTGCAGATGGCATCAAGCCGCATAGTGCTCAGACTCTCATAACCCTGTACCTGTTTTATTTCACAATGCTTGTCAGCATTTGTGTGTTGGCAGTAAAAGCTTGCTGTTTCTAATACAGAGCAGGTGCTCTGATAGCTATATCTAAAAGCAGGCCTCTTGTGATGGAAATTTTTCTCCTAATCTTCATATTTTAGATTGTAGTGCTTTGGACAAATAAGGTAGAAAATAATGTCTGAACTGCTTTTCTTTCAAAAAAAAATGGCTATTCTGTTTTTTTGTTGTTGTTGTTGTTGTTGTTTTTGCAACCCTGATTTTCTAGCAATATGCATCAAAATTAAATAGAATGATTAAATAATTTTTTTCTTTTTTCATAATCAACAATGTGGGAAACATGTAAATATAAAAATAATTAAATAGATTCAACAGATTATGTCAAGATAGTGACATTGTTTGGGTTTTATTGTTGAATACAGTTGAGAAAGTTAAGATGTGAAGTGAGACAGGCCACAAATAATTAATTTTGATGTGTTAAAAATAGCTGCTTTTCATACAGCTATTTTACTAAGCATGAAATAGTTAGCATCAAATAGTTTTTACAACAAAAAAATGCATGTAATGGTTTAAAATAGAACATTAAAGTTCAGTAGTTTCAATACACACACACACACACACACACACACACACACACACACAGGCTAACCTCTCAGTTTGTATCTGTCTGTCTATCTCTTTAGCATTATTTTCTCATCGTCTTCGGGCATGATGGACAGAAGCCTCTGGAGCTGCGGACAGAGGAGGAGTCAAACTGTGATGAATGGGTGGAGGCCATCCAGCAGGCCAGGTAGTGGGACTGTGTGTATTTTATTTTTGTATCTTGCTCATTCAAGGATAATATTTAGAAGCGCTAAAGAAGCTTTACTCTCAGGCTGAAAGAATAAAATCATCATAATAAGAAAGAGACATATCAGAGTGGGTTAAGTCAAGCGCATTGTGCATTTCTTCCTGTCACTGCAGAGCAGCACAGCAACAAATAAGCCGCACTGAGGTTGACAGCACTGTTGTTCTCCTCTCCCTGGTGCTCAGACATGCAGCCTAAGATCAAACTTTGCAGTCAGGTTTTATACAACTCATCTCCAGGAGACAAATCTCTAAAGAAAGCTTAAACTGCTTTATTTGTTGTATCACAGATCTGCCTTAGAGCAAGACTGAATATTAAGCTATAATTTCAGACTGTGGAAACTCTGTTGCCAGGGGCGTCATGCACCAATCTTTTTTTTTTTTTAAGATGTACCAGCCCTTTCTCACTTGGTGCCCTAGGCAAGATCACTTAAAGATAACCTTTAGCAACTTGAAAACTTTTTAGCCACTTAGTAGTTCATTATGCATGTATAAGTCTTCTTCTTTTTTTTTGTTGCTGGGATTCATTTTTCCCGCTTTCTGAAGTGGGTTTTAGTATTTTTTTTCCAAGTAGAATGTTCGATATTTTATTTTTTTATCTTTTTTATTTTATTTTATTTTAACTTCCCTTCGTGCCTTTCTTTCTTTCTTTCTTTCTTTCTTTCTTTCTTTCTTTAAGCTTATTTCATAATATTTTCCATATTATTTGTTGCTGTATTTAGCAATATTGTAATAGTTAACAATAGCTTTATTGACTGAAAATATACAGTATGTAAATACAGTACTTCTGATACAGTGACTAGGTCTAGTGGTACAGTTTTCTTTTTGCATATACATTGCATTACATTAATGCACATGCTTTTATCTAAAGTGACTAAAAATGAGGAACATAATAAGCAATTCAATACAGAGCCAACAAAATTCATAGTATACAATGCCAGGTTTATTAGAAAGCTACATCAGGAAACAAGCTAGAATAGAGGTGAAATGCAGAAAGAAAAGAAACGGGGATCCTGAGTAGAAATCAGTTTTTTTGGACATGACACCATGACAATACTATTGTTTTTTGAATATGTATCCAAACTCATGTCATCACGTAAAGTCAAAGTGCACCATTTGTGTGTGTGTGTGTTACAACATGCATATGTTGTATTTTTCAAAACATTTTTACATTTTTCAGTAAGTTTTCATTTTAAAAGTTATTTTTTTATTTTAAATTATTTCTGGAAATGATAAAAGCTATAGTTTAAATCCATCACAGCAATTTCATAAACAATTTTACTTGAAAGTGTTGGTGAGTTCAGTAGGTTCAACACACAGGCTATAAAAAAAAAAAAAAAGTGTACATCATCAACACGATCAAGTTAATATTTAGTAACAAGTTCAGCAGTGGCTTGATAGTAGCAGTTTGCTCAACTGGACATCTTTATTGTTGAGCTAAATGAACCCAGGCATACATAAACGACTACATTTATATTCTGATATCTCATTAAATGTGAGTGTAACCCTGTTGTTTTCATCTCAGCTACTCTGACATCATCATCGAGCGTGAGGTTCTTATGCAGAAATACATCCACCTGGTGCAGATTGTGGAGACAGAGAAGGTGGCAGCCAATCAGCTCCGCACACAACTGGAAGACCAAGACACAGAGATTGAGAGGCTTAAATCTGAGGTAACTGTATATGCTTGAGCTGTGCCATGTAATGGGCTGTTTTCCAACGTGCAGTCCAATTTTGTGAATCAGTGAACCGCTCTAGATCCCATTAATCTAATAACAGTGCAGGTCTCCAAAAAATGTCGCCATTACTGGACGGTCCTGTGCACTAAAAGCATTTGTGACTTATCCTGATATGGAGTTCAACCATAGGTTTGCTTTTCTCACATTGCTTTTTCCAGATTGTAGTATTTTTCTTTTTGTGATTAAGGTTACCAGCAACATATGCAATCCCAGTGTGCCACAGAGCATCTCTCAGGCTCTGTGTCTTATCTGTTCCCTAGTTGTGTTACCAGGGAATTATCCTCCCCATTGGACCAGTTGCCATGGGGACGAGAATTATGCCCCATTATTGACATTGCAGGGTCAGTGGCATGTGAACACACAATTCAGAGTATAAATAAATGCAAAAAAATGAGAAACATGTTATCTTAATTAGGCTGATTACACTTACTGCTCAGTATTCACAAAAGACGGGACCTCTATCTATCTATCTATCTATCTATCTATCTATCTATCTGTCTATCTATCTATCTATCTATCTATCTATCTATCTATCTATCTATCATCATCATCATCATCATCATCATCATCTATCTATCATCGTCTGTCTGTCTGTCTGTCTGTCTGTCTGTCTATCTATCTATCTATCTATCTATCCACTCATCTGTTCGTCCACTGTTCTATCATTCTTTTATTCGGTTATTCCATCTATCGTTCTAACTACTGTTGTTATTGCATGGTGTTGTTTTCCTTGCACTATTATTTCTTTATATAAACATAGGTCTGGTGTATAATATAAATAGCCATAAAAACCACTTATGCTGTATTGTCATGATTATATCAGAAGTATTCTTTATGAATAAATGATGAAGCCATAAAAGCAGTGCTTTGTTTTTTAAACTGAAACATCTGCATTCAAACTTGTTGTGAGTTATACATATTTTATAAGGAAACAATTAAAAAAGATACCAACTACTGCTGGCTCGCACCTTGATACTGTAGACAACATTTGTATTGATGACATAAAGCCAAGATATTCACAAATACTCTACATTCTGTGTAAATGCTGAATTTTGCTAAGTGATTGTATTGTTTTATTATAGAATTTTTTTATTGTTGTGAAACTGAAGAAAAATAAATACATGTTATATGATGGCAGTAAATCTAGAATAAGGAAACTGAACCATTATCCACTTAAAGCAGGGTAGCGATAAAAGCCTTCAGATTATCCACCTTTTTCTTCAACACGGAAGTAAGCCTATGGGTGAGACTTCCGGTTCATTAGCCGCTATAGGTAAATAACGAGAAGAATAACAACGTGCAGTAAACTGTAAAACTGTTTGCGCTACAAACCAGTGTGTTCATAATTAAGATAATACATTAAAATAATATGGTAAGACACACCCATTTTCAATATCAAGCAGCAAAACAAACTGTTTTGTTCAGCTAAAAATAGCTGGATGCGGATGAGACCGGGAGCTAGATCCATAGACTTTACAAATGGCCCTGCCCATTTTTATGGCAAGAAAAAGGTGGATATGCAAAGATTTTTTAAATTCCAAACTAACACTTAACAAATAAAGAAAACACAACAAACATGACCATTACCTATTATCAATATGTACAATAGCACTTCAATAAACTAAAGTCTTAGCTTGTGCCTGCAGACTGCATATACTGGGAGATACGCTGTGGGGCATTTAGCCTATTTGCATCCAAAGTAAATGGCTGATAAAGGCTTGGTGAGAGAGCTTTTTGATGAAGGCTGTTGAATGAAGGAAGGAAATTGTCCGTGGAGAGGAAGTTAAGATGGTTATCTGATGTGCCAGCACCCACACAGGGTCTCAGTGATCCACATACAGTAATGCTCAGTCATGTTGTGTTTTGTTCTCTCTTAAAGATTATAGCCTTGAACAAAACTAAGGAAAGAATGCGTCCCTACCACGTATACCAAGAAGAGGAGGATCCTGATATAAAAAAAATCAAAAAGGTAAAGAACCTTAACATTACATGGCCATAAATATGTCTACATCCAAACACCGCTGCCATGTGGGCTTGTTAAACATTTAACCAGGGCCATTGGTTTGAGAAGTTCATGAAGTTAATCGGTTTCCCTCATTGATCAAACTGTGACCACTAATAGTAATCCTAGACACTTTGTCTCTGTAGGTCCAGAGCTTCATGCGAGGGTGGCTGTGTAGAAGGAAATGGAAGATTATTGTGCAGGACTACATCTGTTCTCCTCATGCTGAGAGCATGAGGAAGAGGAATCAGATCGTCTTCAACATGGTGGAGGCTGAGACAGAGTATGTCCATCAGCTTTCCATCCTAGTCAACTGCTTCCTGAGGCCACTAAGAATGGCCGCCAGCTCCAAGAAACCACCCATTAGCCACGATGATGTCAGTAGCATCTTCCTTAACAGGTGTGTGAGTTTGGTTTCTTTGGCATTGAAAACCACTCTGTCAAAAATCAACAAAGGCTCATTGGAAAAACCAGTGACCTTTAACAAGTGTACTTCAGCCAACATTTTTGCAAAGCTCCAAAAATATACTTGAACATATAATTCACTGCAGTTTTCAGCTGAAATAACACTAGAGGCAGTAAAACAGCAACAACTTTAACTATAGTGCATGATTTGTAACATATTTTAATGATTGCATCACATAACCAACTTCATATGTATGGCTTTTCTGACATAGTAAACTTGCTCTGTAGCTCACCTGGTACAGTACTGTAAACACAGATGATTCAGAACCTTCATGTACAAATCTAGTAAAACACAAGCCACGATAAAAGAACTCAAAGATTTGTAGAAGCAAGCTAATGGCATAGATGATTCGGCAAATGCATTTTTCTATCATTTCTACTTTTGTTAACATTTGCTTTTGATTTTGGTTAGGTTTAGTGTAGGTGGAATGAGAGATAATCAACCTTCTAGCACTACTCACCGGACATTTCATTTCTGAATTGCCACAATGCATGAAACAGCTAACATAATAAAACGTTCCCAGATTCACATTGATTTGTTTCAGATAAAACTCAATGCACTTTTAATGTCGCTCATTGGATATTTCGCTTTGAAAGTGTCAGGAAATATGGAAAAAAACAAAACAGAAATTATGCATCAGGAACGTTTTTCCAATGATCCTGGGTTGTAGAAAATGTATACAAGAGAGCCTCTGACCCAGATCAACCAGTGTCAGTGTTGTAACAGCTTGTTTGCATGCTGATTTGAACTATTTCATCCACATCCTTCTGCAACACAGATATAGGACCAGTTTTACTAACAGCGTGTGCCAGCGCAAACCATCTTTTGGCATTAAAATAGTACTGTCAGGATTTACTAAAGACACGCACAGTTAGACAGTTATTTTTGCGCCTGACCTTATTGAATATGCATTTGTCAGAGTTTCCCTTTCAGATGCAAAATTTATGGGAGGAGAGTATTAAAAGGAATCACACAACGAGATTTACTAACGTTTGTGCTCGTCAAATTACTGGTATTTGCGTCATTATTTAACACCCCAAAAAAGCATGTCTTAAACTATTTTGTGCTTGAAATGGCTGCAATTGTTGTTGCTAGGAGGAGGCACCGCAGAGAACAGAAAGCGCGTTATAGAAGGGAGAGGATTTTTTCCCCACGTATTAATTTATTTGGAATGCCAGAAGAACACATTATCCGAACATATCATTTGCCAAGCCAAACAATGTTATTTTTAATTTGCTTCAGGAAATAAAAGACGGCTTGGAACCCTCAACTAGGAGTCACGCAATACCAGGTCTATCAAAACTTCTTGCAACCCTTCATTTTTCTTTTCTTTTCAATGTACTGTGGCTTCTTTATTTCTTTTTTTGCGACTATGCTAATTTGCGCTGCACTTGGTATATTGCGTTGGTCGATATGTAAATGAGATGTTGCGTCTGTGTTCTTTAATTTGCGCGTTGTTAGTAAATCACCTGCAGAAATTTCTACGCTTATCGGCGCTGTTTTGGAGATGCGCTCTCGTGCTAATTTGCCTTGTTTAGTAAAACTGGCCCTTAATGTTTTTGAAACATCTCAATCCAATGTGTTGATTAATTTGAACCTAAATAAAACATCCTATAAATGTTGTACTGCATTTTAAATGAACTGCAACCAAAATACAACACTGTGTTTATTGGTGAGTGGTTTATTTTTACTCGCCTTTGGCACAAGCTGAGTGTTAAGCTTTGACCCTGGTGCCATGGGATAATCGGATTTATTGATATTTTAATAAATCCTTTTAAATATTTGTTGTATTGATATATACTCTCTTTTTTGTCCTCAGTGAGACAATCATGTTTCTACATGAAATATTCCATCAGGGATTGAAGGCGAGGATAGCAAACTGGCCCACACTGATTCTAGGTATGTCATGATTGTTACATTTTATCTCTCAGAAAGCTAATTACCGCACTCAGGAGCAGCTATTCAGAACACCCCATCAACAAAGACAGCACATTGCAGGGTGACACTAACATCAAGGACAAGCTGTTTCCGCTGACGCACAGCATCTCAATCAAACCCGTCAATGACGTCTGACTCTCACCTATCTCACCATATACTGACACACACACTTCTGCAACAATGAGAGCCAGACAAAAACCCTCCAACATCTTAAACCCAAGATAAGCGTTTTCAAGCACCGCTGTGAATAAAAGAATGACTTTGACGTTGCTTTCTCCTTTTTAGCGGATCTCTTTGATATCTTGCTGCCAATGCTGAACATCTATCAGGAGTTTGTGAGGAACCACCAGTACAGTCTTCAGGTTCTGGCCAACTGTAAGCAGAACCGGGACTTTGACAAACTCCTGAAGCAGTATGAATCAAATGCTGCGTGTGAGGGGAGGATGCTGGAAACCTTCCTCACATACCCCATGTTTCAGGTGCCACTCTCGCACTCTCATTAGTGTCTTATTCAATTCCAGACTGAACACTGAAGAGCTCGATTTGTTCAATAATTGAACTGCCACTGGGAATTGCTGGCTTGTGTTTCTACAAATAAGACATTTTTTTCCATGAACCATTTGAGGGAGCTCTTCACACTCACTCACGAAGAGCCTCATTTATCACTTGTAGAAGCCTGATGTATCTCAGTTCCTCAAACATGCAAAGTAATCTTTTATAGGTTTCCTGAAATCAAGGCCCAGACAGAATCTGCAGATTTTTGGGGGTGTGATTTTGAGGTAAAATCTGTAGAATTAGATTAGTCGGAGAGTACTAGACTCTTGGGTGTAAGCATTATCAAATTAGCCACATTTTTAAAGTAACAAACATGTAAGGGGCGAGGGACGAATACAACTTGATTGATAGACGGACATTCTGTGGGCGCAGATTCTATGCGGGCCTGCTGATAACTCTCGCTCTGTACACTTTCAGTCTTTACAATTTTTCTCCCTTTATGCTATTGATTGACAGATCCCTCGTTATATCATCACTCTCCATGAGCTACTGGCTCATACACCTCATGAGCATGTGGAAAGTTTGGGGACCATTGACTTCCATTGTATGAGCAAAAAAACCCACTGAGACATTTTTCTAAATAACTTATTTTATGTTGCACAGAAGAAGGAAGGTCATATAGGTTTGGAACAACATTAGGGTGAGTAAATAATGAAAGAATGTTAATTTTTGGGTGACCCATCCCCTTAATACCCTGAAATAGCATTGTGCCATGAGTATTAAGTAGTTGTCTCTACTTTCTATATAAATCACTATAGAGCCCTACTCACAAAACACAGCCCTATTTGAATATTATGCTAATTCCACTGAAAAAGCAGGTGGTAAATGGAGAATTCAGCAGTAAATTCAGATTCATTGAAAAGAGAACATTTTATATTGTTACATCAGCCGATGACCATCAGAATTTTTGAATCATTTTATGTCATACATTAAATTTTAAGTTAAATTGTAGTTGATTCAAATTGGAATTATTTTAGTGAATAATATGTCAAAAGAATGCAGATAGTGCTTCAGCAGATGTAGTAAATTTCCTCCTGTTTTTTTGCCCTTGGCATTATGTAGTAGTTGTAAATACGTTGACTCGTCTTATACCCTGTGCTTCTTACCTAGAGTTTGCCAAGTCTAAACTGGAGGAACTCTCCAGGTAAAGAAACCACCCTGTGAGGCGAACTTACTAAACAGTTGCGCATTGTATGTCATTGCAAAAACCTTTGCCTAATTCACTAACCAACTTCAATCCTGTTTAACCATGAGTTTAAAGGGATGGTTCATCAAAAAAATTAATAAAAGTAATAATAATAATAATTTTTTATTATTAAAATAAAAAAATATTTTTTTTCCAGATTTTTCCATTATTTTTCAGACTTATATGACTTTCTTTCATTTTTAAGGAACACAAATG
>NW_015546072.1:1287953-1299278 GCF_001515605.1 Sinocyclocheilus anshuiensis
CCAAAAGAATGCAGATAGTGCTTCAGCAGATGTAGTAAATTTCCTCCTGTTTTTTTGCCCTCGGCATTATGTAGTAGTTGTAAATACGTTGACTCGTCTTATACCCTGTGCTTCTTATACCCTGACATGTTCATTTACAGCTTTGCCAGAGAACCAAAGTGGCAAAAAGTAAGAAGGTGAATTTCTCACGTTTCCATTTGTGACACAAGTGTCATGTTCGCATTGTTCCAGGGTGATGCACGATGAAGTGAGTGACACAGAAAACATCCGTAAGAACCTGGCTATTGAGCGCATGATCGTGGAGGGTTGTGACATCCTCCTTGACACCAGCCAGACGTTTGTGAGACAAGGTGAGTCGTGTTAACACCTCGAGCTGCCACCTGCCTGACACACTGCCTTAAGCAGAACCAGCACCTGAGTGACAGCGACAGCTTCGGTTTGATCCCCTCAGGCTCTGAATTATTCATGGTTTCACAATTGGACAGCATTGTCTCTAGGATTGACAGAGTGTTTGATGTTTTCAGATGAGGTGTTTTATAATGTATTAGAATCCAGCCCTGTACTGGAGAAGCAGAAACCCAGGAATAACAAGCACTTGGGGGTCTCTACATGGAATGTATGGAATAGGAAATGACATCAGCTCACCATGATAAAGTTCATGCTCTTTTTGTTGAATGAGTGACAGGAAAAGCAATTACTTTTGTTGAATTTCTTGTGATTTTAAAACGCGTGAGCTCCATGAGTCAGTGTGAGAGGATTTATCATTATTATCATTTATGTATTGCATTCTGTCTATAGGATCCACATTTTAAAGTAGCCTAAGTTAATTTTATTTTTATTTTATATTTTTTTATTTATTTATTTTATTATTTATCCTGAGTCCTGTCACAATACAGGCTTTGCAAAGAGGCTGTCACTGAGCAATGACAAAATTAAAATTAAATTGTACAGATACCTTGCATCCCGTATGTGAGAAGTTTCATACAGGCACAGCAATTTAATTTTAAAAGGTTATTTATACTGCTGCAGTGACAAAGCAGTCTCTTAAAGTCTTATAATTTCAATGTGAGATGCTGATTTCTGAAAAAATGAGCAACAGAGAACATTGATTTGACTGTTTGATTTGTCTCTGCTCACGTACAGTGATACAATAAAGATCATTCATCATGCATTTATAATCATTCACCTTGTGCATGATGCACTGTGCACTGTGCTAAAATGCTAAAATATCCTCTGTAAAATGTTTATTTTTTAGCAATAATAAAACTTGACTTTCTTGTCAAAATAGTCTCTCCAGCTTTTTAAATGTGGCTTTAGGAAAGATAATTGTTCTCCTCTTGAAACGTTAACCCATGAACTCTCTAAGCATAAGATGAATTTATTTAGATATCTTAAAAAAAAAATAAAAATTGTGAAAAAATATATACAAAAATTGTGTGTGTGTGTATATATTTAGAATGGTATCTTATTTACTCAAATGTAAGAAAGAGGGTGGGGAAACTAGCAACTAAAATATATACATGAATATATGCAAAAATAAATAAATAAGAACAGAAAAAAGACAATTTGTTAAAATTATAAATTAGCAAAAAAAAAATTAAAATTTTTATAAAAAGTGTGATATCAATTTAATAAAGTGATTTAATAAAGTAAATAGATTCCCTTTTTATTATTGTGTTGTCCTAAATATATTACTTGTATGGACACATGAATACATGTTCTTTTGGACTCTGGTTTATAATTTCTGAATATGATTCCTTATGATTTCTGTCACTTGATTAAAAATCTCCCATGGTCCCTTTCTTCTTGTAATCTTTTGTTCAGTGGTAAAGGTGTCTTTGATCTTCATTTATCATTTGTGCTGCTGTTGCTCTGTTGTGTCACTCTATTAACAGTTTTACATTCTCTCTCTTCCTGATGTCTTTCTCTCAGGCTCTTTGATCCAGTTGCCCTCAGTGGAGAGAGGGAAGCTCAGTAAGGTGCGTCTAGGCTCTCTCTCACTCAAAAAGGAAGGGGAGAGACAGTGCTTCCTCTTCACCAAGCACTTCCTTATCTGCACACGCAGCTCAGGAGGCAAACTTCACCTGCTCAAAGTACGTGACACACATGCACTCTGAGTACTGCAAATGAAAATGCCATTTTACTGCACATCAGTAACTAAAAAAAAGTCTTCCGTTCTGTGTTGAATGTATTGACAGGGCAGCTAGGGCCTAGTGATTATAAAGCAAACCCCTGATGATCAATAACCGGGCAGCAAATATTTGAGAATTGTAATCATGTCAAAAGGTTAATCATGTGTGATGAGGTTTGAGCTTCCCCTGTTCATTTCCTTCAGTCCCTACAGCCCTTGTCCGGATTTTGTGTATTACTCCTCTCACACTTTGTGACATGCTTTTGTGCTATTTTAATTGACTGGGTCAATCCTCAGGCACAATTTCTAAAGCTGAATTTCCTTGTGAGCTTCAAATAGGTATAACTAAGAGGGTTTAAAAAATCTCTTAATACAGTTTATTTAGTTTGTGTACTAACAGTCTAGCAGTGTAAATACATAAATCACAGGAGAATTCTGCTGTTATGTATTCTTCAATTAAATTATATTTAATTTGATATAATCCTGATTAATATAAAGCCAATCACCCGTCCGCGTGCAGGACTCTGCTTTATATGCATCATAATAATATAGTTATACAGTATTTTTTGTTACTATTGAATTAATTTGCAACATAAAACAATTTGCTATTTTGCAGTAATTACTGGAAATGAACTATAATGCAACTCCAGTAAAGCTATGAGTTCATACACAATTTGACCATGCAGTACAAAATATTTACAAATTTGTTTGATGCATTAACTAATCTCAAGTTGTTTTCTCAATTTTCGTTTTCTCAAAAATACTTTGTTTTTGTTATCCAGCTAAATAATTACCAGTTATTTAATTATTTGGTGATCGCCACAGTGCAGAAAGCACTACAAAGGCTTTTGGAAAACACCTTTGAAATGTATTTGTACATGAGATCCATCACAAAGCCATTGTTCTAACAAACCATCAATATCAGGAAACTCTCCCTTTGTGATTAACCTCTCAACCTAATGGTTTGACTCTGGCAGCAAGGTGGTGTGCTGTCCCTGATTGAGTGCACTCTCATCGAGGAGCCTGACGCTAACGACGAAGACGGTGAGCCTGTTTCTTTGACGCACATTTTCAAACACATCAGCACAGGTGAGTGGAGACATGCATCATTAGCTATATATTGGCCATTATTCATATACTGCAGGTTAATTAACTATTATAGACAGGCCAGAAAAGTGTCCAAACTACCTGCTGTTTAAATGTCAAATGGGCAGAGATGATAATTGTCATGGATTGATTATCCACTTGAGGGTATATAAAGAGACCCAAGGGCTAATTCAAAACTGCATCACAGTGACCCTCTCGTGATCCCTAAATATGGTTCCTAAGAGCTTATTTAATAAACATCACCACCATTATTATGTTACTAGGAAGAGTTTCCTTCAGTTTAATTCGTTTTTATTGCCATTGTTTTCCTGAGTGGTCCCTCGGGACTGGTAAATTAGGCTTTCCGAGTATGATTCATATTTAATTGAAAGCTTCTGTCTGTTTTTAGCTAAGAATTCAGGGCAGGTGTTTGGTCACCTGGACTTTAAGATTGTGGTCGAGCCCTCAGATGCTCCTGCCTTCACTGTGGTGCTGCTGGCACCATCCCGTCAGGAGAAAGCGGCCTGGACCAGCGACATCAGCCAGGTGAGAGAGAAGCCACATGTAACCAACAGCTCCTCCTCTGCGGTTACAGTCAACTGCTCATGGGTATTTTATCATTTACACTACCATTCAAAAGTTTGGGGTTGGCAATTTTTAAAGGGATAGTTCACCCAAAAATGAAAATTCTGTCATTAATTACTCACCCTCATGTCATTCCAAACCCGTAAGTCCTTCGTTCATCTTCAGAACACAAATTAAGATCTTTTTGATGAAATCTGAGAGCTCTCTGACCCTCCATAGACAGCAAGGGAACTACCACATTCAAGGCCCAGAAAGGTAGTAAGGACATTGTTAAAACAGTCCATGTGACATCAGTGGTTCAACCTTAATTTTAGGAAGCAACGAGAATACTTTGTGCGTAAAGAAGACAAAAATAACTTTATTCAACAATTTTTTCTCTTACGTGTCAGTCTTTGATGCGCATTCACGACAGTATCACGACGACATGCGTGTGGTGTTGCTGACGCAGCAGCCGGTGTTCTGACGTAGAACCTGGATGCGCTGCGCCTTGTTTAAAGCAGAGGAAGACGCACGCTGTACATAAAACAGTCGTTGTGAACATGACTGAAAATTTGGACAGAGAATATGACTTGCAATTTTTTGCCCGGCCTTACTTATTGAAACAAGAATATACAGACAATGAACTAAGAACACTGACACGAAAGAGAAGAAATTGTTGAATAAAGTCATTATTTCTGTTTTCTTTACACACAAAAAGTATTCTTGTAACTTCATAACATTACGGTTGAACTACGGACGTCACATGGACTATTTTAACAATGTCCTTACTACCTTTCTGGGCCTTGAATGTGTCAGTTGCTTTGCTGTCTATGATCAGAAAACTCTCGGATTTCATCAAAAATATCTTAATTTGTGTTCCGAAGATGAACGAAGATCTTGCGGGTTCGAAACAACATGAGGGTGAATAATTAATGACAGAATTGTCATTTTTGACTGAACTATCACTTTAATGTTTGTGAAAAGTCTTTTACACTCATATTTTAAATTGTAATTTATTCCTGTCATGGCAAAGCTGAATTTTCAGTGGCCATTACTCCAGTCTACAGTATCACATAATCTTTCAGAAACCATTGTAATATGCTGATATGGTGCTCAAAAAACAAACAAAAAAACGATTATTAGCTATGTTGAAAACATTTGTGCAGCTTAATATTCTTGTGGAAACCATGACTCTTTTTTTTGCAAAAAAAAAAAAAACTTTTGATTTGTAGTGTATGTATTATTATTCTGTATATGCTCACTGATACACTTGGTCAGTGTTGTGGCTTGGTTGTTAATGCACATGCTGGAGATGAAGTTTTAGTATCTAACTTGCTTCATTTCTCATATTCAACGATATACGATCCTGTCTCTCTCTAGTTTCCTGTTAATTATAGGCATACACCGTAATAAAAAAAGAAAAAGATAACAGTGCCTGACACCTCATCTATAGTTTGTGCAATTACTCTGAACCATACAAATTCCCTGTAGCCTTTAAAAAACAAAACTATAATGGCTCTACAGAAGAACTGGAACATAATAACTAACACCCATCTCACTGAAACTTCACACCATGAGCCATGAGGTTAAGACTTGTTCCTGAAGGGGATCACTTTGTACTTGTGGACTGAACCTGGCTTACTGATGAACCCACAAGAGACATCTCTCTGTGCTTGAATCCCCCAGTCTCAAAGAAAGAAATTACAGTATGTCCAGTGTTTAGTGACATATTAGATTATGTTGTCCTCTGTTCTCTGCTCCTTGGCTTGATCCCTCTCTTCATTTTAATTTCTGCTCTATATAGTGCATCGATAACATCCGCTGTAATGGCCTGATGACCAGCGTGTTTGAGGAGAACTCTAAAGTCACAGTGCCACACATGATCAAGTAAGGCAGACCTTTGTTTATTGTGAAATAATGTGTGTCTTAATTGCTATGGGTCAGTGTTTTTGTAATTATAGAAGTATTTTGTAAAAGACCGAATGCCTAAAAATAATATTTCAACTAGCCAAAAATCACTGTTTTGAAATGATTAATCCTTCAAAATTTTAAGTGCACAAAAATGCATCAGCTGGCCCAGTGAACATGCACTGAAGCCCTTAGTGCTGGCTCCTTGCACATGTGCAAACGCATCTGTCCAAGCTAAACACTGCAGTGACAGTGAGCACACTACAATAAGGGCAACCATCCGGGACTAATTTCCCTCCATGCTGGAAAATATGTTGGCAATACCAGTCCAGAAAGCATTACAGTATTCAGTGCAACTGTCCATGTGATTGACTACCACTGGCAAAAAAGGACCATAAGCAAAGAATAATGATCATGTATGTATGTATTTATTTATTTAAAATAAAAAATTTATGATGTAAGTGAGAATGTACAGTCAGCCCAGCTGGATGATCAGGACCCCAATTTGCTATAATGACCAACTAGCTGTTTCTTACTTATTGCATTTGCACTTTTGACATAATTTGAAATAAATATAGATATGAAATATTGATTTGAGTTTAAATAGTTTTAATATTCCACTTGTAGATTAGCATAAAGCTTCTAATCCAAATTAACCACAAGTTTCAAGTATATGTTACTATTATTACTCTACAATCTAAGTTACATTTGTTATGAGCTAGTTAACATATTTAGCTACAATTACTATCAACTGTGAAAAAATTATATCAGTACACTAATGCTTCATGATATCATCATAAATGTACAGCATACAGACAGTAAAGATGCTTTGGTTGTGCTCCTCATTAGATCCGATGCGCGTCTCCATAAAGATGATGTTGACATTTGCTTCAGTAAGACGCTCAACTCCTGCAAGGTTCCTCAGATCCGCTACGCCAGCGTGGAGAGACTGCTGGAGAGGCTGACCGACCTGCGCTTCCTCTCCATAGACTTCCTCAACACGTTCCTGCACACCTACCGAATTTTCACCACCGCCACCGTGGTCATGGAGAAACTGGCTGACATCTACAAGAAGCCTTTTACATCCATACCAGTCAGGTAATAGAGCTCTTAAAGGGGTTAAAAGTCACTGCTAGAGCTGGGTAATGCAAATAAAAAAAATGTATCTACTGTATATTTTACAGCCTTTTTTCTTTCAACGTCCAAAATATATACTGTATATCTCAGTTTTTGTCTCTTTTCTCTGAATTAACTTAAATGTGACCCTGGACCACAAAACCAGTCATAAGGGTCAATTTTTTAAATTGAGATTTATCCATCTTCTGAAAGCTGAATAAATAATCTTTCCATTGGTGTATGGTTTGTTAGGATAGGACAATATTTGGCCGAGATACAACTATTTGAATATTTGGAATTTAAGGGTGCAAAAAAAATCTATATATTGAGAAAATCGTCTTTAAAGTTGTCCAAATGAAGTCCTTAGCAATGCATATTACTAATCAAAAATTACGTTTTGCTATATTTACGGTAGGAAATTAACAAAATATCTTCATGGAGCATGATCTTTACTTAATATCCTAATGATTTTTGGCATAAAAGAAAAATCTATAATTTTGACCCATACAATGTATTTTTAGCTATTGCTACAAATATACCCGTGTGACTTATGACTGGTTTTGTGGTCCAGGGTCACAAATGTTTTTTTTTTTCAGTCCATAATTTTAACCAAGCATGTTGTTGTCGAGTAGATTTCAAATCTTTAATGCAAGTAATATACAGTAAAACACAACACAAAAATATTTTAAAAATATTAGTAATAAACAGCTATTTCGACCTATTGTACATAAATATTTACTGAAAAATATATGTAATTTATGAAGATTACAGCATTGAGACTGTTAACATTTTTGAATGATGATGCAAACACTCAGTTCGACAGTCGGACAGTTCAAACTGACAAATTAACCAACTCTAATACCGTTTTTACTTCCAAAGTTTTAATCAGATCTCATATCTGTTTTTACGGGCTTTAATAAAAAATTGCAGTTGTATATATTCAATATATTGTAGCCAGTACAACCAGTTTTATAGTTAAAGAAATCAGAAATTATATTTAAAGCACCCTGAGAAGAAATCACATTTAAAGTGCCCATAGAGAGATCTCACTGGTCCTGCTCCACATAAATATCTTCTGAATGGCTATAACTGTATTACGTCACACAGCAGTTTTATATTTTGTGTAGACAGGCAAATGGCTTGTCTCTGGAAACTTGTTGGATCATAGTCAGTTTTCTACATTGTGGCCTGTCAAATCCTTTTGAAATAATACCATATATTCACACTCAAATGCTCTGTGTGATTGAAATATGTGAGTAAGAGTGAGTAGGGCATATATCTCTGCATACATTTGTCCTTTCAAATGTAAGAATGTTTTCTGTTCCAAAAGCAGTTGTTCTGCCAAGTTAAATTGGTGCACTCTTGGTAACCTTTACCTAAAAAGCAGTTCAGAAAGCCTTAAATTGCTCAGCTATTCCTCCTCCATTTTCCTTGAATGTTCAGTATGCTTGTGCAGAAGGCTATCGCAGCCTGTGCACCTCGTGTGCAGATGCTTGTGGTCATTGTGAGTGATGTGACGTTTAATGTGTTGTCTCTGATGTTTCTCATCCTCACACCTACTTTGCTGTCACACAGGGTCCAGTATCACTCATTTGACCGCTTGTCCATTACATCCATCTGCCCAGACTACAGCCTGAAGATCAGGAAGATAGCACTGGATCAGTCAAAGTAACAAACCCATCTCAGGAAGATAATCAGTCAAAGTAACAAACCCATCTCTCTGTTACCCATTCACGTTTATCTTTGTCCATTTTCTAGTTTGTATCCTCACATTTTCCACTCTGTTTGTCTTTATTTTTGAGAGTCTTTATCCTCTTTTTTGGAAGTTACAAATATTTGATTTTATTAAAGGAGTCATGAACTGCCTCTGTTTTTTATTTTGTACTGTTCTCTTATAAAGGTCCACTTATAATGTTATCAAGATCTTTCTTTTAAAAAAATCATAATTTAAAAGTAATAGGCTATTTTCTTTCCTGTTTTTGAGCCCCTTCATCTGAACACTCTGTTTGAATAGGCATGGCGGATTGTAGACTCGGAAGTAAACAGCCACTGCTGTGATTGGCTAAGTGGTGTATGTTTGAGAGTCTAGGTCCTTCACAGATGTACGCTGCTGTGATTTAGGTTAAAAACGCATACATACTCATATCAAACGATCTGTTTAACAGACAAAGCAATAGTGACCATGTCATAAAAACAGTTACTCACACTTGTGTGTTGCGACATTCCTGTCGGATACAATATAGCTGGCACATGCATAATCTTTTAGTTTCAATCTTTCTGAAAACCCCGCGTCAAATTGAAATGAAGTAAACAAAGGACCGAATTATTACTGATGCGGTCTGGAACTTTATTAAAAGTAAAGTTCATTCACTCTTTCCTAACGTTGGGATCAGATGGAAGGCAATGCAAAGACTGTTTTTTCCACAACTTGGCACTGCACAGTCTTGTTGCCTTCAGAGCCATCTTTATCGTTTAGTTTCTGCGTAGACCTGCGTTATTTACACTACATGCGTGAAACGGTGGGCGGGGCTAAACAGGCAGTGATGTAGAAGCAGACGTTGATCTTCTTCTGTGGAGGTGGTGTTTATCCACATAGAATAATACATCATAGAGTAATACATTCCACAACCTGTCGTTTAGGCAGACTGGCTGCAATGTAAGCTGTTTTTAGACTAACGAGAACGTTTTGAGTTTTAAAACTTGCAGGATGTTTTTATAGTACAGTGACCTCTTATATGTCAAAAGATCAAGGGAATTTTGGTTTCTCAGATCATGACCCCTTTAAATCCTGGATTCTCAAAACTTCTGCATTTGTACGAATGCTATCATCCATTGCAGATTTGACATCTTGCAATGTTTACCTGCTTTGTTGCTGCTGTTTTCTCAATTTCTGAAAGCTGCAATCAATACTCCTCGTGTGTTTCCAGAATGCATCCAAGAAGCTGTTTGACAAGTGTGTTTAGTGGAGCATGCAAGTACGGAGAACAGATCATGAGAGATGTGCCAGTGTTGCTCTGCCATTTATGCCCTATCTTTCAATGTTGTTTCCACAACTCAGATCCCTGGAGCTTTTCTTCGCCACCAACCAGAACAACCGCAGCGGGGACCACGTAAATGACAAATCCCCCAGACTGTGTCGCAAGTTCTCATCTCCTCCACCTTTCTCCATCCCCTCCCGTACTTCCTCTCCGGTTCGCACCAGGAAACTTTCTCTTAATTCCCCTATTGGCTCAAAAGTAGGCATCCTGGATCTGTCCACGACCTCGTCATCTGCAGCCAGTAGTCCAACCTCTGCCAACCCCACCATCTCACCCCCACCGTCCAACAACAACAACAAGCCCCCTTTGGATCTTAGCCGTGGACAAAGTCCATCCTCCCCCGAACAGAGCCCTGGAGCTCTGGATGAGAATGCAGAGGTGCCGCGAATCGACGCCCTCTGCGGTAAACTGCGTCGCAGCATCAGGAGAGGTGAGCAGAAAATACTTTTTCTCTTTCTGTTTTAAAACCTACAGAGTTTCCCTGCTGTCTACTGCCTACTTCAGTAGGTGCCTTCCATAATAATTTGGAAGCATACGCATGATGTAACAGTTGGCTTCTGGAAGTAAAAATCCCTTTCATTTTCTCTATAGAGATTTTTAACTTATAGACCAAGGGTGCCCAATCCTGTTCCTGGAGATCTACCTACAGAGTTCAGATTCAACCCTAATCCAGCACACCTCTCTGTAATTATCAAATGCTCCTGAAGATCTTATTTATCTGGTTCTGTTGTGTTTGATCAGGGTTGGAGCTGAACTTTGCAGGACAGTAGATCTCCAGGAACAGGATTGGGCACCCCTGTTATAAACCATTAAAGGCAGACCTAGTGTGAGCTACAAGCTAAGGTTGTTAATCAATGGTATTTACTTTTGTTAAGGCCATCGGTCCACATTTTTTTTTAACTTTTTTTTTTATTTTTTATAATCGTGTTCAACAACAGAATTTTAGGTGAAAAACTGTTACCCATGATTCTACAAAAAAATCTCCACCAATCATAGAATCTAAACAAGCAAATTCTGTCAAAAGAACACTCCCGTGTAGCATCCTATGAAGATCAACATCTTTAAATTAGTTGTCATTTATTTATTCAGTTTTTAGTTTGATTATGTCATATGCAGTGCTTCATTGGGTTGTAGTTCTTTCCATCATTAAAGTCATTAAGTTTTTTGTCTTTTTGTCTGATTTTCAAAAACGTTTTTGTGCCAAATAAAAGTTTGTAATTTTGTAATTCACCTCATATCTGGTTGGTTTGGTTCATGGCTATAAGGCAAGATAATAAGGTTTATCAAATACTTTTTTTTTTTTTTAAATCCCAATGGGAAAAACACTTTTGGGACAAAAGCAGGTAAAAAAAAAAAAAAGTTGCCAGGCACTGTTGCACACTAGTTTGGTGTTGGCATATTGCTAAGCTAACAGCGCAATATATATAGCAATATATATATATATATATATATATATATATATATATAAAAATATATAGCGCA
>NW_015546072.1:1299478-1315400 GCF_001515605.1 Sinocyclocheilus anshuiensis
TGTTTGCAGCTGTTGCTGGATGGTCTTCTTAATGATATATATATATATATATATATATATATATATAAAATTATATAGTGCACACAAATGTTTGGTCATTTATAAGTACACTAAAGTGATATACTTTTTTATACTTGATTATACTTTTCAGCACTGAATGAAATCTAAGATTTATCATTTAAAATTAAAATTGATCTTGCTTCATCCACCATCTTGAACTTACTTTTTCACCGAGCTTATCAAAATGCATTTTGGCACTGCCTTTTCGAGGAAGGTTACATAAGAGGATTATAATATGGCTTAAACAAGGTATCTAATTAAGTATAATTAAGATTTGTTTATCATAAAAGTCTTTGCATTGGGTGCGTGCCTATGATGCTTCTGTAGGCAGCCCACTAGGTTTTAGAATAGAGCAGTGGTGAGATGTTGGAAGTAGGTCAACACACTGGGCTGGATGGTAACATGGATGTTCATGAATACGAACTTCATTAGCTGGGTTTTGCTTTTTTAAAAGCTGGCAGAGTGAATATTGTGGGAAAGATATCTGTAGCTGCTCCAAATAACATTGAAAACCACTTCATTATAATAACTTGACGGCCAAACAAATGTGTTATTTTCTTTTATAGGCTATTAGTCTGACCAACATTCTCCTGTCTCCACATAAAATCCACGCGCAAATAAAGTGCAAACATACTTGCATTGTGTGCCTCCTTAATGCAAAACAGAAGACTTGAGATATCTGGCGAAACACCCATAATTTTGTGGTTATACTGGCAGCCAGGCAGCTCGGAATGAGAAGCAGGCATGTTTGAAACTAAACCAAATGATAAAGCGCTTGCTTTATTCAGAAACACTCAAAGGATCAATTTTTGTATTGGAAATGGGCATCTTTGAGTGACTTTGGTTAGGATGTGTGGTGTGCGAACTACTAAAAGTTTGCTTCTTGTGTTTGCTAGTTTAAAGAGATGTGCTTGTGTTGTTTTTCCCTCTTTCTGCTATAAAATCCACCACATTCTGAGTTCTTATTGTGAACCATTAGCACTAATAGTAAACTTTAACACTGCATCAGATGAGCCACATTAAACCTGCTAAGAGGATCTCTTCTGGTTTGCTTTTGTATCACAGCCCAATCAATGTCTCTCTTAAAAAAAAAGAAACAAAAAATTATGCGATTATTTTATTGTTTTCGATTTTACTGTCATTTTGAGTTTTTCTGATCTCAGTAACGAGATAATCTGTCTCTGCCACAGGGAGCAAATGCTGCGTTTATAAAAGTCAAATGTTTTGAGAGAGCCTACATAGAGGATTTATTATCAAGTAATGTCAAAAGATAAACCAGGCAAAAAATTATTTGCTTACATACAGTATGTCTCCAATTGTATTTATGGACCAGAATATCATATACACATAGGGGTAGTGTTATTTTAGTAGATTGAGATATTATAGTTTTTGTTAATAGTTTGAATTAGTTTTTATTTTTATATTTTTCATTTTAATTTTAATGTTAGTTACAATAAATTTTTTTGTCATTTTTATTAGTTGTAGTTTATTAGATTTAAATATGTCTATATAGTCTATAATTTATTTATTAAATTTCATTTCAGTTTTAGTTACTTTAGTACATCGTTAATTTAAATGAAAATGAGAACTGGCAACATGCTGAACTTTTTATTTTTATTTTTTTTTATTTAACGTTTATTTAATTTCAAGTAAAAAAAAATTAAGTTTTAGTTAACTATAACACCACCCTGCATCATATTTACTGAATGAAATCCAACATTTTATTTATTTATTATTTTAATTAATTTTGGGATGCTGATTCCAAAACAAATAGTGCCTGTTTTGCTGTAGTGCATCACAGTTTCTCACAGAATATGATATGCATTTTTGTAGCATTTTCCCTTTCAGCCTTTTCATAATGGTCTTGTATCATCCAATAATCACCAGAAAAAATGACACAAAGACATGGTTCCAACTTCCTATCTTCCTCTGAGCCAGGGTACAGCTGTTTGTTCAATTCTCTGACCATTTTTACATGTATGAACGAATCCGATTTGTGCTTATTATGCCTGTTATACTACTGATTTCAAAGTTAGAAATATGGCTAGTGACAGAAGAAAAAGCAAACATGTCCCAGATGTTACGACATCCAAACACTGACAAACATTGAAATTAGGTCAAATTTGGCAGAATTCTTTAAAGGGGTGGTTGACTGTTTTTTTTCTAGGCTTGATTGTGTTTATGGGGTGCAGTCTAACATGTGTTAATGCTTCGTTTGAAAAAAAAAAAAACATTATTTTTCACATAATTTACCTTTATTCTACACCGCTCTGTCCCTTCTCCCATAAACGCGCTGATCATTTCCTGCTCAGATTGGTTAGCTAGTACAGTGTGTTGTGATTGGCTAAACCACCTCTAGCGCGCGTCTAAACGTCATGCCCCTCACCTCAGCGGCATGTGCTCCGGTTATATTGTAAGCAATGGCATCATCTATATTGCTTATCAGTTTGAGCCCAATTGAGACGCAGAGGATATTAGTGAAGAGGATCGCGCAGAACCTGTGCAAGCACGGCTCTTAATGGTATGTTTTTTGATTGTTGTTGTCTCATACTTTTAGATCCGCTGTAATTTGTAAATGCTACTGCTTCTGTTAGCTTTTAATATACGGTTTTATCCTGATTAAAGCTTTAATACAGTACAGCAACCACACGCGCGTCCATGTATAACGCTTCTCATAGCTATGTGAAAATAAGTGTATAATTGTAACAGTTCATTGTTGGAGCTGAGCTGATGATCTGAGTGAGAGATTGAGAGAGAGATGCAGAGCAGAGCGTGTGCAGCAGGGCGACGCGAGGAACAGGATTAGAACCGCTGCTTTTGAACATTGATTTTGAAACTTGTGAATCCATTAGAATCGTTAGAAGACAGAATCGCGATTCATTTAAATTGTTGCTGTGTAGTAACCCTGCTTAGAGTTGACTTTTTTTTTTTTTTTACACTTGTGTCAATATGTAACCACCATGCACCCTCTCATATCACTGTATCAACGACCTATCCAACAACCACCCAGACCCCCCAGCATCCACATAGCAACTCCCTGGCCATAGTTATTTGCTGTTCCCTGCTTCCTGCTCTGTTTGTAGAGCTGTTGCCCTAAAACCATTCATTTTTCAAGGAGGGGTTCTATGATCCATTTTAATAAAGGGTCTGACTTTCCCCTCAGCTGTGCTGGAGTCAGTGTCTTTGGACAAATTTATTCCAGAGTCGCCACAAGGCAGTGAACCAGGAGAAATCTCTCCCTGCCGCTCACCCTCCACTCCACGCCACCTCCGCTTCAGACAGTCAGGAGGTAAGCGTGTGCATGTCTGTTTGTGTTTGGCTCCCTTGGCAGTGCAGGCCTCTTCTGAGAACAACTATAGAGTCAAACACAGTAGCGAGTTATGACTTTCTGAGAGAAATATAGATACTTGTGTGAATGAAACACATTCATTCCAGTATTGTTGATTTTTCCATACAACGAGGCAGTGTAAATGAAGATTTGACCGTAATTTAATAAAATAAAGCTGGACCGGATAGATAATTTTGTGAAGTCCTATTGCATGTTTTAAATAGCTAATGGGACATGCAGTTGCATTTATACTAGGCTTAGATCAGTTTTATGTGTCTAATGTTTTCAATTTGTATTTTAGAGGAGAAAGCATACGACATTCCTGATGGTTCCTCAAGCGAAACATACTCAGTGCATTCCTCCATAAAGTCCAGTTCTGTTACTAAATGGCCACAGTCACAATCTTGGATCTGAAACAGTCAAATATTGTGCTTGGATGACATTAAATGAAGCCATATATGGGGAGAGTTGGGACAGGAGTAAATTATACGGGACTTCCACCAGCACATAATTGGTTCTGATTGGTGCAGCTGTTGTTCCATCCAGACTGTTTGTATTGGGTATCATTAGCATCTTCATTTTGTTCAACATAAGCAATTAACAGTAGATATACAGTATATGGTTTATAACTATGTCTGCTCTCTAAGTTTCCATTAAAAGCAGTTTCCATATGTTCACTCAGTTACTGGCTGAATAAAGGGGGAATTTTTTCAAAACTTTCTTTCATTTTGAAGTATGACCACTAGATTGTCAGAAGGACTGGTTATGAGATAACTATGGCTTTGCTACGCGTACAGTAAATACTGTACTACACGTCCATTGAGGAAGTCGAGGGTAAATTCTGTCATTATTTATTTACCCTAATGTCATTCCAAACCCGTATGCTGTTTTTTCCAGTGAAACACACACTAAAAATTAAATTTTAAATGGTATTAACATTAGTATTTCCCATACAATAAGTCCATAGTGACCAGGAGCTAGCAAGCTACAATGGACAAAAATACTTTAAAAGTAGTTCAATAAAGTAGTTCATCCTATAATTTTGTGTGATGAAGAAACTGAAAATTAAGTCATTATTCCGTAAAACGATTCACCAAATATGATGGATGCAGTGCAGGTTTGACATCATGGCATGTGGTAATGAGACACATGGGATCTAATGACATTTGATGTTATTGAGTTCCAACCTAAAAAAAATAAATAAATGAACTATTAGATTCTCTGTGTTCATGGGAAATATGACTCAAGAGTGAGTAAATAATGAAAGAATTTTTGAGCGACTTTTTTTCCCTAAAAATGATCGTTGTTAAATCTGTTCTCCATATTATTTTTTCTAGTCCAGTCAGCTGAGAACTCGCGCTGCTCCGTTTCTCCAGCCTCTGCGTTTGCTATCGCCACAGCAGCAGCTGGACACAGCAGCCCTCCAGGTACACTGCACCACTGACACAACCCAAGAGAAGCGCACAGATTCATATGCTCTGCCCTTTGCCTCAGAATGCTGTAGACCCTCTACTATGTTCACAAATTGAAATTCACTTCACACATAAAGCTGTTGCAGTTTCTGTAGCTCTAGTAGCTTTTTCATTATCAGCAGAGTATTTAAAATCATAACAGGAAAAGCAGGCTCATGATTTACATGTTGAATTAAGGAATACTTTGCTTAGATTAAACTGTCAAAAGAAAATAATCCTCTTACCTGCATAAACTAACATTCTCTCATCCTACTAAATACCATCAGAATTGCATTAATACTTTTATGGTATCAGCCTAACAAAATGTGAAAATATTAAAGGGTTTGATCGGAATGTGGGTCTAAAATGTGGGGGAAAAAATGGATGTTTAATTTGCAAGGCAATGTATATAGCATATATTAGAGTAAGCTGTTGATCATGCAATCTATATTCACATTGGTTTTACATTTTGAAATGACAGGACTGTTTGTATTACCCTTACGGTATGTATTTTCCTTTGCAGTTTTTAGCAATTCTGAGCGGACTTGTGACAAGGAGTTCATTATACGTTGTGCGGCTACCAACAGAGTCCTGAATGTCCTGCGCCATTGGGTCTCCAAACACTCACAGGTCTGTCCATCAGCATTAGTTCTTCTGTAGCTGACATCGTCTTACCGAACAGCAGATGACACATTTCGTGTCACTACAAACCTAAAGCAGTAGTTGTCACCCTCATCAGCCTCTCTTTCTCCTTCCCTGCTGCTTGACTGATATTTTATCAGCACCTTTACATTTTAGTCCAGACTTCGGCTGTGAACACATGGTTAACCCCCGGGCTTCATATTTTACAGGACAGAGGAAGCGTATCACCTCTTCACAATTTCCATGTTATTTTCACAAGGGAAACCAATTACCTTATATAAACAGTACCAGACCTTAATTAACACAGCAATATTGGATCAAAATGCATTTCTTGAAAGAGACTATTAAAGGTGAAGTGTGTAATTTCTGTGCCAGTAGCATCCAACCAAGTGGAATTGAAAGAATAATGATTGTTTGAACATTTTCCCATCTAGCATTGGTTGGACTGACATTGTTTGAGTTAATGTTGCTGATCAGTGTTTTGAAAAGCCTTAGAGCCAGTGTTACACTTTTCAAGGGGATACAAATGACTTTGAATATACACATTCTGTTGGAATAGGAAAAGGAATTTTTAACAATTTAAAAATTCTGATTCTTCATCGGAACAGGTTGGGGAAATTTTGCATTATATCACTTGCTCCCCACTGGATCCTCTGGAGTGAATGGGTGCCATCAGAATAAGAGTCCAAGCATCAAATCCAATTCCAGTCCTCTGTCTGTTGAAGTGAAAAGCTGCGTGTTTGTAAGAAACAAAACCATCAAGGTGTTTTATCTTCAAACATCGGCCAAAATACCAATCTATTATCTATAATAACACTTCATCTGCTAATAAAGTCCATCCCCTGTTGTCCTATCACATCAAAATCCACCAACATATTTGCTTAGAACTGTTTTGCACTGTTGGCACTGATAGCCTTTTGGGCAGCGTGTCAACATGTAGCGCCGTTGCGCTTCAGGCGTTCTGTGTTCGAGTCCCAGCTCGTGGACCTCTCCCGATCCCGCCCCCTTCTCTCCAACTTTGCTTCCTGGCTAACTACTACTGTCCTATAAAATAAAGGCAAAAATATATATTAAAAAAAAAAACTATTTTGGACTGTTTTTGCTCATAAACAGTGCTTGATCTGTGCATATTTCTCTCCTGATTTAGATGAGATGACTTTTCCCTAGAGAAAGCAATATTATGGCTAGAGGATAATGTAATGCTTACAATACATGTAATGAAAAGTTTGTTCCAATAAAGAAACAAACTCTACACCAAAATGTACATCTTGAATGGTCTGAGAGTACATTTTTCAGAAAATTGTAAATTTTGGGTAATTGTTTCATTGGTAGTTGGAGGAAATTATTAAATGAATTGTGGTATGTGTTCAAATCTACCATGTGCAGTGCTTTATGGCCTTACTGTTTCTCTCTACACTTGTATATGTATTGATTCAGGTATTTTCAGCAGTACTTGGCTTGCTTTCAGCTGTAAAGCCATATAGTCGTCATATTGATCTGTATTATATTATGCCCATTAGCTCATAGAGATAAAAGATCATTTCAGGCCCTGCCAACTTTTTCATGAGTCAAAAGCATAGGATATTATAACATTAATATTGACAACTGTTCAAAGCAAAACACACACACACACACACACACACACAGTCACAGGACCTCACACACAGCCAACATAATTATCTGCTGCAGTGGAAACAGTCTCTCATAATGGCCTTCTGAAATAAGCAGCTATTTTTCAATTTACTTCGCTTTCTTTGAGTGAAGGCAAAGTGTGGGCTAATTGCATTGATCTGTTTTA
Source organism: Sinocyclocheilus anshuiensis (assembly GCF_001515605.1). Classification (NCBI taxonomy): domain Eukaryota; kingdom Metazoa; phylum Chordata; class Actinopteri; order Cypriniformes; family Cyprinidae; genus Sinocyclocheilus; species Sinocyclocheilus anshuiensis. The sequence continues at coordinate 1,306,758 of NW_015546072.1, forward strand.
ACCCTTTGTCAGTTTAGGTTAAGAACGGCCTGACAAACTCACACAGAGAGAGCTTGTTAGAAGTGACCTTTATGGTTGCACAGGTGAAAGATGCGAATGAGAGAAACACGAGAAGAGGAATGTTTACAAATACTAGTTGTCTAGGGAGAGAAGTGAACTATTCAGCTGATAGTAGGGAGTTGCTCAAAAGCACTTCAAAGTATTATTATACATATCATATCATATCATGATACATTGTTGTTTAAGGATTATTTATATATTATTGTAAGATTTTTTTCGCTATTTCACTAAGCTTTCTTTTAAATTTAGTCAAATTCTATTCTAATGTTTGCCAGGGCAACATTTCTAATTTTCGTTTAAGGCTTTTCATCTAATATCATCTAATGTTTCTAACATTTACTTTAATATTTTAATTTATTCCAACTTTATTTCAATTCAAATGAATTATTTTAATAACAACACTGACATGATACTATGTCTAATAAATCACGGCATTGCCATGGTACTTTTGGTTCTTTTTTTTTTGTTACTCTAGGGACAAAACTGGAATAAGCAGCTATCTACTGTTCACAGTAAAATGGTACCAGCTACAGTATGATTTAGTGTAAATCACTATTGGATCCAGAAGCGTTTATTGCAGGCTGCTGAATCTCTTTGAAAACCCCCACAAGGGAATAAGAGGACTGAGAATTCAGCTGCACTGTTAATTAGCCCAGAGACCCTGCACTGCCATTTCATCTCTCTCATCCTCTATCAGATGTTTACATCATCTTTCTCCTTATACCATTTTCATAACAAAAACAAACTGACAAACTGAAACAGCTACGATCTGGTACTACTTGTTGAATTCAGATTAGTATTTAGTCAATATATGTTCAAAGGCCCCAGGTCATAACAGCTTAAGTAGGTTTTTGTAACATAGTAACTTGTTTGCTGGTCCAATATGGTCCACCAATTATACCAATAAGTGCAGAAACCTCACAGAATCATCAGAAATGATTCAATTGATCTGGTCCTGCTTTGTTTTAAAGTTTCTATTTGAAGGAAGATATCTGGAAAATATCTCTTAGGAAAGTAAAAAAAAAATAAAAAAAACTTTAAAAGGGTAATTTTAATGTTTTATCCAGACATATACTGTATAAAGGGGACATAAAATTGTACTGCATAACAGGAATAAGCAAGTGAGTTGCCCATTATGCTAACTACAGTCTAGCATATCAAACATAAGGGTACTTATACTCTGAGAACAACACAGCACAAGCGCTCAAGTGCTTTATGCATTTGCATTTGAAAGGCTGCACTGAATATTATGTACTAATTTATTGGTTTGTTTAAATCATGTCACTTATGCTATTTTGGATGACTGTCCCTTAGCAGAGGAATATTTACATTTTTCATGTCAGGATCAGGAATTATTAGTAAGCTCAAAACTGGCAGATGAAAGTGCTCTAAACACAGATGGTATGAACATGGATGGATCAAACTAGCCGAATGCTTTGGTCCCGATGGCCAAATTATTTCAACAATAAACCTAAAGTGAATGGAGAAAAAACAGTGAAGAACACTGACTGTTTAATAGATGCGGGGCTTTATGAAGCCAGAACTGAAGAATGCTTTAACTGTGACACAAGAGATTAGCCACCCACCTGCAGTGCTTGCAGGCACAGAGAGACAGAGGAAAGGCTGGGTTAGCTGTTGATTAGTGCACTGGGAAACTGTAAAGCTGAGGTAGTACATCTTCTGATGAGCACTAATGGAGAGTGTGCAATCTAAAACACCAACACTTTCACACTGCATTAAAATTTGTATTAACCTGTATTTTGTTCTTGTTTTTCAGTACAAAATATATAAACATAATTAAAACAAGACAAATTAGCTTAAAGCAAATTGTGTCACACCAAGGACGAAAACTATAAAGATGGCGATAAAGATATGGTTCTAAAAATCGTTCTCAATATTAAAGAATAGCAGAGTCCACAGCACAGCTACAATGATAAAGGCACAGAGAAAGGATATTGTTGGAATCACTTTCAGAATGATTTTTACCAGCTGATGAAAGTTTTACAGCTGAAAAACATTGACACCCAGTCAGAATCAAACCTGCTATAATGAGCTTGAGAATTTAAAGTGTCAGACAAGTGAGCTCTTGGAATAAACAGACGATATCATCCACTGGTGTGGAGGCTAATATAATTATAGTTATCAGTCTTGGTGTGAACGGGCCTTAAGACTGGTTCTGTTCTTGAATTCATCTTTTTTTTTTTTTACCCCACAAGAAGAATCTGACTACATTTCTCTGTCTTTTTTTATTTGATATCCTTAATTCAATATATGTTCTCTGAAAACAAATGCTTGCAAAAGAAACTACACAAAAATACTGATTAGTAATATTTTTCAGTCTACGCACAGAATCTGCATTAGATTAATCTACATTAGTTAAAATAAAGAAAATGAGTTTGGATTCACCCAGTAGTTGATTTCGGTCATCTGGGGATGTGAACCCATCAGTCTTTGCTTTACTTAAATTATGCATGGGTGTCTCATGTTTGTGGATCGTGATTCTATGTGTGTGTATGTGGTGGGTTTCAGGACTTTGAAATGAATGGAGAGCTGAAGATGGGTGTGATCTGCCTGCTAGAGGAGGTGTTGAGAGACCCCGACCTTCTTCCCCAGGAGAGAAAAGCCACAGCAAACATACTAAGGCAGGTTACATAAGCACACATGAAATGAAAGCATTTTCTGAAAGTCTTTAAATATAAATGTAGATCTTTTTTGAGATTTTATTTTCAAGGCAAACTTAAAAGCTGATTAAAGGAAGTTGGCTTTTTCTTCCCAGTGCCCTTTCTCAAGATGACCAGGACGATGCCCAGCTGAAGATTGAAGACATTCTTCAGATGGTGAGGATAAGTTATAGCCTTTGCATATGTTTATAAAGCACAAGAAATAGCTTAAGTTTTCTTTCAAAAGTAATTGGGACACACCTCTTAATTACAGGATTCAGGTGTTTCAATCACTCCAAAGGTGTATAAAAATAAAGCACCTAACCATGCAGTCTGCATTTACAAATGTGGTACTGTAACAGGATACCACCTTTTTCAGTCAGTTTGTGAAATTTCATCCCTGCTAGATATTCCACTGTCGACTGTAAGTGGCATTATTGGAAAATGGGAGCATTTAGGAACAGCAGCAACTCAGTCATGAAGCGGAAGACCATGTAAAGTCACAGAGTGGGTGGATGGTACGTAAAAGTAACCACCGTTCTGCTGATTCCATAGCTGAGTTCCAAACTTCCACTGCCATTAATGTCAGCACAAAAACTGCGAGGGAAGAGCTTCATGGAATAGGTTTCCATAGCTGAGCAGCTGCATGCAAGCCTCACATCACCAAGTGCAATGCCAAGCGTCAGATGGAGTGGTGTAAAGCATGCTGCCACTGGACTCTGGAGCAGTGGAAACCTGTTATGTGGAGTGACGAATCACACTTCTCTGTTTGGCAGTCTGATGGGTGATGCTTCAGCATACAAAGACATTTTGGACAATGCTATGCATCCAACTTCTTAGGAACACTTTTCCATTTCAGCATGCCTGTGACCCAGTGCACAAAGCAAGGTCCATAAAGATGAGTTTAGTGTGGAAGAACTCGACTGGCCCATACAGAGCCCTGACCTCGACCAATCGAACACCTTTGGGATGAACTGAATTGGAGAGCTAGGCCGTCTCGTCCAACATCAGTGCCTGACCTCACAAATGTTCTACTGGAATAACTGGGCAAAAATTCCCACAGAAACACTGCAACATTTTGTGGAAAGCATTCTCAAAAGAGTGGGAGTTCTTATAGCTACAAAGGGGGGACCAACTCCATATTAATATCTATGTATTCTATGCCATTAAAGTCCCTGTTGGTGTAATGTCCCAATACTTTTGTCCATATTGTGTATTTCCTATTAAATCAGGACATTGAAATGGCTAATGAAATGGCCTTCAAAATAGCTGAAAGACTTTAATTTACATCACATCTGTGATTAAATATGAATGATCAGATGGACGGAGGAACAGACATATACATATATGCATACTTGGCTCCTCCAATGAGAATTTAGAACATAAACCATCCGTTTCAAAGCAAGGCTCATGTAAGACTTTGATATAAGACGCACTTTGATATAAGACGTCTCACGTGTCCGAAGATATCTTATCACTTAAAATCATATCTCTGTTTCACATCACTGTTGAGCAGCCACCTAAGGATGAGATCTCAGAGGGAAGGCAGATTTTGGCATGCCTCATGAGGCAGCTTCAGAGGCAGCATCGGACTCAGGGACCGAATTACATGTTCAAACTGCAAATCTCTGAGCAGCAGGACTCTAATTACAACTTCAAACAGCAAGACGGAGCGCCTATTGCTGTCCGCCACATGCAAACTCTATGCAACAAAGCCAGCACACACCAAAACACACTCTAAACAGCCTTTCAGGAGTATTTCCTTCCTGAAATATCCATGTGTTATTGTAAATGATCATGCTATTACATTTCAAAGCCCTGCTAGTGATATTTGTTGAGTTTCAGTTTTAGAGGCATGGTTTTGGAGGGCTTCCAAATAGCTATTATTTTATGTGATGAGAGTAGTCCATGTTTATTAATATTGTTGCAGTCAGTATTGCAGTCAGTTCCACTTATTCCTCTGCTTATACTGTACATTTAATGAATATTGTATGCAGTACTCTGTGTTTTAAGAGGACTTGAGTGAGTAACATCAGTTGATTTTAATGTTTCTTATGCACCGTTGTTGATATGCAGATAAATGTATTCACACACTCATGCGTGGCTGTATGATATAATGTGCTGCTGGCAGCAGCATACTGGGCTCACTAATTACAAACACAGCATGCATTATCAGGGCTGAGCCTGTACAGTTTTGTGTGTGTGTGTGTGTGTGTGTGTGTGTGTGTGTGTGTGTGTGTGTGTGTGTGTGTGTGTGTGTGTGTGTGTGTGTGTGTGTGTGTGTGTGTGTGTGTGTGTGTGTGTGTGTGTGTGTGTGTGTGTGTGTGTGTGTGTGTGTGTGTGTGTGTGTGTGTGTGTGTGTGTGTGTGTGTGTGTGTGTGTGTGTGTGTGTGTGTGTGTGTGTGTGTGTGTGTGTGTGTGTGTGTGTGTGTGTGTGTGTGTGTGTGTGTGTGTGTGTGTGTGTGTGTGTGTGTGTTTGTGTGTGATTAGTAATGCATGTTGCCTGGACACACACACCATTATCTTGCTTCTAAAATCCTCACCTACTGTGTTAATTGAAAAGTATCTCTGCCAAAGAAAACAGAACCAACAGTCACCCATCACTAATTGGCGGTTTAATTATAGATTTTCATAAGTTCACATGCGTACAATGTGTAATTTATAGCTGTCATATCAGCATCAGCATGATATTTTGTACTTTGCCATTAAACAATGTTATGTTGTCACAAGTACAGATGTTCATAGAATAGAACGTTTACATTGTTAAAGGGATAGTTCACCTAAAAAAGAAAAATCTGCCTTGATTTGCTCACCCTTATTTATTTCAAAACCTGTATGACTTACTTTCTTCCATGTAACACCAAAGATGTTTTGAAGAATGTTTATGCTGCTCATTTCTGTGTAATGAAAGTGAATGGTGACTGTCTATCAAGCAAGATTTTCAGTTAATATTGATTTAAATTTCATTCTGTTCTTCACATATTTTTGTCATATGGCTTCAGAAGACTTGGAATACTGGAATACATGAACATTCATTATTTTGTGTTCCACTAAAGAAAGAAAGACTTGAGGGAGAGTAAATAATGACATTTTTTGCACTAATTATCCTATTTCAATTACTAAAAATGAACACCTGCTAATTTTTTTAGGGAAAAACAGATACACTAATGAAAACATAATTTAAAATACATTGTAGATATGCAGTATTTATAATACCAGGAGGAGTGCCATCTTGTCACAATAAAGAGTTGATTTTGTGTCTGTTTGTCTCATCCAGGCTGAATGCCCAAAGACTGAGTGTTTTGAATCTCTGTCAGCGATGGAGCTAGCTGAACAAATCACTCTTCTCGATCACATCGTCTTCAGGAGCATTCCCTACGAGTGAGTAGAGCATCAACACAGTACAGAGAGATGCAGACCTCAAGCCTCAAAGACAGCAGAGAATAATGAACAAATCGGTGTCAGCCTTACTGAACATACTCATTATGGGCTTCAAAAAAGCTTGTGTGTTCATGAGAGAAGAAGCCTCTGCAGATGCACATCTATCACAATACACTGACTGTGTTCTTGCTGTAGGGAGTTCCTGGGCCAAGGATGGATGAAGACAGACAAGACAGAGAGAACTCCATACATCATGAAGACAAGTCAGCACTTCAATGATGTGAGTATATTATATGGAAATATCTATCTACCCTCTTAGGATACTGAAGTAAAAAAGCGTGACCCTGTTTATAAAAATATCTCTCTCTTTCTCTGTGTAGATGAGTAATCTCGTGGCCTCACAGATCATGAGCCACACAGATGTGGGCTCTCGAGCCAGCTCTATTGAAAAATGGGTAGCAGTGGCTGATATTTGCCGCTGTCTCAACAATTATAATGGTGTCTTGGAGATCACATCTGCCCTGAACCGGAGCGCCATCTACAGGCTAAAGAAGACATGGGCTAAAGTGTGCAAACAGGTGAGAGATGCGGACTGAATACTGTGCTGTAATGTTTTATGTAGTAGATTATATCAGTATGGAAAGTCATAAATTATTCACCGCTGGTGTGTCTCTTCAAACAGACTAAAGCACTAATGGACAAACTCCAAAAGACTGTGTCATCTGAGGGAAGGTTTAAAAACCTGAGGGAAACTCTAAAAAAGTGAGCTACTGATACATTTTGAAACACCTACATTATTATTACATAACTTATGACTTGTTTTTGACCTAATTTCTGTCTTTCTGCAGCTGTAATCCACCTTGTGTTCCATATCTGGGTATGTACTTGACAGACCTCGCATTTATCGAAGAGGGAACACCAAACTTCACAGAGGAAGGTCTGGTTAACTTCTCAAAGATGAGAATGGTAAGAAATTATGTCATATCCTGTATAATTTGCTCAGGGATTAAAAGACTAATTCATTTTTGTGTAGCTTTAGTATCTCTGATAGATATTGTGTGGGCAGACTAATAAATCATGGCACTTTGTCTGCAGATATCTCATATCATACGAGAGATCCGACAGTTCCAGCAAACTCCCTACAGAATTGAGCACCAACCAAAGGTTAGACAAATAATTCATATTCAGATCAAGTTCTGACACCTCCATGCATCAATGCTGCTTCAGTAACATTACTGTATATTATTTGATTGATCTCAGGCATGTATTCAGACAGTGTGTCATCTGTACTGTTCATAATATTTAACTGTGTAAAAGTGTAATTTTTTTTTAATGAATGTCTGGTGCAATTTATTGCAATCAGTGCTTGTTAAATCACGTATATATTATGTTATATATAGTTACATTACATTACATTACATTTAGTCATTTAGCAGACACTTTTATCCAAAGCGATTTATAAAATGAGGACAATGGAAGCAATCAAAATCAACAAAAGAGCAATGATATACAAGTGCTATAACAAGTCTCAGTATAGTTCATAATAATATAATAATAAATAATAATAATATAGTTCATATAGTTCGTTACTTGTTACATATTGTGAGGTTTTATTTAGACAAATGCTACACAAAAGTAATGTTTTTCATGTTTTTATTATTATTACTTCTATTATTAATTCTTATAATTGTATTTGTTTAAATAAGTGTATGCACATCCAAGAAATTAATACTTTTATTCAGCAAGAATGCATGAAATTGATCAAAAGTGACAGTAAAGACATAATATTACAAAAGATTTCTATTTCAAATAAATGCAGTTCTCATGGACTTTATATTCATCATAGAATCCTGAAAAAGTGTTACGGTTTCCACAAAAATATTCAGTAGCACAACTTATTCAACATTGAATAATAAGAATTTTTCATGATTACCAAATCTGCATATTAGTATGATTTCTGAAGGATCATGTGAAACTGAAGACTGGAGTAATGATGCTGAAAATTCAGCTTTGCCATAACAGGAATAAACTACATTTTATAATATATTAAAATAGAAAACAGTAATGTTAAATTGTAATAATATTTCACAATAGTACTGTTTTATTACTGTATTTTAAGATCAAGTAAATGCAAATGTTTTGAGAATAGAAGATGCTTCTTTCAAAAATGTAAGAAAAAAATATATTTCAGTGGTAGTGTATGTCTAAACATATTGTAAGTTAACCATAATGTGACATCCATAACGTTAATTATGTGTCATTCATTATGATTATATGTGTGCTTTGTACATCTTGCCAGAGGTTTGGCAACTTATTTTTATTTAGCTTTGTGTGTGTGTGTGTGTGTGTGTGTGTGTGTGTGTGTGTGTGTGTGTGTGTGAGATTGTTACATATCATATGAAAAAATATGAGCATATTGGACTTCAAATGAATCATGACACCCTGTACTTTCTATTGTTTTTATAAACTGCTTTAAAGGGGTCATATGATGCTGCTAAAAAGAACATTATTTTGTGTATTTGGTGTAATGAAATGTGTTTAT
>NW_015546072.1:1315797-1378777 GCF_001515605.1 Sinocyclocheilus anshuiensis
GTGACGACTCCGGGCTGGACTCCGCTTCGTCCACGGTGAAAGCCGATCCGGTGATCCACAGCGCAAAGTTGTTGTATTTCCTCAGCAACCAGCACGGATCAGCTCCAGGCATGACGAAGCAGATATCGTCCTCTTTTGGAAGGCCAAACAAAGTAGTTTCGCTTTCACAACGAAGCACACAGCGTCTTCACGACATGGCGGCGGCGGCGGCAACAACAAAACTACAGCGAGAATAAAAGTTACGCCATCTTTCTTTGCGTGAACATTTGGGCGGCGTTATGCAAATCTTCCCACATCGTGACGTAGACATGTGGGGGCGTGTTAGAACGAGCCGTTTTAGGTAGGCGTGGCTGACTCTTAACTTTTATAAAGAATATCTCTTTGGATTTGAGACTTTAGTCTTCTTTAGTCTTCTTTAGCACCAAGAGCTTGTAACACTCCAAAGAGAAAGGAAAAATTGAAATCACATCATATGACCCCTTTAAACATTTATTATGCAATCTAATTCCACTCTAATTTGTAATCATGCAATCTACTGTTTTCGTGTCCAGGTCACACAGTATCTTCTGGATAAGACCTTGATTATGGATGAAGACACACTGTATGACTTGTCTCTCAAGATTGAACCCAGGCTTCCTGCATGAACTACAACCTCAGTACCTGGCAGCTTCCATCTAGATGTGCTTCTCACTCTTGGGATGTTTTGAAGGCATGAAGCATGCCTAGTGTTTGAGAAAGAGGGACGTTAAGCAGGAAGGAAAAATTTCCATTTGAAAGTGTGAGAAAGTAGAGGGTCCAGGTTTGGAGGAGAGTATTAAACAGTGCTCACCACCACAATGTCCCCTGAATGGTGACTTTTATCATGGAAGGAATGAAGGATGAAACTGGCCACTGTCAGAGGTCAGGAGTCATGAGTGAGTTTCAGGGTCGAGCAGATGGATTCAGTATAAATTGTGAAGAGAGTGGTTGAAGATATGTAGCATGTACAGAAGTAGAGCTATTAGCCAGATCTTATGTAGTGTATTGTGGCCCTTGGCACATCCCCTCATTGGTAATGGTAGTGACTTTGTGCATGAACTAGACTGTGGGTTTGCTGTGTGCTTTGCCTCAACTTTACACTCCATGTGCTGTCCCATCTGCCAACAGCTGGCTGCACTGAACCAAAATGCCACATGAAAATTTTAAAAGATGCATCAGACTTCTAAGTAATGGGAATGTATAGTAGCTTTCTAAAATACTAACCAGTTGTAGATGATATTGATATTTCGTAATAGCCCCTGAAGCTATGTGAGCTCTTTAAAAATCAGTTGCTTATTGTGCCTTCTCATATTCACAGACACTTGTAAATGAAAACCAATGTCTCAGAAATGCTTAAAAGTTTGGATATTATTGGCCTGTGTAGCAAAGTGATGACAGAATGGAGATATTCAAACTATTTAAACTAATAAATACAAGTATACTGTAAATTAGCATTTTCTGCTCAAATTCAGCGTAAAGGCCTGTTCACACCAAGGGCAATAAAGACATAGTTTTAAAAATCATTCTCAAGAGCAGAGTCCACGCCACAACTATTATGATACGAAGGACCGATATTGTTGGGATCAACTTTTTTTTCCAGCTTATGAATGATAAAAAACATCGACAGTCAATCAGAATACATCCTGCTTTAAAGAGCTTGAGCATTTTAAGAGGCAGACAACATAACTGCACCTTTAATACAATAAGCACCATTAACATTGTGCTTTGGTGTGGACGCTAATTTAGTTATCTTTATAGTTATTCGTTTTTTGGTGTGAACAGGCCTTCATTTTAAAACATCGTACTTTAATTGCTTCAGCGTGCAGATATAATCCACTTACAGTAGGTTGCATCATCCATGCATTACAAAGTACAAGTTGACATATGCTTGTGCAATGCAAACCTTTTCTTGTCTGATTTTACAGTAAATTGAGGCTTTGCCGCCCCCTATTGGAGGAAAAGTTTATTATTGTTGAAGGATTCTTAACCAAATCTGACTCGCAAGTTCTTCAATAATCAATGTTTTCCTGCTTTTTAATGTAATGACCCCACTGGTCAGCTATCCAGAAAATAGGGTCTCTCCATAATTTGCATGAAAAATTCAGTGATCGCATGTTTGGAAATTGCATTGCAAGACATGTTTTGTGGTCATGTGTCATTCAGCTGCTGTGTAGCCTCTTTTAAACTCTCTAGAAACCTCAAGTAAAACAGATACATACATATATTTATCTTCTCATCTGACTGCACTTCTTTATCTAAATACTTCTGATCATAATAGCTGGAGATTTCATATGCATAGACTGGCAGAGAACTGTCAAATTGGCCATAAATATATATCTACCACTGTGCTGTATGAAGACAATGTTGTTTTTGTCAGATCTTTCCTTTCTTCGGAGTGGGATGGATTTCTGTTCTTTATGTGCACGCGTGTGAGAGGCAGGAGAGCTTGTAGGTGTGAATGAGGTGAGTGGGTTGGAAAGGTGTGAGTTACACTCTCATCAATGTAGCGTTGTTATCTTTAAAACAAGTGTGAATCAGTAGTATTTATTTCCTGGCATATTTATTTGACCCTTTTTGTATATAGTGTGTCAATATGGATTTATGATATAATGTGATTTTTGTCCCCATCCATTGCCATGTAATGTTTTCATTTCAGCAAGCACTCTTGTTATTGTTACATTTTGCTAAATGTGTTAAGAAAAATGTAGCATATCTGATTAATTTACAATCCTTTGTCCTTTTTCGCTCTCTTTTTTGTGGGTTTAGTGTGTTGTGCACACAGAATTGTTGCTTTGGTATGTTGCATGTCTTTGCATGTTCAGGTTGGATTCCTTCTGTGAAATCTGCTTTTTGTACATTTCTGCATCAAACTATTTTTCCTTCCTTTTTATTTTATCACTGATTCTCTTGGAGAATGTATGGCTTCTGTAATTAAACTCCATGCTTTCATTTCAAATAAACAAATCAAACAAACAATGGAATCTACAATAAACTATTAATCAAATGATAGATTAGATATCAAATCAGATAGATAGATACATCCATGATACGTCTCTCTTGTTCCACCACCTCCAGAAGGTGCTATAGGATTGATATCTGGTGACTAGACTGCCATTTGAGTATAGCGAACTCATTGTGATGTTTTATGTTTCTCAAAACTGAAACGGTGAGGTGTAAGATCACAGCTTCAGTTCTCTAGTATAAATCGGCCTCTTCAGAAGGGTGTGGAATGTGAACACATTAGAGTGTTATAAGTGTCCAGGCACTAATGTCAAGGTCTCTCTTTCTGCTCATAATCCTACAGAGGAAGGGAGGGATGAGCACCAGATAATGCACAAGCTCTTGGGCTGTGCAAATCAAATACCAGTTTAACTTTATCCCTCACACACTGTCCCACTAAACAAGTGAGCTTTATATATCATGTGTAGCCACATATGACAAAGTACAACATTTAAAAGGGTATTTTCTCTGAAAATGGAGACACGTAATTAACATTGTAAAGTTTTTTTTGTAATACTTAGCAAATCTAAACACGGACGGTAAAATAATAATAATGGTGGGTGAAAGGTAAACATATGTATGTATAGTATCATAGTCACCAGCTGTGTACAGTATCACTGGCACGTAACTGGAGGTTTCCACTGGTTAGGGAGAACTCAAGGACACAGAGACGTGGTGTCATGCTGACAGATGAAATAGGATTGACTGGAGAGATGAGCTCTTATTTTAAGCACAGGCCCAGTGAGGTCTCACTCTACAGGGAACAGTCTGCTGTACTGAAGCGTGAGACCCCTTCAGTCCTACAGGTGAGTACAATAAAGCATTCGCTTTAACAATCATTTGTATTTGTATAGCTTTATTATTGACAGAAATGTAAAGAAACCAGGAAGCTAGATGCCAGTTGCAACAGTGCTAGGTATATTTTATGACAGTCTGGTTCAGTGTGTGAACTTTTTGATACTAATCTGTTAAGTAATCTGAAATGCAACACAAGTTCATCTCTTTACCAAAATGTCTGCTAATAATTAAAAAACATGTAAAATAACGTGTTTTCCATTTGCAGAAGCCTATACCATTTTTTATTATTTTCCTATGTTTATATAATGCACACCATTACATTCTCAGAATGCTCAAGAAGTTTGACCATGGCACAACCACCCTGTCTTATTGTAAGCCCCTCTACGTGGTCACAGGTCATGTGATTATTGTAACATATCCATTTCCAAAGTTTGGACACCATTGCATAAAGACCATTTGCTGTGGATCCACTTTCAGCTGTAACACTGTAGACAGCGTTGACCTCTTTGGCATACAGCTACAATATTTGGAACCACTGAGACCATAAATTCCTCAAAGGGACCACAAACTGAGTATTTTGTAAAGAAGCAGGATGGTGATAACATACTAGTTAGGATAATGGTGAAAAAACAGTATTAGCAAGTAGGCCTATAGTCTCTACTAAAAAAATAATAGTGTATTTAGATTTGTTGAAGTGTTGTGTAAGATTTATCAAAAATGTTTGGGTAAAGTTTTAGAAACCTGACAACTGGAACATAGATGTGACGCACGGGCTGCACTGCTGGTACTGGGGCATGTAAATTATAAGCTGGCATATATTACTGTGGCATCAAGTTCAAAGCCGATGTATATTTGGATACTCCTCAGTGGAAAAAGTCAACATGTATGTCAGGACACAGAAGTTGCTCACCGTGTCAAACTACTGTATCGACAAGTAGAGCACCTTTGATTAACACTGATTCATTCAGTCATAATGTCATAATTTACATGTCATAATTTATTTTCTGACCAGAAATGAAAGTATTTTGTAATGTTTTCTCATCATGTTTATTCGTTCATTGAAAGTCCACACAACCTAGATTTGTATGCATCAAACTTGGTAAAAGTAATCCATATGAAACGAGTGGTTTAATCGAAGACTTCTGAAGAGACACATCGCTTTATATGATGAACAGATTAAATTTATGCTTTCATTCACATGACTAGAACACTGAGCAAAGCTCTAGAAAACACGCCGAGTTTACCTTATTTCATGAGATGTGTGTTGATCATTAGGCTCTTTGATGAGTGAAAATCTTGGTTTGCATGTAGACTACTTTCAGTGGACAGACAAAAATGATTAAAGGATATTTTAAAAAATCTTCATTTGCTTTTCAAAGATGAATACGAGTCTTTTGGAACGGTTTGGAGTTTGGAATGGCATGAGTGACAGAATTTTCATTTCTGGGTGAATTATACCTTTAATTTTTTGTATTGGCCATCTAAGACATGAATTCAAATGGTTGAGTAAACCAAACGAATAAAAGATATAAAGGTATTAATATCACTGAAATTAATTCACAAAAAAATCATTGCTCTCGAGTTCGAATCCTGGCTCGATGACCTTCTGTCTCCCACTTCGCTTCCTGTAACTTCTACACTGTCATACACTAATCAAGTAAAAAAAAAAAAACGCCAAAAATAAATATTTAAAAAAGGATTATTCAGTCACATGAAAAAGCAGTTTATTTTACCTGACAAAACATTTTTAACACAAAAATTAATGCTGTCCTCTGCTCTAAAGTTAAAGTTGATGAGTGGCTGATCGAGTGGTGAGGATGGCAAGCATGTTCACTCGAGTGCTGTCTGGACGCAACACGGCTGTGATCATGGCCGGCCTGGGTGCGGGTACCCTGGTATCCAGCTATATCATGATGATTGAGTCAGGAGTCTCTGCTGGGGAGAAAAAGAAGCTGTACCCACCCAGGTGAGTAGGAAAGTTGACCACTTAGTTTCCCGTTATCCTGAGTACTTAGTTTCCAGTTAACCTTGGTTTTTATCTTTCCAAGTGCTGACTACCCAGACCTGCGCAAACACAACAACTGCTTGGCTTCTGCCTTGACTCCTGCTATTTATGGCCAGCTGAGGGACAAGCTGACCCCCAATAACTGGAGTCTTGACCAATGCATTCAGACTGGAGTGGACAACCCTGGTCATCCCTTCATCAAGACTGTGGGTATGGTGGCTGGTGATGAGGAGAGCTATGAGGTACAAAACTGGGCCAAACGGCAGTCAAAATAGGCTTTAGAAGATATTAAAATCATAATTCTCGTATTAAGGCTGCCTTCACATGCTATTGGAAATGTTCTACTTCCCACTTTTGAAGGTGTAATTACGAGTTTGCAATATGCACCAAATAGTTATGTATATACATAAATATATGCCTGTAACAGCAAGAACATACTTATTATAAATGTAATAAATGATACAGTGGGGGAAATATTAATTTGATCCCCTGCTTATTTTGTAAGTTTGCCCACTTACAAAGAAATGAAGGATCTGTCATTTTGATGGTAGGTTTATTTGAACATTTAGAGATATATACAGTGGGGGAAATAAATATTTCCCCCACTGTATAATAAACTTATAAAACTTTATACTACTACAGTTTCTCCACCATGTTTAAAGTTTATATTCCACTGTGATAGAGAACTGCACAAGAACCATAAGAACACAATAAAAACAGTGATGGAAGACAAGGCCTCTCCATCACTCCCACCCAACTGGGAAACTCAGGTATCAAAAGTATCTCTGAGTTAGTTGTAATATGGCTTGAAAGGCTGTTCATGTTTAATTTCCGACTAGGAATATTTAATTAGGAAATGATAATTCCGATTGCACGTAAAGGCAGCATTAGCCAGTAATAATTGAAATATGAGGAGCAACAGTGCTGATGATATTTAATGAAATTTTGGCTCCATTTTTGGACTTTTATATACCAATATGTTTGGAACAAGAGTTTCCTGATCCAAATTCTTTATCCAAATTAGCTGTTAAATTGTAAAATAATGTTTGTTGTGCATTTTAGTGCGTCATTTCCTACTTTTTGTTTCATTTATATAACTTACAGTCTTAAAATCGACCTTAAACATATTCACTATTATTTGAAATATAAATATTAAGCCAACAAAATTAAAATCGACAAGCGACAAAATTATGACATATCTTTTTGTCACAGGCACAATTTAACTACAAAATCTTTATGAGGCTACTAGTGGCAATGATATGTTTTTTTTTTTTTGTCACAAATAAAAGAAACAAACTGCAAAATCATGTAATTTCATTGCTATAGTATGTTTAACGAGTAATGCAGTTTTTTTAGAGTTAAGTTTTGGACTGTGGTCACTGTGAGTCTAGTTTGAAGACAGCAATATTATAGTCAAAGGACTATATATAATATACAAAGGAATTTGTGTTCATTTTATAATACAATAAGAGTAGTAGATAATTATTTTATTGTCCATGGTCAACTCTGTCAATTAGTGGCATCAAAATTAAGTAGGCTACTTCGACATAAATACAGTACATGCAGATGAACTTTATCATTGACTATGGCTGTGATCCTCAGGTTTTTGCTGAAATCTTTAACCCAGTCATTAAGGACAGGCACAATGGCTATGACCCTACAACCATGAAGCACCCAACAGACCTGGACAGCTCAAAGGTAAAGGTTCCTCTGTTGTCTTTGGTTCTGATCCCTTTTTACAAACTCATTCCATCGAGGGCTCATGCAAGGTGAGACCTTGCTCAGTTTAGTTACACTGAAAACTGAATGTTTCTACCAATGGCCTCTGAACAGATCACCTCCAGGATGTTTGATGAGAACTATGTGCTGTCATCACGTGTGCGCACGGGCCGCAGTATTCGTGGGCTCAGTCTGCTTCCCGCCTGCACTCGTGCTGAACGCCGTGAGGTGGAGCGTGTGGTGGTCCAGGGTCTTTCTGGTCTGAAGGATGATCTGGCGGGCAAATACTACAGCCTGACAGAGATGACTGAGCAACAGCAGCAGCAGCTGATTGATGTAAGTACACACCAGAAACACATTTCAGCATAAGCTCACTGTAGGCAAATTACTATGGAAGCAGACACAAATATGTCAGTTGCGTTTATCCAGTTTTTCCCGGTTTTCAAACTTCACAGACCTCCAGACCAGATATAAAATCATACTAATTAAAAACGTTATCTTATATAATGATTTTTCTATATTTTATATCTTATCTGCAGATCACCTGCAGTACCTCCACAAACCTTGAGAGGTCCCTGTTTAAAAATCTTGGCAGTATGTCATTCTCACATTCACAGTAAAAGACAATATAGCAATAAAGCAAATATTAAAGCTTAAAATTAGCAAACAGAACAAAGCGAAGAGTGAACATTAGCATTATGTGTGGTCACAGAACCTCAATTATATATCATACTGTCATCATCATGCTGAAAAGATAATGTTTGACCAGCATGAATTTCCGTGATAATTTATATTAGTGCTAGTTTGATGCTTTACAGCACTGCAGTGATGATAGTTTTTTGTAGGCTAACCAGGAAGTTAGGAAGTAGGATTTTTACATTGACGTTTGGATTATTGCAAAACAAGCTCTGTGACTAAAGTTTATGATTTTTACCCTTTTTTCATCATTATATCCTGAACAAATGAACACAACATTAAAAAGCTAAACGTAATCTATAAACAAAGTACACCACAGTCACATGACTTTAACGTCATCATCAGTTCTGAACTTCTGACAACTCTTTCAGTCTTTATTTAAAAACTTTGAAAGTTTCTTTGAAAGTTTGAGTCTGAATAGTTTACTAAAGTGTGGTTATAAGCACAATGAGACTGAGTTTAGAGTTTACTTTAAAAGAAACTTAAAACTTAACACTTCAGAAACTTAAAACTTTTTTCAGTATTACTGATGGATTTTAAGATATTGAATAAAACGTGAAGATATTTTGAGCTTGTGTTTAACCACAGACTTTATTTCAGGCTTTTAAACCCATTCAAAAAACCCATTGACCTTAGAATTATGGAACCGGAAGTGCTAAAATGCTGCATTTCCAGGGTTTGGCCTACGAAAATACATCATCCCTGCAGCACTCAATTCTGTCTGGTATATAAACATAGTAATACTGTTGACACTTAACAAAACTTCCATAAACTAGCATCCGTTTACTAGCATAAACTTCATATTTGCTGGTTTAGCGACTTTTAGGAACACTAGCCCAGTATCCATAACATGACACATGCTCGTCTTTTCATCAGGGCCGTTGCATCCCTTGCGAAAAATAAGTTTGTTCAAGTGTGCTATTAGTATACTTCTTTTAAACCAAAAATAGGAAAGTATACTTTCAGTTTACTTTGTATGTACTTCTCAGACATGGGCTTTATGTACTTCTCAGAAATATACTTAAAATGACATTTAAGTATACTTGACTTATGCTTAGAAAAAGTCTAAATATATTTGAGCTATACTTGTGCTCCGAGAATCCATTTTCATTGTTATATGGTAGGGGGCGCTATTACACATCTTCTGTACGGAATTTCCAAAAAAACACAAGTGAAGAAGAAACGAAACAACTGCCTTGTCCAAATACCCACGCTTGTGGTCTTTGCACTTGACCACTTGACTACTTATATGTATATAAGTATTTGGTCCAAGTGTTCAAGTGAGGATGAAGACCACAAGTGTGTGTCGAACTTTTCATTACCTGATGGGACACACTTATAGTGTTGTAAAAATGCAAGTGTTTACATAGCATTATTTTAATTTTAATTTTAAATACTTTGCATTTTAAAATCAACTTCTAAATGTCTGTTCAGTCAGTAGTCCCTATAGCATGACACAATTTAATTTGTGGTGCTTCTAATTAAGTGATAAAAAGCAGTTGCAAATGTTTACAAAATAAATATCACCACTACCCATCTTTACACCAATAAAACGTGCAACACTTTGCTTTTCTACCAAATTATATGTAATATCTATTTATTATATTAATATCTAACTTACACTGGAAAGGTTTCCGTTACCTCTTACGCGATCTCGGCAAAAAGTCTCATGATTTATTTCCAGAACATGATGCATGATGGGATACACTAGTAAGCCTGGAATAGCGCTCCGGAGTTTGGATTTAGTGTGCGTTAAGGGCACTGTGCTTTGGCATTTTTAAGACCTGGGACAGTCTTGCGCACTTACTTCCTGTCGCGCGCAAGCACTCTCAAGTGGCCAAGACCAAAAGTGTGGGTATTTGGGCAAGGCAAAAAGATGCTTTCACATGTAATCTAACACGATCATTAGACATAAAACAGCATCAAAACTGTGTAACGTTATGGAATAAAACGTCGACCAATGAAGAGGTAATAATGACTGTCAAGCTTTGGGGTGTTGATCGACTTCATCTATGTTTTGATTATCATTCTGAATCCAATTAATAGTCTTTTTTCAGATTTTTGTTCAAAATGTTGTTTATTTCTTTATTTTTTTGTTTATAAAACTTACCCACATTCAAGTGTTTATAAAAAAGAATGCATGAAGCTAGAATAAAATGCTTTTTGTTTACAAGCAGATACCCTGTTCTTTTGATGTTTAGTATGTTCACATATTCATATAATAAAAGATATACAAATTAATACCTAAATAGGGACATAGTAGTATACATAAAGTATGATGTAAAGTTCACTTAAAGAAAACTTACGAGTATACTTGCAGTATAAAACTACTAAACTAGTAGTTTACTGAGATTATACTTCAAAGTGTACAAAAAAATTCTTCAAGTATTTAATTAGTATTTATGACTGGTTTTGTGGTCCAGGGTCACATTTATCCTTAAAAGGCGCATATTAGTACTTTAAAGATACATATTTGTACCTCAAGTATATATCAGTACCTTTTGAAAGGGTACCACCCCAGAGACAGCTTTTGTATCTTTTTTTCTGAAAGTCAAATCTTTTTGCCAAACGTCAGATCTAGTCTGCAGATATTGGGCAGTCAGAGTTTAGTTTAGTCTATTTCATTTATGTAACAGGGACCTTGTGCAACACAGTTGTTATGCCATAGCTTAGAAGCTCATTTGAATCTTCTGGCTGGGATGATATTATTTAAAATTACGACACTACATTACAATAAAAAAGATTTGAGAAGATTTTAGAACACATATTGCTTTCATTTGTTATGCATTTCCTGTGTTCGAGACAGCTTGAAAGTCGCATTCTTTGTCCTCGTGCACAAACGGCAAATAATCAGACAAATTATAATTTTACTTTGTGGCATAGATTTGATAATTACTGTTCAACTATTAGGCCCAACTTTCATGGCATGGCCAAATTCCTTTTCTTGCAGTAAATTAATGGTGTGTAATATCATAATTTAACCATAGTATACAAGAGAAACTTTTTTATTTATCTCAAAACCAATAAGACTACAGGACCATATATAAATGTGCCATAATGAAGAAGAGGAAAATGGAGGTCCTGTACACTCAAGTGAATGGCTGTTAGATGGAATGGGCTTTTCAGTAAATGTTGATAATGATCTGGCACTTCCAGGTGTGTTCCGTTGATATAATTTACTAGGCTATATGTTGTGTTGTGGATCGTTATTGTCAAAACTATTTTAAGATAGGGGATATTGTATGTGTACAGGAGCATAAATCAAGCATAGCGTTAGTTCTGGCAGGTCACGTTAGTCAAGCTCGCATCAGCTGACCTTCAGCTGATCCCCATCTACCTATGGGAATACGACACTTATCTAAGCATTCTTATATAAGGTCCCTCAGTATTATCAGCAGTTTTCGCATTGCTCAATAGCTAATTACCCTCCTCCATCCCCAACTACTTCTTTGTCAATCATCTTTGACGATAGTGGTCCTGACAGAACTATGAGAAAACATAAAAACGTGCTGCAAACGTGCCTTTATTTGTTTTATCAGTAGTAATTTAAATATCAGACAGGCAGCACCCCTCAAAAGAATACCTCACGCACAGCCTGAAGCCCATGTGTCAGTGTGATTAGATGGTTCACGTGTGTTTAATCCACACATAGTAGGCTAATAGAAACAATGAAATGAATACCACTGTATTACGAGTGAATGAGAGAAATGTGTCCTTGCAATCTTCATGCTATATAAAATGTTAGCATTTATTTTGTTTATATTTCATTTAACGGAGGTATTTTTATTTCTTAATAACCTTCATAACAAGGTCCTGCACACTGGTCTCAAGTAACTGGTTGATTTATTCCTAAAGAATCCGTAGCATCATGCACACAAAACATTCTCTCTAGTTCACCAGCAGATGGCAGTATGTTAACATGTGATGAACGCATGCAGAAGGCAAACGCCATAAAATGTGTTTTCCATAATAACATTTACTGTTGTAATAACTTGAATATTATAACCCAAATTTAGCGTATTATATAGATAATTTATCAAGGTGATACTACCAGTTTAAAGGTGTTATTTACTCTCAAAATATATAGCCTATACAACAAAACCTTTTTTAAAGTTGTATTTTATTGTTTTTAAGAATTAAAAAATTTAACTTGTTACAAATATATATTTTTAAAAAATCTTAATGAAATAAACATAACAGACAACCATAAATGAGTGAAAAATATTAAACCCACCTCTAAATACTTGCATATTAATGCACGTTCACCTAAATTGCTCAAACCTAGAATGGGACAAATAATTGAGCTTTTCTGTTGCTTAGTTCTGTTTTAATTCAGGCTGTTTTGAGATTATGGCATGTAGCCTGTCCCAGTCTGAGACGGGGAGAATCCTCCTGCTGGTCACGGATGTGTGCTCTGGGTGGATAAAGATGGCATCCCGCTGATGTCTGTGACCTTCATGGTGGCTTACTCCTCTGCCAGCCACTGATTTCTGATTTAGTGCTGCTCTTGTCAGGAGCTGTGAGGTGCTTTCCATGCACCGACAGAGCAACTCAAGGGCAAGTGTGGACAGGCTGGGTGAATAAAGCAAACAAGGAAAAGCAGGGAATGGCTTTTGTGCATTAGAAGTGCATTGTGTATCTCTCTGTCTTCATACTTTTGTTTTGTTTTTTTGGTAAGGTTATGACATAATTTTTGTTTTGATTTTGATGACCATAATCAGATACATGGCCAAAGTGGAGCATGGTATTGTGAAATAGATACACATGCAGCCTTCATTTCATTCATAACTCAAATCTCATCTTTGTGCATATATCACTGATTCATTAGCATACACCCATATCCATGGGACCATGTTATAAAAAATGAAGAATAAAAAGAACGTCTTCAGTGGCCCTAAGGGCTGACTATTAACTGAAAGTAGATTTTTCAACGAACACTTTTGACAAAATCTCATTCATTCCATTTAAAGAATCTCCTAATTGTCATTATATTCTGTTTTAATCATGAGACACTTGTGCGTTTTGCTTAAAGTGATGCAATACACCAGTGAACAGAGCATGCGTTCACAGGGGGACCAGAGAGGCAGAGGGTCTCTCAGAGCAGATGCTAAAACTGATGATGATGGATGTCTACATGGAGACTGTTGAATGATCAGGGGAGTCTTGTGTAGATTCTGCATTTTCCATTGTTTCATGAAATCTTATATGCAAATTTACAGGGACAATTAGTTTCACATCAGTGCGGGAGAGTGGCAATTTCAGATTTCGCTTTTTACCATGTGTTTTATATCATAAAATATGAATGTAAAAAAGAGTGGAATAGTTTTATCTGTTGCTACAGGCATTACAGTAATTATTTGATATCTGGTTACATTTGTCCAGGTCTGTCTGGGTCTTCTGTCATTTGATAAAGGCGATTGCTGAAGTGACAGTAGATGGTTCTTCTCACAGTTGAAAGGAATCTTTGCTAAATGGACACAGTCTGGCCATTGTATCGGAGAAAAGATCAAGCAGATGTTTGTGGGCTGTTCCACCTCCCCAGTGGTAACGATTACAAACCACACAAGGTGATCAGGAGAAAAAAACATGCCACACTAATTGGTTACAATTTTGCTTTAGATATTTGTCTGCAAGGGGCTACAAGCAGATAAGCATACATCCCTACAGACTTATTGCAACTGAAATGTATGAATGCAGTAGTAATGTGCAGTATCATAAGCTATCTCTGTAAAATGTGTTGTATGCTACATCTACTGTATAATTATGTTGGTGTTTTACTGCTATAGAAAAAGCAAAGGGTCTTATCAAGGGAGTAATGTGTCTTACGTTTCCCAAATTTTTCAAGGACCCTTCAAGGAATGTTATGCTTCTGTTTTATCTGTCCAACTGATGATCCAGGGTAGACGACCACTAGTATTTACATCTTCCCATGAGCTGTAAAATCTTGTTCCATAGAAGAATAATTTCACCTCAAAATAAAATGTAATGCCATAATTTGCTCATCTTAATGTCGTTGCAAATCTTTCTTCAGGGGAAGATAAAAAAGACAACATTTTAAAGAATGTTGAACATTGACTGTCATTGTTGGAGAGAGAAAAAAAGTAATTTTCCAAAATATTTTCTTTTTGTATTCCTCAGAAGAAGGCCAAAGAAGTTTGAAATGACATTCGTTTTCATCTGATGATGATGGATGTCTACATGGAGACTGTTGAATGATCAGGGGAGTCTTGTGTAGATTCTGCATTTTCCATTGTTTCATGAAATCTTATATGCAAATTTACAGGGACAATTAGTTTCACATCAGTGCGGGAGAGTGGCAATTTCAGATTTCGCTTTTTACCATGTGTTTTATATCATAAAATATGAATGTAAAAAAGAGTGGAATAGTTTTATCTGTTGCTACAGGCATTACAGTAATTATTTGATATCTGGTTACATTTGTCCAGGTCTGTCTGGGTCTTCTGTCATTTGATAAAGGCGATTGCTGAAGTGACAGTAGATGGTTCTTCTCACAGTTGAAAGGAATCTTTGCTAAATGGACACAGTCTGGCCATTGTATCGGAGAAAAGATCAAGCAGATGTTTGTGGGCTGTTCCACCTCCCCAGTGGTAACGATTACAAACCACACAAGGTGATCAGGAGAAAAAAACATGCCACACTAATTGGTTACAATTTTGCTTTAGATATTTGTCTGCAAGGGGCTACAAGCAGATAAGCATACATCCCTACAGACTTATTGCAACTGAAATGTATGAATGCAGTAGTAATGTGCAGTATCATAAGCTATCTCTGTAAAATGTGTTGTATGCTACATCTACTGTATAATTATGTTGGTGTTTTACTGCTATAGAAAAAGCAAAGGGTCTTATCAAGGGAGTAATGTGTCTTACGTTTCCCAAATTTTTCAAGGACCCTTCAAGGAATGTTATGCTTCTGTTTTATCTGTCCAACTGATGATCCAGGGTAGACGACCACTAGTATTTACATCTTCCCATGAGCTGTAAAATCTTGTTCCATAGAAGAATAATTTCACCTCAAAATAAAATGTAATGCCATAATTTGCTCATCTTAATGTCGTTGCAAATCTTTCTTCAGGGGAAGATAAAAAAGACAACATTTTAAAGAATGTTGAACATTGACTGTCATTGTTGGAGAGAGAAAAAAAGTAATTTTCCAAAATATTTTCTTTTTGTATTCCTCAGAAGAAGGCCAAAGAAGTTTGAAATGACATTCGTTTTCATTTTAGGTGAACTATCCCTTTAAGAGGTCTTTTAAGGAAAGCCTTTTAGTCAAGTTTTTCTTTGCATTCTTTTGTTTTATCGTGGCCGTAAAACCAAAATTAAGCATTGCATCAATCTAAATCATTATGTTTGTTTAAAATATTTTGAAACATATTGCACACAATTTTCAGTGTTGTGAGGATATATCAGAATGTATCACTGGAAAAAAATATGTTGTGTTGACTATCAAATGACCATGATTATATCCTTGATCGTGAAAATAATAAAATAGCCTATAAAATAAGGATCAGGATTTGTGCCAGGCCATTCTTATTTATATGTATATTATGATAATTTTTTCTTTTTACTTAATGTCAGGGGGTAAATATTTATTCCCATTGACAACATGGCAATGTCAAGCAATTCTAGAGAAGGGGTAAAAATCTGGACAAATGATTCATGAACTTGAGGATTATTGAGCGTCCCTATTGGGCAAAGCATGTCCTTCCAGAATGTTGCTTTAGAAAAAGTCTGCTAAATTATAAGATCACTTCAGACAAACATATGTTTGAATTCCAAATGATTTCCACCTCTCCAGTGGTAACGATTACAAACCACACAAGGTGATCAGGAGAAAAAAACATGCCACACTAATCGGTTACAATTTTGCTTTAGATATTTGTCTGCAAGGGGCTACAAGCAGATAAGCATACATCCCTACAGACTTATTGCAACTGAAATGTATGAATGCAGTAGTAATGTGCAGTATCATAAGCTATCTCTGTAAAATGTGTTGTATGCTACATCTACTGTATAATTATGTTGGTGTTTTACTGCTATAGAAAAAGCAAAGGGTCTTATCAAGGGAGTAATGTGTCTTACGTTTCCCAAATTTTTCAAGGACCCTTCAAGGAATGTTATGCTTCTGTTTTATCTGTCCAACTGATGATCCAGGGTAGACGACCACTAGTATTTACATCTTCCCATGAGCTGTAAAATCTTGTTCCATAGAAGAATAATTTCACCTCAAAATAAAATGTAATGCCATAATTTGCTCATCTTAATGTCGTTGCAAATCTTTCTTCAGGGGAAGATAAAAAAGACAACATTTTAAAGAATGTTGAACATTGACTGTCATTGTTGGAGAGAGAAAAAAAGTAATTTTCCAAAATATTTTCTTTTTGTATTCCTCAGAAGAAGGCCAAAGAAGTTTGAAATGACATTCGTTTTCATTTTAGGTGAACTATCCCTTTAAGAGGTCTTTTAAGGAAAGCCTTTTAGTCAAGTTTTTCTTTGCATTCTTTTGTTTTATCGTGGCCGTAAAACCAAAATTAAGCATTGCATCAATCTAAATCATTATGTTTGTTTAAAATATTTTGAAACATATTGCACACAATTTTCAGTGTTGTGAGGATATATCAGAATGTATCACTGGAAAAAAATATGTTGTGTTGACTATCAAATGACCATGATTATATCCTTGATCGTGAAAATAATAAAATAGCCTATAAAATAAGGATCAGGATTTGTGCCAGGCCATTCTTATTTACATGTATATTATGATAATTTTTTCTTTTTACTTAATGTCAGGGGGTAAATATTTATTCCCATTGACAACATGGCAATGTCAAGCAATTCTAGAGAAGGGGTAAAAATCTGGACAAATGATTCATGAACTTGAGGATTATTGAGCGTCCCTATTGGGCAAAGCATGTCCTTCCAGAATGTTGCTTTAGAAAAAGTCTGCTAAATTATAAGATCACTTCAGACAAACATATGTTTGAATTCCAAATGATCGGTCCATAACCTTAAAATATGTGGACAATTTTTCATTTTGAGCTATATTTTTTGTTTCTTGCTCCTTCATCTTGAAAACTACATATGGACTTGGCAATTAAAGTCACTCTTGAATCATCTGGCAACACCCTCTATTTATTTAGCTGCATTTCAAAAATCTTCTGGACTTATAAATCACATACCATACTGAAATTCTTAAAATGATTTTATTCACCCACTTACATAAACCTTCCCAATTCTGTTGCATTTTTTAAGATAAACATTTACAAAAACCATATTCCAGTAATAAGCACAGACAATAAGTTAAAACATATCACAAACATACCAGCAGATAACAATATTTTTTTTTTCTTATCTACACAAACACTCAAGTTCATTTTGCTTTATGTAAACAACTTCCTGTTGATCCTGGTTGAAATTTTACATGCATCTGAATCTGATTATTTGGAAATTGGCTCTTACTCCAACGTGTTCAGTTCTGTACCTGAAAAATCACTCCAACATGTAGTACGTGCCGTAAAACAATCTGTACATGCACACATGTGGTCCTTAATAACGCGTCCTTTTACATTTAGTTTAGTTAAAAATAATATCACCGATCAGCGAAATAAATATGCTTGCTGTTGTTTCTTCATATATGAATGAAGAGTCAAATAAATACTCATAAATAAATAAATAACTCGCTGTTATTAAAATCAATAGCTATGAAAACCAAATAAACATGACCGAATCCAACAAATAAATAAATTACATACATTTCAAGCATTAAAACTATTACTAGAGTCTACATCTGCTGTATATAAGCATTGTCTGGGGTTTGTTTGGGTCCCATCATCCAGTAAGGCTGCCAATTTGTAATTTCACAGTTATAACCTCACATCCTGAGTGCTCCGTGACTGTTTTTCAGGAATACTTGGGGTTTGCAGTGACAGAAAAGACGTCTTGGATGCTCAAATTAGGTGAAACTCATGGAAACGGTGTGCTCAAGTGCTTTACGGCGCAGCGAAGCGATACTAGTCCCTCTCCACATATCACTGTCCGGCGAGCTGCACAGCTGAGGGGAGCCGCTCACATTCGTTGGACCCGAGAGGGAAGCGGGCACCATCCCTGGAAATGTGGGTTGATACAGATGCGATTGAAGACCGGAACCATTTGACGATAAGCTGCTGGAAAGGCCCATGGAGTTTGGTGGGGGGCCGGCTCCGAGACTGCACTGGGACAGGGACTGTGCCATCGCCTGCTGTCGGCCCAGCGCAGGCGGTATCTGCAGCTGTGAGACTCCAGGCATCCCGGCCGTGGCCCAGCGCGTGTCGTTGGCATGAAAAGAGCAGAGACTGTCGCCCATCGCAGCCGCAGACGGAAACTGATGCAGACCGTGTGTTGGCAGCAAAGTGCCCGGCGCCCGGAAAACGTTGGTTGTCTTCTTGCGCTTCTTCCATTTTGCGCGTCGATTCTGGAACCACACCTGAGAGGATAAACAAAAACAAACACTTAGAAAGTCACGCGTTTCGTTGGTGGGTATGAATTATAGTTGTATAGCCTAGGCTACTTTTATAACTTTATTGCACAGATATTTTGCTATAGGTTATACTAAACTGCATATAGGCTAACAATATTTATTTGAATTTAATTCTAAAATTAATAAAAAATAATTGTGTTGAAATAAATTAATAACATTTAATAAATAAAAACATAAATAAAATATATAGGCTAGATTACCGCACAATTTCTTGCAATAGCCTAGCCTAAGTTTGTGGGTAAAAGGCGAGCACTTTTTTTTAAATGCAGAATTGAGCCACTGTAAATATGTGGGCTTTGTACAGTTGGTTCTTAATGAATGCTGAAGGTTATAAACATGCACCTGCTTGTTTTTTTGTTGACGCTATGTAAAATTTAAAATATTAGGCTATATTGTCTTCACGGATATAACAAGCGGGAAGGTAATTTCAAGACAAAAAGAGACCAAGCAATTTCTATAATGTTTTGCAGACAGCCGGCGATGAAGTCGTCACAGCTGATGGCACATTCTAGGAGACAAATAGTTTGATGGCCTCCGTAATTCATCATGGAACCATAATCATGAATTCATGATGAAAATAAGTGCACAAGCAGCGTCCAAAATGGATATTATCCCTTCTTATTGTTGAGGTATTTTAACATTTAGCGTTTGGCTCATACGAATTATTATTGACACCTTACTATTATTTTTATTTTTTTATTTTATTATTTCTATTTTGCATATTTTATACTGCTGTTAACGACACAATTCGTATTCAGCTTCTACAACACGTTTTATAAAGTATTGTCTAATAGGGCATACATTCTGTTGACGTTGATGACTTGTTTCTTTGACGAAAATTTTGCAAATGTACTGTTTTTTTTCTTTTCGTTTGAGGGCATGTATTTCACTTTTTTTAATGGCATAAAAGGCGGTTCCATGTATTATACTGTTCTTTAGAGAGATTGGGAGGCGCTTAATAGTTGGATGAGCCCGTGAGCTTCCACAAATGGGAGCCAATCAGAATTGAGGGTTGAAAATGTCAGCCAACCAACCACTAAAATCCACAAACCGGCTTCATCTGCAGTTGCTCTCGTTCATTTCAAATCTGATTTATTGCGTCGCCCCTTTATTAGCTATACATTTTAAATGACTTCATAATCATGGCAAATAACCAGTGAATAATAACTCTTTCTGTACTGGTAAAAGGAGGCTTCACAAAAGGTGGAAAAGTCTAGTCTTTATAGCCTACTACTTGACCGACTTGGGATGCAATATCATTCCATCTAAACACATGGAATAGGGGGCACTTTTTGTAAAGACACTATTTGGTTGTAGCCCTACTTTCGAGGCCCTTTGCGAATCGAATGCAGAACGCGGGTCATATTTGCTTGTTTTCGTGTGAAGAGACTGAACACAGGGTTGCTATGGGTGCTGTGAGCTGCTTGTTTTTATTACCTTCATGTGAGTTACAGCTTTATTTGAGTGGAATCCATCTATCAAAAACGATGAATTCTTTGAGGCAGCTAACAACACATCCAAGGTACATTTCCAACTAGTCATTTTCAAGACCATTAAGCATTTGAAGTAATTAGTGCCAAATCTATGAGCTTTCATCTCAGTTATTACAGTGAAATCTGAGTAATGCGTGGTAATTTTACTGTGTTTAGATATATTGCAAGAAGGCGTTGTAAATCATGTTTGAAGAATTCTAATTTATTTCGGTAAAGGCTTGAGCTGAAACAGGCTACTGATGCGTACTGATGCCTCAGTTGTATCGATGTTTCATCAGCGCTGACGCAAGTAATTTGATTTATTTAATTCAAACTCGCTGACATACATTGCCTAATTTAATCCATTCAGCGAAAGCACATTCACCAGGCTGTCAAGTTTTCAGCGTGTTTTTGTATAATCAATCAGTGCTCCCTTCGTTTTGTGGCATGAATGTGCACGACCAAGCTGTTGGACTACTGAGAGTAATTAAGAAACACAAAGGATATGGGAATCTCGAATATCACTAAAAACCCTACAAATGCTGGATGGGTCTAAACATCCGTTCAGATCAGTGTAATATTTTTGTGCAATATCAGTAAATAATCTAGGCTACATAATCACGGCGGTGGATGACATCATGTTTATATAAAAATATTATAACTTAATATAATGACAACAATAGATTTGTCTGTTTATTATTATTATTATTAATTATTAACCCATAATTACTGGTGTACGCATTCTTTTCTGGCCATGCAAGTTGGTGATAGTCAATTATATTGAAATCATAGCTATCTCTGCTCCAAATGGTTTGTTATTTGAAAGGTTGCCATTTACAATTTACTGTAATTAGAGAAGGAATAATGTCGGTATTTATTATTATTGTTATTATTATTATTATTGGCTGTAAATGTTGCAGTGTTCATATATAAAATGTAAACATGATTTTGAATGTGCTTTAATATGCTTCTGGGTGTTATTTTATTATTTTCACAGAACAATTTCTGTTGATACTTACCGATTCCATCCATGAGGAATTCTTATTTATTTTGTGTAAATGACATTGCGGTTTGACATAAGTTGGATAATAGGTCCAAAGAGTTCACCATATACCGTGAAATAAGTGAATTGGAAAGTAACACAACGGCTCCTCCATTCAAGCAGACGCGACCCCCGTCGCATCTCATACTGTGATTAGACTCGGTGCCCTCCATGTGGACCCGATTTCAACGCGAGTTATCTGGGGAGAATACAATTATGGCCCTAAATAAAATAATCAGCATTGGACGGCGATTACCGTAATGAAATGGAGCTTTGGTGTGTCACGGAGTGGCTGGCCTCCATTACGGTCCGTAATGAGACTTTTGGGGGTAAGCACGACAATCATCTAAACATGAAAATGTGTTTACTTCGATGTCCACGTTTGCACTAAAACTTTGTTCTCGAAGTCTAAATGCAAGGTTTAGTCCTGGTTTACAGATGCATAATTCAGTTCTGGGCCCTATGGAAGAAGATTAGTCAAGTTTACTCTGACACAAAACCTGTGGAACAGTAATATAGCCTAGTATAGATATTTTTAAAAATTAAATGTAAAAAAAAAAAATCATATTTTGTAATTTGTTTTGTTTGAAATAAACAGTGAAGTGAACTCCGTGTCAGACAAGCAAAGGAATAGGGTGTGGTAACTAATATTTAAGACAATGCATATACTGACTATTCATTTAAGAAAGGCCTTAAGCGGCTTGCGAGAAGGGAGGACTTGGGTCAGTGGTCACTCCAAAGTGGGAACATGTGCTAGTAATTATTAAATTCCAGCATAATCACACTGCTAATGCAATTTAATGCATCAGCAAATTAATCCTGAAAATAATTAGTTTCACTGACCTTGTACATTGCAAGACGAGAGTGAAACAGTAATGCTTAAATGCGTCAAACCACACCCCTTCCATAGAAAACTCGATGTGAATGAGTCTTATAATTTTCATAAAGCAATAAAAATAGGTATATTAGGCCATCTCTCAAAACGGCGATTTTTACAATGTATCATGTCATTGACAAAATTGGAGAAAAGTGCAAGTGAATCTGTGAGGTCTCTCAAATGCTTGATTGCATTATGTGGAAGTGAAAACATTTCGCCTGTTTTTTTTGTTGTCGTTTATTGTCTTCGCCTATTATATTCGTTAAAAATGAATGATCTGAACAGGTGTTTATTTTACATTTACCTAAAGCTTTACCCATGTTAATTTAAATTGCATTAAATCTGCTCGTTTTGTCAATATGCCAGAAGATTCCAACCCATTCGAACTACCGTGTTGCGCCTGAAAGTTCAAAATAAAATAATAAAAAAACTCGCACTCTGTATGATAAATCATAAAGCCTACAATTTGACTCCTATACTGATGATACAACTTCAGCAATTTGCGACCCAGCTGCAAGCCCATTATCTATACAGACCGAGGCGGTTCAGCTCCTTTCTGCTCATTCCACTAATCTCCTGTCTCCACTCCATTTATTTGCCACTTCTCTGCTGCTTGTCCACAAAAATACAACTCTAGCGCCTCCAAGATTAATTGATCGTCAATTTAGCTCTAATTCGGACCAAGTCAGGTGGTAAATGGTCTACTTTTACTTGATTGTAACTGAAATGTGTGCAGGTTACGTTGATATATTTTGATTACTTATCAATTACGCACAAACGAGATACATTTATTGAATAAATTGCTGGCTGATTTTTCTAATAGAGTTTGTAGATATCACTATTGATTATAAATGCGCACTAATAGTTTCTTTCCGGATTTGCTTGCTAACTTTTCGGAATGTCAGCACAACATTCATTTTTCATGAAATCAGCAGGGCGCGTGGGCAAGCTGCCATTAGTCAGGTGCATTATGGGGCAGATCTTCAGTAATGTGTGTTCTTTGCTCAGAAAGCCTGACATACTTTGTCACACTTTGTGTCAGTTACAAATAATTTCAGTTGTCATTGTTAGCATATACAAAGCTGAACTCACCAAATGAATATCTCATCTACGCTGCTTTACTGCAGCTTTGAGAAATGCAGATAATCCACTTTGAATGAAGAGTTGCCCCAGTGGAGGCATTTTATTCTTATACTGAGGCACTTATGTGAAACATAATAAATGGATTCGTCGCTTCTTAATTCAAAGAATACATTTTTGTTGGCACAACAGTAGCCAAGTGAACAATTTTTTGGCATTCTACTATAGGCTAGATGTAGATCTAGATGCGTCATTCCCTTTCTAAACGTAAAATATAGGCTCCTCTGTAACGAAAACGAATCATACATAGGCTATTCCACTGGAGTAAAGTCACTGATGTTATTTCTTAGCTACTGTAGAAGATTATTGGAATATAGAAAACTGTACATAATCTTTCCAAAAAATATATTATTTTATCAAGCCAATATAGGCCTATTTGTTGGCCTGTAGCACATCTTGCACCAACCTGTAGCAAAGCTACATCTGGGGCCCATTTTACATTTTTGTGTAATCAAAATAAAATCGATATTACAAATGCGCACATCACGGAGGAGAACTAACAACACTTGTAAATCCTTGAAATGCGCTTAGCAATACTTTAATTTCGCCATACCACCCTCTCACCCCATTTGTTCTTCCATAAGAACATATTCATTTGTATTTATATAACTGCACTGAGACATGATTTGCCAAGTAATTGCCTAGCACGACGTTATTTTTATCTGAGGGTAGTAGGCTATAAATGAAGTTGGACCACACATCCAGAGCGCTGCGCTCAGCGCGCGCTGGCTTTTATACAGACCTTCATATTTATAGGCCTTAAATGGAACTTATTCTCCATCATTATAATGCACAGGAAAACAATGACTAAGAAGAAGCGGAGATCGTAAATCGCTTGTTTGGGAAGTTGGTGACTTCACATGAAGTAACAGACACTCCTCCAGGTAGGCTGTTTTACCACTTCATTTTATATGCGCAAAGAAGAATTTCGTATCTATTGATAGCATTTTAATTGCTACCTTATAATCCCTCCGTGTCCTCCTTTTTTCTCATGACCCCTGATTATTAGTATTTTCCTTGTTTTCCAAACTAATAAGTGCCACCATCAAGCACTTGGAGGCTCCCGGAGGCTGCAGACATGCTGCTCGGTGTAATTGATATTGAACGAGCCGGTGGTAGGAGCGAACTGTTGGCGCTGCTGGATAATTTGCAGTTTAATCAGCGATTGTAATGAGAGTCGCTGATTAGGGGCCGTTTGAAAATAAAAGAGAGTTACAAGGAACGTCTGTCAGGGTCCGAAGATAATTCAGAAGTAATTGTCGTGATTAGGGAAAACTGGATGAGTGGCTTATCCTAGTACACGGAACAACCAAGGGGGCGGCGAGATTTCATATGACCAAGTCAAAGTAGACTTATATGGAAAAACAAATGAAGGACAGCACGCAAATATACAGTAGATTAGTAATAGTTAAAAAGAGTTACGGGTTACTACTAAAGTGGAAAACGAACTTTAATTCATGGGCCTCAGTGAGTCTATGGTAGGCCTACATGCTAAATAACAAAGTACAGAGGGCCGCATGAATGCAGAGAGGTGGTTGCACTTTGCATGACGCTTAAATGACAGCTCTCTGTGAGCATATTTTAACTCAAACCCAGCGTGGCTCTTCGGGCAACCAATATGTGCGAAAATGTGCGAAAGAGCACACATCTAAATGCAGTCCTGGTGTCCTCGCAGAGAGCGCTGTCTGAATATCAATTACACCATTAGTGCGCATGTGTGTTTGACTGTGGAAGAGAAATT
This sequence comes from Sinocyclocheilus anshuiensis, assembly GCF_001515605.1. Lineage (NCBI taxonomy): Eukaryota > Metazoa > Chordata > Actinopteri > Cypriniformes > Cyprinidae > Sinocyclocheilus > Sinocyclocheilus anshuiensis. The sequence continues at coordinate 1,340,842 of NW_015546072.1, forward strand.
AGTGACGTTCGGAAAGGGGAGAGAATGTTACTGCGGTTACGGCGAGAAGAGCAGGGCATCAGCTGGTGGAAATGAACCATTGTGACACCTGCAACCAGTCTAGTTAACACACACACACACACACACACACACACTCTCCTAGGACATAAGGAAATCACACACAATCTGACAATTCAAATAAATAGTCAGGTATTACAAATATCACATTGTGTAATATAATGCTTTGGGTCTGGAGACTCCAACGTAACCCTAGCCTCTTTAAAGCCGCTGGTTTCTCTGCTAGACTCTCCCCATCTATCCCGTGTCAATGACTGTCTTGTTGAGAGAATCAGTGAGTAAACAGGACTGACAGAGTAGGGAGCTCAACTGATTACTCATACAAATAGACCGCACGAGCACACCAGGCTGGAGATGGCTTTTTCTGCCTCTCCAAGGGTCCTCTGTCCACGAGCTCTCACATTGTCCCGCCATCAATCATTCTGTTGTGCCCTGAATGTTCTATAGAGTCACTTAATATCCTTACCTTCATCTCTTTTATACTTTCGGGGCGATGCACCAAAGCCACTCGCCCTTTTCTGTTGAATGAGGCCAACAGGCAACAGATCATAAAATGATTTAGTGAGCCCCTGAAGGATATTATCACATGCTATAAACTACATCGGATATTATTTAGAGCATCTCAAGTGCTAAGATCCTAATATTTTGGTGGTGAGTTGTAAGCTTACTCCGTCCAAATGAGAGGCCAAGACCTAAGGATACAGGCTTACACCAAAATACTTAAATCAAAATCAGATTACCATCTGTAATAGTAGACCTAAGACGGCTGTGCAAAAAGGAATTGAAATATAGCAAATACATTATGCTGCATTCTCAAGAATATATATATATATATTTGGAAAACCTCCTTTGCTCAAAATATGTACTCCAGCTTTGTTTGTATTCATTGGTCTATTCCTAGAAATTTTATATATATATATATATATATATATATGGAACAGAAAGGGCCAGATCATGAGTAATGAGTAATTAGGCCTGATGAGAAATTTCCTGCTATGATTTGTTGTGATAAATCTACTCCCATTCATGCCATTATTGTTGGCGGCGTGCTGAAGTCATTACGTGTTATAAGTATTTCAACTGGCTTTAAGTGGCCTCTAAAACAATGATAGGATGAACTGGCAATTCATCTTTACCGTCAAAACCAGAGGCTAAATAAATGCAATACAGGGTCTCATATTGTGCCCGTGGCCTGTGTGTGAAATGGAGACATCACCTCTGCCTGTTCGGTATTTATGAGGGCAGAGCGGCCACGCATGAGTATGTCTCCGTGTGCAGTTTGTTTAGTCAGGAGTTGCAGCATGTATTTGGAAAAAAATGACAGACTGTAGGACACACATACTGTGAATTTGCAAACATTGTGTGCAAAAAAGAAAAATAATATATACATTTGAAAATATAATTTATTTTACATATCTTATTTTTAACATGCAACTGCTTACATTTAGGTCCATCTGCATGACTGTGAACTGGCATGAGGCCAGCAAGCAAAGTCACCCATCCACAGCCGACGGACGGCTTTCAAATTCATAAAATTCATAGGATTCTTCACAAATGAATGAACACAATTTTCTATCAATTTCCTCATTATGCAAATATGCAAAACATCAAATTTGGATCAATTAGGGACCCTAGAGTTCCAAATTTAACTATTTATATAGTAATTGCTGGGACTATCAAATAATTACTTGGCTAATTTGGAATATTTGTGACAGACAGCAAATTCAAACACAAATTATTTTTAATTCAGGTAAGCACTGCACACCACTACAAACTGATCAAAGACAAACAATAGCAGCATTATGCAGGAATTTTAGGGTTCATTCTTACAATTTGCTCATAAAATGTGCTGATTCTGTGTAAGCAAAATAAATCTATCTAAACAATATATTTAAAAAAAAATTATTTGCAAGATATTGATTTTATGAGTTTTGAAAAACACTTCAAGATTGGCTCATCATAAAATACATGCTACAAAGCGATATTAATGTGGTATATTGTTATATATATATATATATATTGGTATATAGTTGCATCTCGTTAGTATGGTTACTAAACATGCATGTTTTTCTAAATATTTCCTTAGTTTTTTTCCCCATAGACAACCTACTTAGACTTAACTAAATGTAATGTTTTCACAAAGAAGACTTCATCACAGGCTGTTATTGCTTTACTGTTTTGTGCACAGTGAATGTCAGATGACAATCCCATAATGTCAATTTGGATCCCACCTTGCGTTTTCCCCTCAATTACCACAGACAAAGCAAAGCCTCAAGTTTAGGTAATTAATTGTATTTTATGTGTATTTGTTTTCAACAGTGATTGAAATTGATTTAGGGTCCATGCAATAAATCACGATTAGACTATACACAAACAAAGCACAAGCCTTTAGATCAATTCAATAAAATAATCCGATTGGATAAGGACACACCCTGTACAAATATCTGATGCAAAATTTAAAACAAGCCAGCCAGGTTAGTTTAAAAAAAGCACAACTGCATGACTGCAAATAATAAAGAAAATTCTTTAAAATGGCAGGCAATAAATTCCTACGAGTAACTATTTCTATTTTGTCTTGGTGTCTTATTGAGCAATATTACATTTATTATCATAACAGCCTAAAACAACAAATGCAATTATGTCATTTGTCAGCAAAAGAAATCCCTCAGAATCCTGTATCCACAGACACCTCATAAAAGAGCAGAGATAATGACTCTACTATTTCATGGCATATTACACCATAATTACATTAATCCACCCATTTACATCTGATGCAGCCTTGGCCAATAGAAATGAACATCTAGTACGTCCCCGAATGGTCATTTATGAACAAAAATGAGAGACTATCAAATTTTAATGAAATGCATATTTACTTGATTCTCGAGACATCCATTGCTAGAGAGAGAGAGACACGTAGCAATAGAAAAATGTAACCCGTTAATGTGTGAGTTAAAAATGCTGTTAGGGACACAAAATATATCATTGCATATGGTCAGATTGGGGAAGTGGATGGGTTGATAAGTGACGCTTTGACAGATGCATGTGCAAAGGAATGCAGCTCTAAATATTCCCACAATGTAAGTTGTCTTACTACTAACTGCGCAAATATAAAAACACACACACATGCACGGCTGTACACGCAGGTACACAGCAGCTGAAAAAGTGGGTATTTTACTTTGGAAGTTAATGGGAATAAAATACCTCAGTGGATGAGTGCAGATGTGTTTGATACAAATAGTCATTTTCCTATTTGCTGCCTCATTGAGCTTGATGAATGATTGGAGTCAGAGAAGCGCCATGATAAATGGCAGCACCTTGGCTCCATTGCATGCCCTATTGATTCTCCTTCTTTATTACCCCTACAACCCAGCTGGTTGCTTTGCTCTTTGCACACAGGCGCACACACACGCGCAATCTCGCATGTATATCTTTGCAAACACATACACTCGCTGTATTATGCTGCTGGAGGTGGTGGAGTTTTTCTGAAGTGGGAAGACAATTAAGGTTTTTCATTGGCTCAGAATGGCAGTGTCTGTGTTATTAAATGCTTTGTCTGGAGTGTCCGCTGAACATCAGAGACTGACAACCTCACTGAGATCTGCCATTCAGTTTATGTGAAGTGAAAATCATATTTTGCAGCTAAATTGGCTACGCAGAAGGAAACATCACTATCACCAAATAGAGCTCATTTGCAAAACGTAACAACTTCTCTTTAAAGCAGTCCTGCCTTTACGTAGTTCTCGGAAGACCTGACTAAATTACACATGTGAGCAGAAGATAGGAAGACATAATGAAACTCTGCCACCCACTGAAATGCAATTATCATGCCCTCCTGGGCTCAAAGTTAGAAGGTGAGAGAAGATGAATAGGGAAAGTAAAAATCGCTGACCCTTTAAAGTTCAATTTACAATTTGAATTTCCTTGACCTTGTTCGAAAGTTTGGAGACGTAATAATTCAGGGCACCGAGTGGTTGATAAATGATCTGTGTGTTCATGCTCAGTGCAACCGCTATGTTTATATGGAAATATTGTTATTAAATGTAATGGTTTAAGCTATTATAATTCAAGGCAGTTAGTGAGTTAACACCACCAGCAGGAGGATGCATTACATGTGCAACAGGCCAATTTTGTTATTGTTGAAAAATAGTCTCATCTGAATCCGGAGAGCAATATGTACATATCGAGCACATTGAAAATGAAACAGTTGTACACAAATATTTCAGTGGATTTTTATGTGTGAAGACAACAGGATATGGACTTTTTCACAAGAGGAAGCATAGAAGACTTCTTGTATTTTGGCTGGAAGCAATGGTTTAAACCTATCCTTATGAAAATTAACCGTGGTTTGATTATAGTAAAACTATAGTAACCAAGTTTTTTTTTTTGAGGATTGATTACCAATTGTATAATCTTAGTTTTACTACAAATATCATGGTTAAACTATGGTTAGTGCAGCAAAACAATGGTTAATTAGCGGTTACCATGGTTTAACTACAATAACCATTGTAGTTAACCACAATAACCTTTTTTTACTGGTAGTAAAACTATGGTTCATTTTCTGAACCATGTAAACTGTCTTAACAATGGATTTGTTTCATACAAACACACAGTTTTTCACTTCAGAAGACTGTTGACTGATGAACTGGAGTTTTGTATTGTACATCTTTTTATCAGCTGTTTGGACTCTCATTCTGATGGCACCCATTCACTAAAGAGGATCCACTGGTGAGCAAGTGGTGTAATGCTAAATTTCTCCAAATCTGTTCTGATAAAGAAAAAAAACCATCTTCATTTTGGATGGCCTGAGAGTGAGTAAGTGTTCAACAAATTTTCATTTTTGGATGAACTAATAATGAACTATGAATGGATGAAATGTAAGGTAATTGCCACTTAAAAAACGCATGCACCTTATTAGGAAAATGTCTGGCAAGGACACAGACATGATTGTAAATGCAACTTTAGAGCCAATAGGATTAGGGGTATCATAACTGATGCAACAATGATATTGCAATGATTTAACATCGCAACACAAATATTGGTCTTGCTTAAAGGCAAAACACTGCTGTATCATAGATATAATTATCATACATTTTTTTTAGTTATCCAAGCCGATGAGTGTAGCATACTTAATTACAGTGGGCATTAATATTCACCCAAATGCCTTCATGCCCATGTAGAATACCGTATGAAGATTTTCTCACCGTTTCAAGATTGGGAAAGGGTGGGCCGATCCAACCACTGTCCGTTCGTTACAAAATGACAGCACTTCAGGCAACATCCACCTGAGAATCTCTGGTCCTAATAAGAGATGACATATCTGTGTGTCGCAGACACACACACGCACGCACGCACACACGCACTCACGCACGCACGCACACATAACTTCACTAATCAAAAAGTGTATTTCCTTTGGCTGTGTCTAGAGAAATCTATTGGGAGAAATTGGAATAATTTATTAGCTTACAAGTTTTGATCGACAGTTGGCGCAAAGCTATTTGTCTCTGTAATAGAGAATGTGTCCTATGTGGCAAAATTGACCAAATCAGATTGTGTTGATCAGAGAATGAGTTTGGCATGCCTGTAGCTCCGTTTGTCTCAGGGGGATGAAGACCAAAAGGCAGACCAGCACTCAGAAATCATCCAACAAGTGTCTCCATCATGTCAAACCTCTGCTTCTGAAATGAGGAACATATCAACATCTACATGACATCGAGGAATCATGAAGACACAATTCTGCAAACAGACACATTACAAAAGGAGCAGACATTTCTCCAACATTAGACTGTGATATTAAAAACATTAATGCAGGGATCACCTGTGCAAAGTACTTTCATGATTAAACATGATCACATCAGATTTATCTCCCAAGAAGTTCTATTGTTCCGTGGTGGTGAATTGTGAATTCTTTGACCATGTTTTCCATTGCCAAAACTATTTAGCATTCTAAATAAGTTTGTTCCTAATGAAGTGTCAGATTAATGGAAAGTTTTTTCCTCAGATCAGCCATAAAGATGGGTGAATATTTGGATCATTATTTTGTCTTTATGACTCATCATGCTGATGGCAACTGTCATTCCAGGTTTGTCTGCCTAATTTATGTTTGGTGGTTGTGAGTTGTTAATGTTTATTTTGTCTAATTTGCATGAAGAGACAGTTTTGATGGATTCTGAGCAGGAGATGTGATAGTAAAGTGTTGAGAATATGTAAATACTTTATGAAGAACATCATTTGCAAAATGATTTAGATGTTTATCAGTGAAATGTACATAAGACAAATAATATTCAGAATCCTCCTCACTTTGATGATTTGATCACTATTTCATTATACGTATCTATATTTTTAAACTCAGGTTGTTAATCCCATTGTGAGCTATTCATCCATGCATATGCATTAAAAAAATAAAAAATCTCAATCTTCCAGTGAAACGTCAGACTTCTTTCTGATGACGTACAATATCCCGGACTTCTCCAATGATTTTGTTTGCGTAAACTCTGCCCCTTTCTTACAATGGACTGCAAGCTCACATTCAAATCTGCCTTCATTCAATCAAACAACCGACTGATAGATCCAAGTCACTACCCTCCTTTTTTTCTCTTTTTTGATAATCTATTTCACTCTGATGCACATCACAATATTAAAGAAATGATCAGGTGCTACTTCCTTACATTGCAACTTTAAAGGTAAACTGGTTTATTTTTCTGCTTTGCGATTCTCATGATGCTCTTAAAACCATTGGATTCATCCAGATGTGTTTGGTGTTGTATAGCCTAACTGAATCGAATCATGAAAAGTGAAAACGTGAAAAGATTCTGTCCTTAGCCTCATCTCAGTGGTATAGATTCATCTTGAGCCAGATAGATTCAGTCTTACGCTAACTGCTTTAAAAGTCCATTTGGACCGGTGCCTAAAATCACCTGCTCGAAGTCTCCAAAGTAACAGCACTCAGCTTAATTTGTATGCATTATCAATTAAGAAACTTAATAGCCAGCAGATTGATTAGATCCTAAGTTATAGGGGGTAGAACTGAAGCGAAACACGAAACATCACACACACACACACACACACACACACACACACATATTAATGCTCACACATAAACACACACACACAGAACTCCACTCCTCCTCCACAGTTCTCTAATTAATGCATACATATGGTGGAGAATAGAGTGGAAACAAGGCACTGCTCAAATTTTAAATAAAGCTTCAGCATCTAATGAGTCGGGCCGCTATGGCTAGTTTATCACTAATTGTGCCTTCTAATGAGAAACCGCCTTAATACAAAACTATACAATGCATGCAAATACAAAAAGTTGGAATTATTCCTTATTTTATAGAATATGCATTGTAAATCATAACTATTGCTCAATGTAAGATTTAATGTATATACAATAAAAAGCCAAACGTAAATCTATCTATCTATCTATCTATCTATCTATCTATCTATCCACACAGAAATATTCTTATCAAAATCCATGAAAATGCTGCAAATTTTAAATATTTTATCAAAGACACTAATTAAAAAATGATAAGAGTTATGATCATAAAACCTTGATAGTTGGAGCACCAAGATGATCTTCAACATCTGTCTCGGCCAGTCAAATCACCTGACTTGAATATTATCAATCCACTTTGGATATTTTTAGAGAGGAGTGACCAGTCCAAACTCCAACCTCCTCTAACATCTCTGGAACACTGGAAGATGTTCTGATAGACAACATTCAATAAGAGAGTATTCAAAAGAATCTATATAAATCTAGTCTAAGAAGTTTGAAAGCTATATTAAGGAAAATGGTGGTAAAATAAAGAAATATTGCCTAGTTCACATTATTTTGTCATGCACACATGTTTTATAACACACAAATATATAGCAAGTTAGTGTTTAAAAATATTTTTAAGTTAGTGTAAAGGCATGTGTGTGTAGAATCAGTATCAGGGAACTGCATGACTGACCAAAGGCTTCAGTTCCAGTTGAATGACAGCTCTGCTCCAGACATCCATCAATGTCCCATCAGCATCTGCCCCTTCACAGACATCATCATCACCAAAGACTTCCAAAGATGAGGGCCATTTTACACCCAGTTTTGGGGCACAAGTAAAAGGATGTATCTTTGGGTAAGTAAGATGCCTGGACATGGCACTTTTCAAAAGGCTTTTAATTGTCTGGTATCAGTTTTTGGAAGCCCTTTTTCTGTGGTTCTTTGTGAGTTTTATGAGACTGAGTTGTGTAATCAACTATATTCTCACTATTTTGACTATCTACATGATTGGGATGTGTTATTCAGTGCTGTTATTCAATGCTGTTCAGCTTTTTTTAATGGATATTGAATAGTCATGGATTGTCTACCCATGCATGTCTTTTCTTAAAAAAAAACAAAATAGGTAACACTTTATTTTAAGGTGTCCTTGATAAATTACATGTACTTACTATTGTAATAACAATAAATTATGCATAATTCCATATAAGTAACCCTAAGCCAAACCCTAATCCTAACCCTAACCATATAGTAAGTGCATATAGTTAATTAATATTACTCAGTGCTTAAATGTATAATTACACTGTAATAGGGGCACCTTAAAATAAAGTGTAACCACAAAATACTATAAAAAGAAACATTAAATTATTTGTTTAATTCTCATTCCTTCTGAGCATTTTATAACAAATCTTCAATAAAATGCTATTTTACACAAACACGACAGTAAAATCCACTCATATCCAGTTGACAATAGGTAAAAATTAATTTATCAGATCCAACCTATGGTCATCTGCAATTTTAGTTTAAAACTAGAGAGCTACAGTTTTGTTCAATCACAACCAAATCCTTTTTCCTTACAGAGAATTTTGAGATTTCACTGGAAGTAATAAAAATACAGTTCCCTTTTCCTCTCATACATGATTCAAAACACAGTTTAAGTGACCTATGATATAAGTGGAAGGCCAAGTCATGGACATTAAAATGCAAACGTGCACATATTTCAGTGCATTAAATTTTATGAAGCATTGAAACCACTGTCCATCAAATAGTAAATCCTGATGGGCTGCAGCAGTATTTATACCCTGCACTTTACAGTGATATCATTCCATTCTCAGTTTCACATAAACTTACAATCAGGTGTAATGCAGAAAGAGCTTCAAATAAAACCCCACACACAAACATGTACGGGGCATGGTGCCAGCCCCTACTGCATTTTGTCATTTTACAGTGAAGTGCATTGCACTGTCCTCACCCTAATTTTGATTTATTGTCCCTACATAAATTAGAACAATTTGCTTTAAAATTCTCTCCCGTAGCCAAGCAGTGGCCACTCTCTGGGGAGCTGATGATGTTTAACATGTCTGAAATACATATTGGATTAGTGTGCTTTGTTTCTCCCCAACAGCAGGTGTTTCATCTTGGCTGATGGCTGGACTTAAATGTGTTAGGACAGCAAACCCCTGAAGAAACAGCTCTCACATCAGAACATGCATATGCTGGAAGAAAATCCCTCAGAGAGCATGCATGTCTTAGCCACATATGAATAATCCACATAAGGAGACACACTTTGCTCAAAAACACTAGAAACCAACATAAAACAAAAATATAATAAAATAGCCTATTTAAATGTAACGCACAAAGTGTGTTCTTGGTTTTCACTTCAGATGAAAGGTTTAGAGGGACTCCATGCAGAAAACATTTTCATGGCTATTTGAAAACTATTACAACACTATTCAGAGCAGCAAAACATATATAAAGACTTTGGTCAAAGGCAGATTTTGGCAAAAGTGTTCTCTACTCTTACTCATACGTGAATCATAGTAATGGCCTCATCTGGCAATTTTAAAGGAACAGTTCACCCAAAAATGAAAATGTACTTCATACTTTAAAACAGCAATCTCATTAAATGACTTATTCAAATAGTGAATCATAGTAATGGCCTCATCTGGCAATTTTAAAGGAACAGTTCACCCAAAAATGAAAATGTACTCACCTCAGCTCATCCAATATGTAGATGAGTTTGTTTCAAATTTGGAGGAATTTAGCATTACATCACTTGCACATCGGTGGATCCTCTGCAGTGAATGGGTGCCGTCAGAATGAGAGTCAAAACAGCTGATAAAAACATCACAATAATCCACAAGTAATCCACACGACTCCAGTCCATTAATTAACTTCTTATGAATTTAAAAACAGCTGTTGTAGGACATAAATCTATCAAGACTTTTATTTAGCTTTAAACTGCCACCTCTGGCCAGAATAGAGTCCGTAATCCATTTTAACGCTTCCTCCAGTGAAAAATTCCATCCCCTCTTGTCCTCTTGCATCAAAATCCACCAACATATTTGATTTCGCTCATAGGTGGTGCTTGATCTGTACATATTTCTCTTTTGATTCAGACAAGAGGACTTTTTACATTTGAGCTGCACTGATGGGACCATTCTGATTTAATGAGAAAACGTAACTATTTTACAAGTTGCTGATTTTGTTTGAATGTGTATTTGTATGAAAACAAAGAAAACTTTTAGGTTTTAGAGACCTAAAGTATCCTAAACCAAACCTTCCTAAGCAGATCGTAAGAATAAGAGTGTACAAATCCATATGAATTCACCACCAATTTTATAGTATAATACTTTGTGTTTTGGATGGGGCTCCATAAGACAGGAAAAGGTTGGGAAACACTGGAATAGTGTAGAAAAAAAGAATTTCTCCAAACCTAATGTTTAAAATAGTGCAGTTTTTATTTAATTTTATTTTTATTATTGTATTTTAAAAATGACAGCACTGCAAAATGTGATAAAAGAGAAACAAATCTTCAAATCTCTGTATAAACAAACCTTCTTATGCTCTCTTGGCAAAACTGATGGACTCAATCCTCGTCCTTCTCAATATTACTCATCTGAGTGACATGAAGAAAATGGTTCCTAATGAATTATCTTAATGGACATCACAATTGGGAACAAACTGCTTCCTATGGTTAGGCATAACATTTATTTTTCCCCAAGAAATATGTTGCACTGGTAACACAACTTATTTCAAAACAATTAAAGTATCTTAACACAGGTAGACCAGCTGTTAGCACACAATATCCCAATGTCATTTCAGATCTAACTGATTAATTCCATCCATCATTTATGATTCATACATGATGCGTGTTTTATATACTGTACTACTCATTATCTAAAAACAACATAATGTCTAAAATCGTTCTTTTTTGTTAGCTACAGTTGTTGAAAGCAGAATTACATTCATTGATGAAATTATCCAGAAATGATCTGTTTGACACTAATATGACAGGAATTGGATTGAACTCCAGTTGCTGTCCTTATTTGCACATTAAATCGGACACAGTTTCATGTTTCTGCAGATGAAGTCCCAGTGCTTGGCAGTAGAAAGTCTAATCAGAAGAATAAACTCTGTTGTATTTCAATTTGAAGGTCCGCTAAGCAGTGCCAGGCATGCCGATAAATAGCAAAGGCTTCTTACACACAAATCACAGGCCCCTGTACCTTCTCTTACTTCATGCTTTCTGATAATCACAACAGCTTAGATGCACTCATTGTTAATGTCAGGATTTACTAAACACAGACTCAGAACCTTTGTGATCACCTCTAAGATAGACCAAGATTAATGGGGACTGGTATTAGTAAAATAAAATGTATAAAATATATGCAGTTTTATGTTTAAATTATAACTCAAACACATGAAATGTTGTCTATGATACACAATTAAATATATAATGATCGTAAGGAACGGATTTCTTCAACAGCTGCATAGAAGAGGCAGTCAAATCCTTTAGTCAGTTAAATCACACACTGTCAATAGTGCAAATAAAATAAAAGCGACTTCTCCAGAACCTACACAATCCATGTTATCGGTCTAAGCATGCATTTTGGTGAAACCACAATCGTTATTCATCAGGCAGGCGCTGCTTTAAGACCTCCTCAATTAAAGAACTGTCACTTTCAATTAGAGCCCTTTCTACGCTGCCTCACAGGGGAGTGAGGTGTAAACAAAGGAAAGTTTCTAAACATCAATTCTGAGAGGCGCACTGACTGCCGTGTCCCAGAGAGAACGCTCTTGACTGCACTAGTGGCTGAAGAATTAGCTTCTGGAGGACAAACCGCTGAAAAAAAAAAAAGGACAGACGGTGTTAATGTCTTTTTCCCCTTGGAACGAAAGTGATGTAGCCCCCGTTAGGTGCTCAGAGATGAGACATATTTAAATTTAAATAGCCCCTCACAGCCACCAGCCTCCTAAGACTCGCTTAATTGATTGAGGATCGCCATCGGAGGAGAACCACATTTGCCCCCCTCTATTTGTGATTTAAATCTTTGACATGGGCATATTTGCAAAAGCAACACTGAATGATTTGCCTGTATGTAGACCAAAAATATCTGTTTGTTGACCATATACCTGGACACAGTTGTACCAACAAGCTGTTGATTTTTCGTTATCAAGGATCCGCAGATGTAATTCGAGGGACCTACATCCTAAAATATAAAGGCAGCTGTATGTATTAAGTTTGATATTATAAAGACAACATGTTAAAATTAATTGACCTCAAAATGTCACTTTATTAAAGCCAAAGAAAATTAATATAATATAATATAATAATATGTGTTTATAATATATATAATGTGGAGAACGCTCACATTACTTTGCTTACGTTACTTTGCTCACAGTTCATCTTGTCATCTTACCTAATAAAGGTTTTTGTTTTTTTTTTATCTTAAAAGTTTATATTTTGCTAAAATAAATTCAAAAACTAGTGCTGTCCGAATAAAAAAAAGTGAGTAATTTCATGATTTCTGACTAGTTTTAGAAAGTGAAATGAAACCGTAATACTATAAAAATTTGCAAATATGTTAAAAATGGTTATATTAAACATAATAAATTAATTGTAGCCTTCTTTAACAGCACTAAAATACTAATAGTGCTTTGTAATAATAAAAAAGTGAGTATCAAATTTGATGCATCAGGATTTGAGGAATGTTTATTTGTATAGCTCTGAATCATCTCTGTATTGCATTGCATTTTTGTGATAACTGATATTTATATGCATTTTATGTAAGTAGTTTGCTATACTGGTATAAAAGTCTCAGTGATTTACATTATTACGAGCTGTCAGAATTTCATCTTGCTTCTGGCAATATAAAAATCAGCAACTGCCCCAAATTGCATATTTTTGCTTAGTTTGGACTTCTGAATAAAACTGGTTTTTTTTTACCCTCCTAAAGTATGAGATCAATAAAGGTTAATAAAAGTCAATAAGTAAAAGTCACTTAACAGTTCTATTAAAAAATAGACTATTATTTCATTTGTTAGGCTCAATAATCCCTATTTTGTTACAGGTTTAAAAAATAAAATAAAATAAAGCATTTCAGAAAATGTCACACATTTTCCGAATCTTTGTGCTTAAACAGTCAGACAGTGAACAGTCTTCAGGGCGTGATAGAAATTGCATATTTTTGCTTAGTTTGGACTTCTGAATAAAACTGATGGGTTTTTTTTACCTCCTAAAGTATGAGATCAATAAAGGTTAATAAAAGTCAATAAGTAAAAGTCACTTAACAATTCTATTAAAAAATAGACTATTATTTCATTTGTTAGGCTCAATAATCCCTATTTTGTTACAGGTTTAAAAAATAAAATAAAATAAAGCATTTCAGAAAATGTCACACATTTTCCGAATCTTTGTGCTTAAACAGTCAGACAGTGAACAGTCTTCAGGGCGTGATAGGAAATAGAAGTGTGAATGTTGTTCGTGGATTTTTTTAAAGGTAAATCAAATCTGTTATATTAGTTGCAGACATCTGAAATAGCTGTGAAGCACATCTACACTGTAAAAAAAATTCCGTTGTTTTTACAAAAAAATGTTGGCAGCTGTGGTTGCCAGAATTATTCTGTAAAAAATACATTAAAAATGTAAACATCTTTACTATTTCATGTAGTATAATTTACAGAATTATGTAAAACAAAAACACATCCTGTAAAATTTACGGTAATTAATTGTTGGAAATAATGCCATTTAAAGCATTCTAACAAAAAAATCCTGTTGTTTTTACAGAAAAAATCTGGCAGCTGTGGTTGCCAGAATAATTCTGTAAAAAATACAATTTTAAATGTAAACAACTTTAATTACTGTAAATTTAACACAATTTCATTGTTTTTCTATTTACAAATTTTGAGAGTTAATTTTGCTTGGACTCTGTTCTAAGTCACACTTGGAGCTTCTTAGAGATTAAATAAATGACATGTACCAAGCATATTGACACCATGGGATCTCAGCTTCTGTATACCTCAAAGTATCAGATATTTCAGCAAGGCCAAGAGCAAAAATGCAAATTAATCTCAAGGTAACAACAAGGTAATGATTCAAATAAGAGCAATTTGCCAAAAATAATTGTAATAATACATTTTAATAATAAAAAAATAACACTTTGTTTAGTGGATCTAGTGACAAATCTTAATTGTGAGTTTCTGAAAGCATTTGTCTCACTCTTAAATGTGAAACCATGACAAATAGGACATAAAAAGACCTGGAGTTTAAGGTTTTGTGTGCGGTTAGTGAAACGAGGAATAGAGTAATTCTAAAATGGCACATTATATAGTCTTTTGCTACTATCAATATTAATTCTTAAGTAAATAAAAGGGCTGATGGCTGATGTATTCTCAGGCCTCTTTGCCCATACGCTGCACTCTGCCCTGATTGGCTTCCTAATTGGTTGTAAATAAATCATTAACTTGAAAGCAAAACAAATCTGACAGCAACAAAAAGAAAGAGCACAAGAGAGAGAGAGAGCGAGAGATGAACTTCCCGATTCTTAGAGGAGGCAGCGAGGCAAGTGTTAAACACAGATCTCATTTGAAGTCGCTCTGCTATAGACGAGAGTGGCACTTAACACTGCGGCATTTATTATTTGCAGGATGTGTATTTCTTGCTCTTGTTTGAACTGGGGATTCACAAAACCAGCCTAAAAGCTTGTTTCAATTTATCAGTGGGAATGTTTTGAATAAACCAGCGTGCTTTCTTCTTCTCTTTCATACAGGAACCTATTTGACAACCTGAGCGCCCTATGATAAACGAAAAACCTTTGACTTTTCTTTATGTTTTTCTTTCCCTTTTTTACCGTCATTCAAATAAGAAATACAATTACACTGGTCCGGACTTCTTTGGTGGGATTTTAAGTGCTGCCCTCCTTTACAGAATGACTTGAAATAATGAGGAGGCTTTCTTTCATGATTAGATGTGGCTGCACTGGCAACCTCAGCTCCCAGATAGACTCAAGAAGGCACTTAAATGAAAAGGCATCCTCTTCAGTGCTTCCTGCATTGGCCCTGTGCTGCATTGTACATTCGCCCTTAATTACAGAATATATAGAAATCCTGCCCGCAAAAAGAAAGTGGCACGAGCGTTCATTACGTCACAGCTGTGCACCTGCTGTTTGTGTTGAGCCTCAAGGATCTGCTCAATGGAGCCTATCAAAACAGCAGCATTCACCAGAAGCGTCACTGGCACATAAAGGTTATTTTTGATCATAATGTAACAAATATCACTCTGATCAAGAGAAAGCATCAGTAATGCACAGTGGAAAAGGCAGAGGGATGCACTGATGCCTGCCAATAAGCCGGCTTGAAATGGGAGGTTTTCTGAAGCTGTTAATGGGATGCATTGTGTAGCTACTTTATATCAATTATTTCTTAATTTTACTTCAATAAACGTCTATCGAGGGGAAAAAGCATCCACGCTTTTCCATGGTTGCTTGTGATGGTCTTGTGAGGCACTGTAGCTCTGTACTTTCTGTGATTGTGCATCCCTACACATGTCTGTTTAGGGTCTGACCTGTCTTCATTTCACCCAGCCAATTTTCTGATAAATTACTCTAACGAACCGAATGCAGATCAGCCCAATTAAGCCTCTAACTACTTGACAGACTCCTTGCTGAAGTGATCCATACAACCAAAAGTGAGGTAGAGTGGGTGTTTATCTAGCAATAGTGCAGAATGGACTCCATTTAAGAAGAAAGCAGCGAGGCCATCTCACAGGATTGTTGTGATCATCCTTGGTCACAGGAAATGACTTATCATGCTTGTATTTGATTGTACAAAAAGCTTTATTACATTAATGAGGTCACAGGAGTTGTTTTTTTATTTTTATTTTTTATTATATTTAAATATTTAGCATTTAAAACTTAGATGCTTTTTTAAGTTTAGAGATTGTTCTACCCTTGTCCCACACCAATCTTAAAATATGAAGATTCATCATAAAAATTAAATAATAAAAAAAAAGCTAAATAAAACATTGAATGACATATTTAATATTTTTTCGATATACAGTATATCTGTATTTTAATGTTCACTATTTTATAGCAATGTTTGCACAGATGACAGTGGTCCTCAAATTTACTAATGATTTAATGTATCATCATTTCCACATCAAATAACATGTTTTGCCTTTACTGTTTGTTTTTGTTTTGTTTTTTGTTTTTTTGTTTTTCAAAAATTTGTGCACTTACTGTCTTACTATAAGTCAGTTTCAATATTTATAATTCAGCATTAATGCAAAATTTCAATTCAATTAATTCAATATTTATAGCAGTTATACAAATTGCAACTGTCCTCAAACTAAGTCAATTATAAGTTATTTGTATTTATATTTCATGACAATTAAAAAAATGACCTTTAATAAAAAAAAAAATTCTCAAAACTGTGTATTTATTTATCAAGAGGAGGAACATGCATCATGTCTGAAATTAAATCAGTAAAATATATTAATTTAAATATATTTACAAATGTGAAATGTAAATATCACTTGTAGATCCAATATTTTTACATTCAATTTGCAGGCAGTTTAAAAAAATGTGAAAAAAAAAATTATTGTGTGTATTTAGGATACATAAATTGGTAGGATATTGGTTACTTCATTCCAAAAGTGTTTAAATGCCATTTGCACTGCTGTCATTTCCATCACAAAATGTTAAACATATAAGATTTGGTGGAAATGGGACTGTGGTGGAAAGGTTCATGATGTTCCAATAAAAAGAGAAAAATTCACTGTTGGACATAGTAGATGAATTAAATATAGAACTGATAGTGTAAAAAGTGTGTTTTAAGAGAGTTTATATTCCACAAAGAGTCCACAGGGCCAAACGAGCCTATAGTTGAAGAAAAACTTTATAATAAATATTCCAACAGATAATTTTCTCCAGTACACCTTGAAATTCGGGCTAGTTTGATAGGAAAAAGGAATGGAGAGAGGCAAGGAAAGAGTTAGCAGAGAGCTGAATGTTTAGGAGTCAGCAGGTGATGAACAGAAGAAGATGGCAGGCTATTTGAATACTGATATGGCCCACCGTTTTTCCTATTTCCATTAATGACATGCTCATCAAGGGCAAACAAGAGAAGCCACCACCGCCCCATTCCATCCACGCCTGTCACCGCGCACAGTGACGGGCCGTTTTGTGTGTGTGTGTGTGTGTGTGTGTGTGTGCGCTTCTCTGTCTCAGGCCTGAGCTCAGCGACCTACACAATAAATTGTGAGACTGCCCCTCTCTGTCACACTGGACAGGCGGTTCCAGGCTGAGACAAGCTCTATTCCCTCACCTTAGACCATCCGAAAGTATCCTTTACCTGAGGACGCTGCTATATACTGTGACATGGCTAAATTAACAGGCCGTTCATGTCACCTCTTCTGATGTCCCACCAGGTGGCCAGGAAATCAAGCTGTCACATCAGGCAAGTGAGACTGCACATCTCTTCAACGCTTCTCCGTAATAGCCTGTGCCACAAACTAGACAGGCCACATTCTCCAGTTTATTCTGGGACGCTATCAGGTGTCTCATTATTGCTTCTTGCTGGTTCAAAGAGATTGTAAATTGGGCTGCTGTGGTGATGATTGGTGTGGCGTGGATTCCTCCACTAGATATTTTCTTTTAGCTGGCAATAGATCCCATTTTAGAGACATTCTAGGGGACAATTAGCATCTAAAATTGGCCTTCTGTCCAAATGCTGATTAACCTTTCTGGTATCATGCATTTGATCGCTCATAGTGATTTAATATGAAGTACATACTCATTTACAGAGTCGCAAATGTCATTTCTGGCAACTTTGACACAAGAGAGTTTAAGGGCATGACTAAGTTAAGATCATAAAACACCTCAAAAAAGCACTAAAAAAAAGCTCCAGCGTTCCCGTTTCTCTCTTGCGATAAAGATGACGGAAAGGTATAAGGGCTTGCCTGGTCATAGCTGATTCATCGCTGTCAATTTACTCTTTATGAATGCATAAAAGTTATAGTTTCAGCCAAGCCCTGAGATAATGCACATAAAACTGAGACTAACTCTGCTGTAATAGTTGCCATAAACCAGTGAGAGAATCTTTTAACTTGCCTGCCATTTTCATGCTAATACTCATAAAGCTTACATGAACCTCATCATTCAAGAAATGTCAAGATATTGGCTGAAACTGAAGGCAACTGATTTGCTGCCCAATAATTCAAACAACTTAACAGACAGCAATCTGAATAAAGGCAACCGGACTTGTAATGCACCATAACATAAACATAAATATAGCATAAACTACACCAAATTCAAGTGAACATCACAATTTCTTGGTAGAAATAAAGACCCTTTCCAAATTGTGGTCTAATTATAGGTATTTATATGTGTAAACTGTGGTTTTAGCACATATTTGTGTGTTTGCATAGACAATGAAAAGTAGTGACACCATAACATACAAAAAACATACACATATTTATGAATTCTTTAAGATCTTTAAGGCCTTCACATGCTATTGGAAATGTCCTACTTCCCACTTCTAACGTTGTAATTATGAGTTTGCTGTGTTCAAGTGCTTTGTTGTCGTAAAGAAGAGGAATCATGGAGGACAGCCCATTCAGGAGTTCATTCTGGCCTATTTTAATGCGGAAATCTTATTAAAGCCAGAAAATATTTAGTCAGTTTCCAACAGGTTTTTAATAAAATAGCATCCCATTCGGTTACCAAATAAACATTCACCACGCTATCTAGATACTTAGCTAATTCAAATGACAAAAAACTGGTAACACTTTAGTTTAGGAACCAGTTCTCACTATTAACTAGTTGCTTATTAACATGCATATTACCAGCATATTGGCTGTTTATTAGTGGCCTACTTATAAAGCACTTAATAATGCCTTATTCTGCATGACCATATTTTAGATCCCTTAATCCTACCCTATACCTAAACTTAACAACTACTTTACCAACTATTAATAATCAGTAAATTAGGAGTTTATTAGGCAAAAGTCTAATATTAGTCAATAGCTAGCTAATAGTGAAAATCAGTCAAACTATAAAAAATTAAAATAAAACCAAATTCCAATAATTAATAAATACTATACATACAAATAATAATAAACTAACACCGTATAATATAAAGAATAGTCAATATTTTTACATTTCTAAAGCTGTACATATACTTTTATGTGTTAGCCATGTCAATACATCCATTTTAGAATAAATCCAAAATATATATTTAAATAGTTACAAATTCTTCATAGATCAGGCTGGGTCGTTGGGAAATAGTGTGCTGTGGAGTCTGCACCAATGTTGGTTTGGCAAAAGGGTGCACTGAGGGTGAAAAAATGACACCCTACAGCCTTGTGTGTGAGTAAAGGGCACAGTTTCATTTTCGCTTTGTAAATGACTGTAATTTACCATCCTTTATGTCATTTGAGGCCATGTGGTTTACACTAACAGCAGTGTTAAAGTGAAAATGTGTTGTGGTTGTCTGATTGTGCCACAATATCAGAGATGAAGACCCTCAGCACCTTCTAAAGCACACATAATTCATTCATTCCCCGATTCTCCTCACTCTCCTTGGTTATGGCAGGGGGTAATAAAGGTATAATGACTGAACAACCCCGAACGCATTTTATCTCGGCGTGTTCAGCATTGCCTGTGAAGGATTCGGCTATTAGTCCGAATGACAAGCCTGCCCGTGACTCCTCTTCTCTGATTTATTGACACAAATGTAAACTTTTACGCCACTCCGCAGCCCCTCACTTTTAAATACCCAAAGTTGACAGAAAGGGATTCTTCATCTGTATTTAAAAGCGTCCAGCAGTGCAGCGCTATTACGCTGTGGATGGTAGTGTTGAAGTCCTGGTAAGTACGGAGGGGATTGATGGGGTGGAATGACTTCCCTGAGCACTAGGTGATGGATGAGAAGGGGGCTAGGCTGACAGATGATCTAACAGGTGTTCATAACCAGTTTGTAAGAGCTTTTTATTTATGAGGGGCCACAGACAGCCCTGCTGTGGAGCAGCCACACCAGCTGCAGTCGCAGGCACCTCAGAGGCCAGATGCAGCGTTAGCCACCCTCAAATTCTGTCCAGAATCGTAATTAGCCAATCATTTGCCAGGAGGGGTCACATGGGTGGCAGATGAAGAGGAGGGAGGGGTGGAATGGTTGGAGCGGTGGCATGCTGTCTGTTAATAATCAAAGGCGTGCAATGGTGCCTATGGCAGATTGCAGCCCCATGACACAAAGAACTAATGCCATTGGGTCTGGAGCATATTGTCTCGATATGAATACGAAAGAGAAACTAATTCTGTAGAAGCACGTTGTTTTGTATGATCTCAGGCTTGCTGTATTCTAACTAATTAACCCAAATGTTCTACTTTGGTCTGAGAAAAAAAGCTAAAAAGAAATATATAAATGAACAAAATACACTTTCAATCAAATGTTTGGGGTCATCAAAAGTGACACCAAATACACGTGTAATGTTACAAAATTTTTCTATTTCAAATAAATGCTGTTCTACTGAACTTCATATTCATCAAAAAATCCGAAGAAATCTATGATGGTTTTCACTGAAATATTAAGCAACACAATTGTTTTCGACATAATAATAAATGTTTCTTGAGTTCAAGCATATTATTACAATGATTTCTGAAAGATCATGTGACACTGCAGACACTGGCGGCGGAAAATTCAGCTTTGCCATTACAGGAATAAATTATATTTTAAAATATATTAAAATAGAAAGGTTATTTTAAACTGTAATAATATTTCACAACAGATTTACTGCATTTTGAACAAATAAATGCAGCCTTGGTGAGCACAAGAAACGTTTTTCAAAAGCATTACTGACCCTAAACCTTTTAAACTTTATGAGAAATTTCACATATGAGAATTTGTTTGTGTGATTTCTTCGAATAAAAATGTATGCTGCAGTTGGAGACTCAGAAACCCCAAATATAGATTGTGAATAAAAGCAAAAAAACTTTTCACACAATTCAATTCTCTGACACAGTTTACTTTTTTGTCATTTAAATTTATTTTTACTTTTTTAACAGTGTGTCTATACAATGTGTTTTTACTGCTGTCAAAACTATTTATTGACCCCAAACAGAAACATTGCCACTAGAATACATTACTGAATACACTACAGAATAGTCACATTTTGAAAAGAGTACGTCATCAAACAGGGATCTGTCTTCAAAAATATATTCCTGCTTGGTTTTGATTTGGTCAGAGGAACAGAAGAAGAACGTTAATATCAACATTACTAACTCCAAACACTAAACAGTCATGTTAAACTACACAGAACAGGGGTTAAAGAAGAAATCAGCATCAGTATATGATAACTTGCTGACATTCTCAGTTTCATATTGCAGAAGAAAAGAACCCCTTGCAATCCCTCCACAGCCGGCCTGCAGGTACTGTGTGGGGATATTCATGAAGCTCTAATGCATAGCACAGGAAAATGGATGACTGCACGGCCTGTGGTGACGTGTTTGTTCTATAAAGCATAGCCTGGAGGTGAGGGAGCGGAGGAGAGAGGGTGTCATAGCCATGATGAATGGCTGGCTGGTAACATCTTCACTCTTGACCCCTGGCACGTTTGAATAAGCAGTGCATTAAAATGGAGATCTCCGGACCACGTTTGTTTGTCGAGTAAAAGCATCCATGTTCAGAAGACACAGAGAGCGACGCTGGTAATTGAGATGCCAGGGGAATGCGGTGAAGAATATTATACAGAGCTATTTTTATACTGTATACACAGCAGGCTATGAGGTGAGTCTTGATGATATTGTTAAACACTAGAGAAAGTTTGTTATTCCAAAAACTCAACAACAAAAAAAAATCATAAGTATGGTGTCCTCTTATGCCTTTCTTGCCTGATAACTACAATGTTTGTAACAAAGGACATGCTGCAAGTATTTCGAAATGCAGAGTGAATCCAAATATAGTTCTATATTAAAAAGAATAGCCTACTAAACAATCGAAATACATGCTAAAATTTCATTCATTTTTTATTAAATGCTCTTGACAAAGCTTCTAATATGCATTCGATTCATGTTTATTTATATAACGCTTATTACAATACATATCCTCTCAAAGCAGCTTCTTCAACTACATGTTGTTATATAACCAATCAAACAGTAACTACACTCATTTAGTCTCACAACTCTAAGCTGTTTGATTCAGCTAAAACAACAGACTCTTTAGAGTCATTTCTTCTGGAGTGCACTAGCTTCGCTTTATGTGTTTGATTCGTTAAAGGGGTCATCGGATGCAAAATTCACTTTACATGTTGTTTGAACATAAATGTGTGTTGGAAGTGTGTGTACACATCCACCCTATAATGATAAAAATCCACCCAGTGGTTTTTAAAAATCCCTATTTTAAAAACCCCTTTCTCAAATCAGGCTGTTCTGAGATTCCTGGCAGAATGACGTAGTTCTGCACAGGCTCCTCCCACGATAGTTGATTGACAAGGCAGCCGCCCTGAGTGAGCTGTGAGCTGTCCGCCATTGTGTCGACTCTGGTGCAGGGGAAGACAAGAATGTCTCCGATTACGCAATTGAGGTGTTTTGTTGTTGGATGTAATAATGAACATAGCAGTCGTCATTTACTCCTGACATCTGAGCCGCTGAAGATGCAGAGGATTAATGTTACTTTCGTTTTTGAAGGGAATGCGCCGATCCCAGATCTGCCTAAATGCGTTTATGTTCGCGCGAATCATTCGTGATCCAGCTTCACCTACAGAAGAAGTGAGCTTAAGGGTTTTTTATGTATCTTTGCAAATCGCCTTTCCTAATATGCACTGTAAAAAATTCATGTGAAATCTACAGGAATTTACTGTGTTTGTGCACAGGAAATTACTGTATATTAGTTCACAGTAGAATACCGTAGTTTCAGTCAAAATTGCAGCAATGTAAGAAGTACTGTGAGTGTCACAGTAACCAGCAATGTCTTGCAGAAAATCACAGTAACTTCCAATGTATTGTAGAAAACACAACCAGCAATTATGTACTGTAGAAAATTACAGTAACCAATAATGTGCTGTAAAAAAAAAAAAAAAAAAAAACACAGTAACCTTTTATATCCAGCTTAGTTTTCACAAGAGAGCGGGCGCGACTATTTGTAACTTGAATGTGTTTGGCTTCTGGTGTCTTTCGCTTCCAGTTATTTTACCTGTACAAAAACAGCCCATTATACTGCTTCATACAAACTTTTAATTATTATCATATTATTTTAACTTCAGTATCATAATCATAAATTCACCCCCCAGAACGCAATTTCACCGTACTGTCATACACTAGGGTTTTCTGAAACCCAGCCACTGGGATAGAGAAGGAAAACATAGCAGCCTACAGTGGCAGCTGGGTTTCCAGCCAATGACTGCATTTAATTTGACCTCACTGTAATTCAATTACATTTTAGGTTTGAATAGAGAATACAGGAAGCAAATGTATTCTTTAATAAAAATAAAAAAAATAAAAAATGACAAGAAGGTCATCAAGATGTTATTGTTTTCAACACATCTAGCAATAAGTGAAGAATGATTAATGAAGCTTGTTATAATGATGAGCAGTTAACTGTGACTGTGAATTATTTATTTCATATTAATTTTTTAATTGTTTTTATTTGGGCTAAACCAATATAACTAAACAGCAATGGAACCTGTTAGTACCGATAGTCTAGTGGTTAGCACACTGACATATAGTGCAACTGTGTCTCTGGTGACCTGTGTTCAATTCCTGGCTTACGGTCCTTTGCCGATCACATTCCCCACCAATCGCTACACTGTCCTGTGTAGCTCAGCAAGTTTCACGGCTGAAGTTTACAGTCTGCTCGTCACCCCATGGAAGAGAGGGGTGGGGTGAGCAGAGCTCATTAGCATTTAAAGCGACATGGACTAAAACAGCTTGCTCAAAACAGAGCTGATTTTGACAGGATAAAAAGGGTGTTTTTTACACTGCCATTGAGAAATTTGAACCAAAGTATGTTATAGACTTTTCATTAAGACCCTAAAGAATCATGTCAACTTGTGGAAAATGGGCATCCGATGACCCCTTTAAAATATTTGTCTCATTAGGATAATTCGTTCCATAAACAAAGAGTTTGCACTGTCTATCTATCTATCTATCTATCTATCTATCTATCTATCTATCTATCTAATCATTTTAACATAACTAGAATTATAATTTATAATGTTAAACCATTTTAGCATGTTTGTGTAAAATAGATATACACCACACACACACACACACACACACACACACACATTTTACACAAACATGCTAAAATGGTTTAACATATATTAAAATTATATTTATGTATAATGAACACGTTATATAATAAATCAACGCAACACTTCTTGTGCCATATTGGAAATCAACTTGACTGAGGTCACTTAACATGAATGTGTCCTCTTCAAAGATGTTATGGGCTATAAACAAATAAAACATCCTTCTTCAAATAAAACAGGTAGCTGGATTAGAACTAAAACAACCAACAAATTATAGGATTCGCAATGTTCTCAATGTTCACAGAATACACTGAAAAGAGAAAACACACACAGATCGATATTAAGAAGGGATTCCAAAACATTGCGAATCCCATAATTAGCAGCTATTATAGAGAGTGTGGAAAAAACCTGCCAGTCTATTATAGCAGCTGACTGAAAAGCCTTTTAGGATGGACCACCACCCACTTGTCAGTCGGCCCTATTCATCCAAATCCCAGAGGACAAGAGCGGGACTATTCCGAGGTCCGTGAGGAAGATGGAGTGCTGCTGTAGCCGCCCCCATGCTGTCCTTCAGCGGGCAGGGCTAGAGGCTTCAGCGTGGTGTTTCTCAGCAACACCACATGGGGGGTGAATAAAGCCACATGGGTCTATTGAAGGCACTAACAAGTGCCAAGCAGGGCCCTGACCCACAACAACCCTCTCCACTGTCTAGGCCATCCCCGCTGCCCTGGGAAAGCCACGTGTCTGAATTGGAGCCATCTGCCTCAATTTGCCTAACATATTTGACCACAAAGGCTGACCAGTTATCCCTTACAAAAGGGCTACAATAGGCCATCTTCAAACACGCAGAGGAGCCTGTAAATGCATTGGGCTCTATTCACCTACACAGACCAACTGGACAGTGTGTCTCATGTCTGACGATCAGAACACACATCCTGTCACCAACGTCTTGGCAGAGTCTCAAGAGACGTGGATAATTACCATCAACAGAAGAAAGGGAGTTTATCACTAGACACTTGAAATCCCTTTCTCCCTCAGGCTAAATCAGGATTAAATGAGTAATATGCTCTGGGGCCTCCCCTTCTGACACTGTTTTTTTTAATCCGCTCTGTGTCAAAAGCGTCTGTTAGAGAAAAACACATATAATGTGTGAACAATTCTATCCCTGGGAGTATTAACAAAGCATTTGCATGAGGGAATCATGATTAGAAATAAATATCAATTAACTATATATATATTAGATTTTATTTCATAGTTGTATATTATATTATATTTATTTAATAATTCGTTATTTATTAGTTAAATATTATACAAATATATATGTAATAGTTAGATGTTATTTCTTAATAAATCTTTAATAGCTATATTTTTATTTAATAATTAAGCTTAATATTAGAATATAGGCTTAATAATATGATTAAATAATACGTTACAGACCTGATTTGCTATGATGTTCTGAGCTATGTCTCATCTCTTAGTATATCATCTAACAGCAGGTAATGGCAATTGCTGTATTGTTAGAAAAATAATAACTCAGCACCTTAATTCTCTCAACATTTAGTCTGAAAATTCATGGTGACCAGCAGCTGAGAAGGGAGAGTCATTCAGGCTTGCTCTCTTTTGACATGGAGTCCTCAATTAAAGTCTGCTGAAGCAGACACAATCCTATTAGGGAGCATTGAGTGAGAAAAGAGGGCTGGCCCCTCCATTTGTGCTGCCAGAATAATTATCACGGAGTTGGTAAATTGTATGGAGGCCCCACACAGATAGTACTAAATAGGTTGGAGAAAAATGATGTGGTTTTACCGCAACAAAACAGCAGGATAACCCACATTAGAATCATATTGAAGATGTGTTTCATACAATAACACGAGACAGAGATGAAACAAGAATGATTTTGCTGCATATTGCTTCTGATAAAAGTGGGAAATATGAGGGGAAATGTGTTTTAGAGCAACAAATCACACGTTAAAATACTGATATAAACAACAACGGTTTTGAGGAATGCGTAAAATATTACATTGTGGTAAAATACGCAGAAAAAGAAAAATATTAGATCAACAATTAACGCACTTAAGGTTGTACTACACTGTAAAAAAAAAATCTGTGACATTTACGGTAAAATACTGGCAGCTGTGGTTGCCAGAACTTACCGTTAAAAACCGTTAAAAATATGGTAGCAACATTTTAGGTTTTACAGACTTAACTTAAATTCACAATAATAAACCGTATTTCATTAACTGATGTAGTGTTAATAAACCAGCATATTGAAGTACTAATATCAGTTGTGAACCATTGTAATGTACTGATAACCACCAAAAACAGGTTGTGATGAGAAAGTCACATGATGAATCAAAGCTCATCACAAACTAAGAAGAAACATAGTTATTTCAATGAAAAAACATAAAATATGAAGTGTCATGCAGGGAATTCTAGGAATGTCAATTTACAGTTTTCACAATTATACAATGACTTTTTCTTTTCCACTTCCAAAAACCGTAATTTTAACAGTATTTTACTGTAAAATTACATTAAATGTAATTACAGTTATTCACCATATATAGTATGGAAACTTACTGTTAATCAATTAATTTACAACCTGCCATGCTACAACAATCAAGTCAAGTCAAGTCAAGTTTATTTGTACAGCGCTTTTCACGATACAAATCATTGCAAAGCAACCTTACAGCAAATTAAGTTTCTACAATATTTAGTGGTGTGTATTTCGAAAATAGCAGAGGACCTAGGACAGATCCTTGTGGCACTCCGTATTTTACTGGTGATAATTGAGATGACTCCCCATTTAAATTAACAAAATGGTAGCGATCGAACAGGTAGGATCTAAACCATCTTAAAGCCTGCCCTTGAATACCTGTATAGTTTTGTAATCGATCTATGAGTATGTCACGATCTATAGTATCGAACGCAGCACTAAGATCAAGTAAAACTAGCAATGAGATACAGCCTTGGTCTGACGCAAGAAGCACTGTAAAATTACATTAACTGTAATTACAGTTATTCACCATATATAGTATGGAAAGTTACTGATAACCAATTAACAGGTTTTTACTTTAGCATTTTTACAGTCTTTTACTTTTACAGTGTATACTGTAATTAATAATAATAATAACAATAACAATAATAAACTGCAAAAAACTACTCATGCAGTATATTTGTCTTGTTTTCCAGTACAAATATCTAAACTTGTATAAATCAAGATACAATTACTTGAGAAGCAATATTCATATTTTATATTAGCAATATTTAAAAAAAATAGCAATATTTTTTGCAGTGTAGACTATATAGCAACAGCAATATTGCCACATAATAAGAATTTTGAGGACACAATTTCTTAACATTAAGTTTTTAGCAAATTTTTCATTTTAATTAAAATGTTAAAACAATTTAATTACAAATAACTAACTTAATGCACATTTGCTAAAACAAATATTAGTTTTATATTAGTTCTTATTATAGTTCTTATGCAATAAAATCTGCTATGATATGTTTGCATCATAATTGCAACTACATTATTGAAAATAAAGCTGGAATATTGTATCAACCAATCATAAGCCAGGAGTGTATATATATATATATATATATATATATATATATACTGTATAATATACCCCCTACGATATATTTATCATTTAACCATCGGCACCACTGGAGCTGATGAATTGCAGCCACTTTTAACTAAATGTAAATAGACACTCCGTATTTTTTATTCCATAGTAAGGGCAATTCATACAATACATTTAAACTGAGCTACTTTAATACCATCTCCGAACTTTCTACCACGTTGTTGTGCTTTCTGAATTGTTATTTTGTTTTTTAGACTTGCATTTGCGTTTGTAATTTGTTATTTTGTTTTCAGAATTGTGATTTGTTTAGCACTTCTCGGCCACCGTAGCATTGTGTCAGGCACTTCTTCTGTATATTGTTGTTTCATTAAGATATTACTGTATTGTATGTCTTGAAACAAATATGGACACAAAAGTGTACACTTACATTGAAATGCTGCATATAATTTCTCGGTTTCTTATCTTTATCCTTGGATTTCATTCCTCTCTTTCTAAATGAAAGTTGAATAAATGGAAAACGGCTTTTGCACTGTATAATGCCTAAAACCTATTTTGCCCAGACCAAGAGTAAATAGATTGTTATTTAAAGCCAAGTACTTTTGTCAAGCTTCTGCAAATAGAATGATGGATGGCACTCTGAGCTTGTACAAGTGAATGCATTGCTTCCTATTTAACCTCAACATCCACATTGGTAATGATTTGTCTGACTTGGATTTCAAAAGACATGGTGCTGCTCCACTGAAGTAAAATTAAAACTCCAGTATACCATGCTTTTCAGCGCACTCATTACGTGCTGCTAATGTATTGGCATAAAGCAAAGAAACATCATGTCAAGTGCCGCAATTTGGCTTTTTTCTTATTCAGTCTGCTTTATTGCTATGGGCAATTTGTACCACTCAGCATGACAGTGTCAACTGAATCAAGATTAATTTACATGCAAAGGAACACTTAGCAGAGCAGTGCGGTAAGCAAACATATTGTCTCGATTGCTGAGCTGGAAAAGAGGCTTTGGAGGGAGAGACGGTGTCAGAATTAAGGAGCGTCAAATGTAATTGCTAGAGCTGGTTAAAAGGCTGAAATGGCACAATTCTTAGCTGGGACTGAGAGTATGTGTTGCGTTGAAGGACTAAATGGAAAAGTAAGCAAATAAATCAGGGAATGTTGTGACTAGAAAACACATTTCATCCAAAGCAAAATCAAACTTTATTCAACGGTGAGTTCACTGATCATATAAGACTGCACTGTATGTTTTTCCTCTGTCACAAAAATAGTTGACATTTATATATGAGTTACTCTGAAAAAAGCCAAATATGTCAACAACAAAAAAAAAGCTAGTAAATAGGTAGTAACTCTACAGAATACCATGCACTGTCAATAGAGCAAATATGACACTCGCAGCTCTGAGAAGCCAAAGGGGAATTCTTGCAGAATGACTGTGGCTTAGAGAGGAGACATCAGCAGACACCGCTGGCATCTAACATCGGCCTAAAGCAGCCACCGAGGGGAGGCAGGAGTCTTCGTGATCTGCTTCAACATGTGCTCCATTTGCCAGCCTCAAATCCCCCGTCAAATTCACAATCCAGAATGACACCAGAACGTGACGCAAAGGCGCCAGGAGGCCTGCTTCCATTTACAAATATTTCACATAAACAAATTTTCAAATAGCTTTATTCCGAGCAGCCTTTCTGCTCTATTAGACATAACACACAGCTGCCACAAATGCTCAGATACATCATCAACAACCACAGATAAGAGATATAGATTGAGAAGAAGCACTCGCCAAAACGTCCTTGGAGAACACGGCCGCTTTTATGTCCTGAGCTCCGACCAATTCAAAGCTTTACGGTTTCAAGCAAAGTAAACAAAACCTCACATACCATCCTTCAGGCTATAATGGAAGACATCAAGAACATATCAATTTGACCCGCATAATCTTATAAAAACATGGAACCTGTTTGCGGGCAGATGTATAACCTGTTCATGGACTTTTCTGTTGATCAGTATCAGGAATTTAGGCTCAATTATTTATGAATGTATAAAGGAAATAAGTTTTTTTCCTGTAGACTATAAAGAAGTGTTGACCTAATATAAAGTTTTCATCATTTTTAAACACCTTTCTGCCATCAGTAGCTCACTTTAAATGCTACTGGAGTATGACAAATGAATTTTTAAGTACAAATGAATTAATATGTGGTCATAAATGTAAATAATCATTCTTTAAAATATAATATGAAAATAAATACATAAATAAATAAATATTATTATATTATATGATATTATATGATATTATATTATATAAAACATAATTTAAAAATATAGACAGCAGGACATGTCAGCTTCAGAAATATTGAAGTATACCCTTGCATAAAAAGTCTAGATTTTTATTAATGAATTAAAATAAACATACCTTATTAATGTAATTACTATATTATGTCTCACTGTAGGCCATTTCAACTTCAGAAGAATTTCATGTCAGCTACCCTTGCATTAAAAGTAAAAAAAAAAATTAGGCTTAATTAATTTAATTATTATTTCATAATAAATCATTTTAAATTATACAAAGATCTCACTGCAGGACTTGTCAACTATAGAAGTATTTCATGTCAACTACCCTTGCATAACAAGTACAGAAAAAAAACATTACAAATAATTTAATTAAAATAATAAATATATTTAATTAGTTTAATTATCATAGAATTTTAAAATATACAATTATATAATGTAGGACATGTCAACTACAGAAGAATTTCACATCAACTAGCCTTGCTAAACAAGTACAGAGGGAAATCAAAGATTTTGTAGCATTATCACTGATTGTCATCTGTTTACATCCATAGCTGTGGTGCATTTTGACCTCACAATGACATTAGATGTCGCTGACATCCAGAAATGGTATGCCAAGATGGGTCTTGCGCGTCATGCTACCAGACATAATCTCACATAACAGTGCAATGATCAATTTCACAGTAATTATTCCACACAACACACATGCCCAGACTCATTTATGAGGTCATTTGCATATACCTGAGCAGTTTGTTTGTCCTTTTTAGGTTTGGTCTGTTTCAGATTAGTGTTTGGGTTTCACATGAGCATCTGTTCTTCTCAGGTGAGTGAATTTTCAGGTAGACCTGCGTCACACTACAACCAATTACTCCCAGAACCCTCTGGCATTCCTATTGTCTGAAACACATGAGTCTTTTTGTCTCATGTTCTCTTGGCAACAAACCTGCAGCCGGAGGTTTGCTAATCATCACTTGAGGCTGATTGATCATACATTCGCTGTGCAGTCTCTAGCTCCTCGCCCTCTCTGGTTAGACCATTGATTTGAACCCAAACCATTGGATTCCATTCTCTGCTGTAGGGCTGGTAAATTAAGACTCTGACTGCACTGCATCAAGATCAATTTTTGTCTGTATGTGAAGTAAATAATGGTTTGGATGAGGGGGCAAAAGAGAAAACAACACATTTTGATGTCTTACATCATTTCATATTTAGAGTGAATTAACTTCTATTATTGATATTGGATTTCTGATATAGTACTAAATGTGTGTTATCTGGAAGATTTTTGAAGAGCATTAAGAGTGCATTAGGCAAAAGAGAAAACAACACATTCTGATGTCTTACATCATTTCATATT
Organism: Sinocyclocheilus anshuiensis; assembly: GCF_001515605.1. Classification (NCBI taxonomy): domain Eukaryota; kingdom Metazoa; phylum Chordata; class Actinopteri; order Cypriniformes; family Cyprinidae; genus Sinocyclocheilus; species Sinocyclocheilus anshuiensis. The sequence goes on from NW_015546072.1 coordinate 1,372,620, forward strand.
TAGAGTGAATTAACTTCTATTATTTATATTGGATTTCTGATATAGTACTAAATGTGTGTTATCTGGAAGATTTTTGAAGAGCATTAAGAGTGCATTAAATGAATAGGTCACACAAAAATTTTAATTTGCTGAAAATTTACTACATCTAAGGTGTACATGAATTAGTTTCCTCATCTGAACTAATTTTTTAAAAATTAGCATTACATCACTTGCTCACCAATGGATTCTCTGCAGTGAATGGGTGCCGTCAGAAGCAGTCCAAACAGCTGATAAAAACATCCAAAAGTATGACTCCAGACCATCAATTAATGTCTTGTGAAGGGAAAAGCTGCATGTTTGTAAGAACAACAACAAATTCATCATAAAGACGTATTTTAACTTCAAAACTCTATGCAACATATAGCTTTCTTGTCTGAATCAGGAGAGAAATATGCACAGATCAAGCACTGTTTACAAGTGAGAACAGTCCAAAACAGTTCTAAATAAATATGTCGGTGGATTTTCATGTGAGAGGCCAACAGGGGATGGACTTTTTCGATGGAGGGAGCATTATTATGAATTATGGACTGGCATTTTATCCAGAAGTAATGGTCTAAAATTAAAATGTCTGAACGATGGATTTTTTTCCCAGCTTGGAGTCATGTGGATGACTTGTTTTTTTTTGTTTTTTTCAGCTGTTTGGACTCTCATTCTGCACCTATAAACTGCAGAGGATACACTGGTAAGCAAGTGTTGTAATGCTAAATTTGTACAAAAAAAGGAACAAACTCATCTACATCTTGAATCAGGGTAAACTTTCAGGTAACATTTTTGGGTGAACTATTCCTTTAACAATTAACTATTCCTTTTTTTCAGGGACCCCTGTAAATGTAACATACTGTAATACATTTAATTATACCTAATAATACTCTTCTGAATAAAACTGCAAACAACCTACGGTCCAACAATCCTCATCATCTGCATGAGACTCAAATGGCACTGGATGCCATTGAAATGCCATTGTAGAAATCATTAAAACAATTTATCTCGATTGTTGGCAACAAATCTATAACTGTTGATGTTATGCATTGCCCTTTTTTCTAAAGCATTGATCATCAGCATTTGTCTAATTGAAAAATAATAAACAATTACTCAAAGGTATGTGGTAAGGTAATTGTTTTCTAATACTGTAAACATTAACAGCGAATAATACTTTCCAAAATGTATTGGCGAACATCTGCATAAAATCAATAGCACGGGATGTAATTTGTATGATAATGATAGAGACTGTGATTACTAGTAGAGTCAGAGCAGGATTACCATCATAGAACTATTCTTGCATGAATTACATTAAATGAATACACTCTTGGTTCCAAAAGAATGTTTTCACATGACATTGAAGAACCATTGTGGGTTCCCCAAAGAACATTTCAGTGAACAGTTCTTAAAAGAACAATAATTTTTCTTAGTGTGAAGGACATTTAACAATCTAAAAGAAAAAAAACATTTTCCCATTACAAAGATCTTTTTTGTGCAACGAAGAGGTTCCATGGATGTTAAAGATGCCAATAAAAAACCTTTATTTTTAAGAGTGTGCTGGACCTGTGTGTTTATACTGTGAGAGGAGGTTGATCAAATAAGCCATATTTTAAATGGAAAACATCATAACATACTTCAACAAATCCAATTTCAAAGAAATCTTTCAGTTCAATATTTGCTTCCTTCCTTCCTTTTTCTAAAAAAAATTATTCTCACTGAAGCCCAGATTTAAAAAAGCAGACAAACACATTCAGGATTATCAACAGGAAGTCTTTACCTCCTTTGACCAGACATATATTAAATGCTCCTGCCCTGAGAAGGTTAACAAATTGGCCTATTACAAATTCCCAGTTTGAGACTATTGGCCAAAGAAAAGGACAGAAAATCATTTGGGTTAAGCCTATTAACTGCCTGCGGGTGAATGCTTGACAGATACAATCACATAGCGAGCAATTCTCAGCATCATGACAGAGGTTCTAGGGGAAATGGAAAAAAAGTCTAGGTTGAAATTGTATCGTTACACTGTTGTTCTGATGTTGTGGACCCAGATGGTTAAGACGGTTGCATTTTCTAGCATTCACTTGAAATCTTACATTGATTCAGCACTAATCCTGATGAAAGAAACAGGCATTTGGAGCATTATCAATGTCTTGGGAAAACAAGAAAGCGACCATACAATGAAATGCATCTAAAGAAGAACAAAAATTGGATTTAAAAATATTTTTGCCTGTGCAATTCCACATCACAGCTAGAGGTAAGAGCATTGCTTGAGCGTAGCCAAACGCACCCTCAATAGAGTTGTGACTGGCAAACAGCGAGGCATTTTCAATCTGGAAAACATTTGCTTAATTGAGGCATTGAGAATTAGTATATGAATGGATGCATTGTCAAGATAGGACTAATTACTACTCTGTGGGTGAATCACTCAAGAAGAACCCTTGTGCTGGGTGACATTTTGCATCAGAAATGTTAAAAGCCTTTTCACCTATTTACATTAATCATATCAAGAACTGCGGACAAATACATGTTAATGCACTGCTATGTCCATTATGTTTATTACCAACAACAGCAGCAAAGGAAAGCGACGAATGGCACAAATGAACGAGCTTGGCTGCGAGAGGACATATAAACAGCCATTTTAGGCGCCCACTGCTTCAATTTTCCCCCAAGCACTCAGGCTATCTGGCTCGTGTCAATCAGAGCGTGAGTGACAGTCGAGGGGAGCTCAGGGTGGGTTTTGCTATTGCTTTGGATTTGCTGAGTCATAATTAAAACAGAACCAAATGGAATTGCGGAGAGGGAGGTCAACGGATCGGCAAGAAGAGGATGAGGCCAGACTGATAGGCACCAAATGAACAAATTATGATGGGCCCCATTCGCTGTGATGAGGTCAAATGCACGACTCCATTGGCTGACAGTTCAATTTCCTCCAAATGTCTCTCATTTCAAGATGAGTTAATTATGAGTGAAAAGTTATCAGTCACTCACCTATTGAAAAGAGGGATTAAATGCATTTTTGTCGGCATTCTAATGTCAAACTGTTATTTCAGCTGGATAGAGGGTCAAACACAATAACGCTGCTGAATGTAGCTGCTTCAGGGACATTGCACCATATGTAGCAGTTTGCCTTGAAAAAAGGAAGAAGAGAGACACTAAAACCTAATACTGCTGTAAATAATAACACTACACTCTTCTGTTATATATTTGTATTGATAACATTTTACAATGAGGTCCCATTTTGTAACTAACAATAACAAACAATTAGCAATACATTTGTTACATTTCTTATTGATCTTTATTAATGCGAGTTTGAAAAAAATACTACGCACGGTTTGTTCATGTTAGCTCAGGTCCATTCAAAAATATTAACAGGTACATCTTCTGATTTTAATCATGTATTAGTAAATTTTGAAACATTAACTAAGATTAAAAATTACTTTCGAAATATTTTTCACTGTTAGTTCATGTTAATTAATGTACTGTAGTTATTCATTCTCATCAGTTTGTATACTTTTAGTTTTCAATTTAATTTTAGTACAATTTTTAGTCATTTTGTTATGTGCTTTTTCATTTTTATTTACTTTATTTCCATATTTTTATTGTTTTAACTGTAACTTTAAACAAAATTCAGACATGTCTTGGCAACTAATTAAAATAAGTTTAGGGTTTTCATCTAAAATTGATATTTTTTATTTTATTTCAGCTTAATTTCAGTTAACAAAATAATAGTATGCAAGCTTTATGTTAACAATAATATCCCTGACTGTAGTTAACTAATGTTAACAAATTGAACCTTATTGTAAACAGAAACCTTTTTATTCCTCTTTTTGTTAACAGCATTATAACTGTCTCTGTATTTACAAGTGAACACCAAAATATTGTGGAAAGAGGTTCAATAGTTTAAGGCAGAGTTTGACCTCAAATGCTAGGCAAATATTAAATTATGACACCGGGAGCATAGCTAATATTTTATCATTAGCGTGACTACATTTCATGATGGTATTAGGGGCTCAGTGAATGATTGTGCATACTAGAGGAGGACTATTAGAATGTTGTAAGTGTGTCCAACATTTTCCAGGAAGAGACACTAATGATCGTTTAGAATTGGAGGTCAACGACTCTGCGTCTGTGGAGAACTCAACTTCTCCCAGATCTAAAAACGAGATTCATTTTAGACCGGATGATCCTGATCTAAAATTGATATTTTTATTTTATTTCAGCTTAATTTCAGTTAACAAAATAATAGTATGCAAGCTTTATGTTAATAATATCCCTGACTGTAGTTAACTAATGTTAACAAATTGAACCTTATTGTAAACAGAAACCTTTTTATTCCTCTTTTTGTTAACAGCATTATAACTGTCTCTGTATTTACAAGTGAACACCAAAATATTGTGGAAAGAGGTTCAATAGTTTAAGGCAGAGTTTGACCTCAAATGCTAGGCAAATATTAAATTATGACACCGGGAGCATAGCTAATATTTTATCATTAGCGTGACTACATTTCATGATGGTATTAGGGGCTCAGTGAATGATTGTGCATACTAGAGGAGGACTATTAGAATGTTGTAAGTGTGTCCAACATTTTCCAGGAAGAGACACTAATGATCGTTTAGAATTGGAGGTCACCGAGGAGACCTCAACCTGTTCCCAGATCCAAAAAACATAGCGATTCGTTTCAGACCAGATTACTCTGTTTCAAAAATGTGCTTCTTTTTTTTTTTTTTGCAGATATCAAAACTCACTCCTGTGCAACCTTCACAGTTACTTGAAACCTATGTTTCTACACCTCGAGCAGCATAAAACCACAAGTTTCCTCTTCAACAACATCACCACAACGATAATTTCAGTATCATACCGCTTTAAGCCATGAACATAATTTTCACCCTCTAAAAAGCCATAAAATTCTCTGTTGTTTCAATAGACAGAAGAGACTCGCACAAAAGAGAGATTTTACACAGCAAACAAACAATGAAGTTAGAACCATAACCACTCAAATATTCCCCATTCAGCAATTCATCTTGGTAATAGAGACAGAAGCAGGGTAATGTGTGGTGGTCTTGAAGCGTGAGATTGAGGATTTCTCTGGCACAATGCATAATTCATGGCCCTGGCCAGCAAAGTGTGTAAGATGAGATTTTCACAGCATGCTAAGAGTAATGGGGTTGTAGGAAGAGTTGGACTGTATTAAATTTCATTGTGTAGAAGAGTCTCTTCAGGTTTCCCAGTTTTCAAGACGCGATCTTTAAAAAAAAATTCGGCTCATCATTTGCAAGTTGATATTTGTTGTGTTAGAGTTTAGTTTTGCATTACAGTTCTTTCTACATTCAGCATAATGTAACAATGTTTACTCTGCTTCCGGGGTGTTTCAGATGTGAAATTAAGGATGAAAACGCACTGATAAACTCTCCAATGATGAAAAGCCTGAGCTAATTCGAGCTACAGATTTAATTTGTCCAGAACAGGAAAAACAATATAAATCATTTTTAAAACCATTAGATGCTGACTTACATTAATAAAGTCATAATTTGGGCATTATGCTGGTTTGTTATGGAAGCAGCAGGGTGAGCTAGCGCAATTAGCATCGGTAATAGGGAGTTCAGGGTACGAGAGATAGGCGTCAAGGACATGGTTGAGCAGGACGCCGGTCACAGAGGCCAGTTTTAGTCTGTTTGTGGTGTCGTGCGTATGCTTGTTTGTCTCGCTTTTGTTAATGACAGAAAATGGTTTAATTGAATGATTTTATTTAATCAGACGCTGTTATTTGTCTACAGTGCTTGTTGGCATGGTATCAGTCTGACAGAAAAATCCCATTGATCCTCATTTTCCAAAGGCTGATCACATCATCTCAACAGCTTGAGTTAACCAGAAGAGAGGCGTAATGGTTATGTTTAATCTGCAAAATATAATCTCTTTGTAAGAAAAAGTTAGAACATTGCAAAATACATATAGATTTTCGTCGTTGTTGTTGTTTTAAATACACATTATAGTAAAACCTTTGCATTTCATGACTCCACACTATAGCTATGTTACTGAGTGGACATAATTATATATATATATATATATATATATATATATATATCTACTGTGTATATATATATATATATATATATATATATGTATATATATATTTATATATA
>NW_015546072.1:1378831-1394109 GCF_001515605.1 Sinocyclocheilus anshuiensis
TAGCTATGTTACTGAGTGGACATAATTATATATATATATATATATATATATATATATATATAGCTACTGTTTACTGAATGTATATAATAACACTAGGTAATATGCACTGTATATTGTGCAGTATTCAGTAAATAGTAAGCCATTTTCCATTATAAATAGATCCTAAATCTCTGCAGTGTTTAGAAAGTATGCATGCTTTGAATCGACATGAACTCACTGTTTCCTACTCAGAATTTTCCCTTTATTTCCCCTCATACACTTGAACATAGAGCACGCAATGAGTTGCAGCGCATTAATGCTATGCTTGATGGGTCAGAATATGTTGCAGAACGCTGGCCCCATCTACAGCACTTTCACAATGGTTTGGCGTCCATCAAACTCATTTTGAAAAGTAGAGGCTGGATGAATCTCCTCTGTGTGCGACATTATCCTCTTATGACTGGTTTTTATGAACTCATCGCTTAAACTAGCGAGCAATTCTTATAGATCACACTGGATCACATCCAGGTGTTACTTAGCTTCCCAAAGCATTTGTAATAAATGATCCAAATGATTTGAAAACTGCCTATTATGTGATTTTACTAGACCATGCAGATGTAAAGAAAAAAAAACTATGTATAGACAGGAAGAAATAATGTGATGAGATGCTCTGTACATACATACATATATATATATATATACATATATATATATATATATATACAGTATATATTAAAAAAATATACACATATATTATGTAAACAAAAACTTTTATTTTGGATGCGATTAATCGTGATTAATCATTTGACAGCACTAATATATATATATATATATATATATATATAGTAAAGATTATACTTATTCCTCTAATTTGATTTATTCTTTTTTTCTGTCCTACTTTCTTTATGAAGGTTGCCATAGATAATAGATCTTGAGTGCTGCTTTCCTGAACAGACAAATGGTAAATTACAGAGAAGGTCATAAGAGTCATACTTAGCGCAAGCTTCCTTGAAAATGCAGCAATTTCACTAAAAGTGACTGTCTCATCACCAGCATTGCAAGGAGTCACACACCCTAATTTGAAAATGGAAATGCAAATAGTGTGGTCTACCAAGGGGCACTTCCATTTATTACTCTAAATAGGTTTCATTTAAAATTTGCATGGCATCAGCTTTATTTTGTAAATGTCGCGCCCTATGAATTCTCAGTGTTCTTTTTGGTAAGTTTGTGCTCCTTCTCATTAGTATGTAAATATAAAGTCAATCGGTCTTCTTCTTGACAGTAATCTGCACTTCTAGTGCAGTGTGTAATCAGCTTTGACTGCTATCCACCATTTATCATAAAATGCCAAATAATAAATAATGGGAAAGACAGTACACTCTGATAGCCCTGTTAACAGGGTGATATCCATTTAATTACAGATCATCATTTGCATTTAAAGGTAAATATTACAATAGACTGTGCTTTAAAAACATTAAAGGGACTTCTGTGACTAGAATCAAGGCTCCATCTGATTCAGAGGAATTGTCTCATGAATTTAATCCTTTGATGATGTCAATGCTTTTGGCAAATGCGTTAATATAATAATATATAGTATATACGTATGTAAGATATACAATACTTTAAACAAAAAAAAAAAACTAGATAAAAACACATGTAGATATGCGCTCTATGTATTTATGTTATACTTGACATGATTTTCATTTTTATATCTTTTTCAAGAAAGTTGATTTATAGGAAAATATAATGATCCTAAAATGTCATGTGGCATAACCATTAAGTAAAAATTAATGACATATTTTTATTATACCCTGAATCCTTATTTAAAAAAATATTTATTTATTTATTATTATTTGTGTGTGTGTGTGTGTGTGTGTGTGTGTGTGTGTGTGTGTGTGTGTGTGTGCGTGTGTGAATAGCACAGATAACAAATGAATTAATAAACATTATAACGTTTTTGGGTAGTTGCTCCACATTACATTTTATAACCTGTTTGTAATAAGCAGTAAAGCAAAAGTTTTGTTTAAAAATATATGTATTATGCCAAACTACTAAAGTTGTACTTTGATATTGCAGAGGATTTTGAGTTACTGCAACTTTAACAGGACAAACTATCGCCTTTATTCAATGTCCAGTCTCTTTAAACCCCCAATACTGGTCCATCTAATTTAAGTTGGTGAGCTACACATATTTGTTGACAGACTGGTAATATAATATCACTCCTGGCAAAATACTTGGCCAAAAAAAACCAATAAATTTACAGTGAAACAATGAGGGGTATTGGATGTTTCCTTGCATCTATTTTGCCATGAATTCTAATTAAGGTGGCATAAACCTGAGTGTGTGGTCGTCCCAGGAAAGTGACTGAGGCTTGATTGATAACGTGGAAACGGTAAGCCCAAGCTGACAGAATTTCTAATCTTTCTTAAATTAATGGCAACATTACAACCCTAATAATGCTGCCTGTTAAATCAATATCTTGAGAAGAATGAAGCCCACCTGAGTTTCACATTTGCAGCACACACACAGCTGTTGACATATAGCTGTCTATACAGATATGAATGTGAGACATAAAATGTGTTATACTCTCTACAGTGACACAATAATAATGACACTGATGCACTAACCTGATGCAGGAGTCATTAAAACAAATACAACTCAGTTCTGCCGACACATAACTGACTAAATATGACAAAAAATGTGTGAATTTAAAACTTGAAATTGCTTTTTCAGATATTCAAAATTACATTTAGCAATGTTATTTTCATTTCGTTTACCAAACAAAAGCATTACAATGTCACAATAAGCTTACATTATGATCATAGATGTTCAGTTGGTTATGGTTTGGGCGTTGAAAGCTAGAATGGGTCTCGTGTAGAGTAAATGGTGCTGTCAGCAGGCCTGTCTATGAGAAGGAAAAGCATTACGGGTTTCCTCAACCTGTCAGACTGGCCCAGCTTTCCCCATCAGCCTGCTGAATTAGCACAAAAACAATGATGGTCTGCTTTCCTCAGCCTGCAAAGCATTCAAAACACCCAGCAGAACAAATACCGGACAATTATAGTTCAACCTGCCACTGAGAGAGTATAAATTAATGTTGAGGTACAAGCTAATATAGACTGTTTATTTCATTCTATGGTTAATATTGCACATATTACTTTATATTGTAAGTGCAAGTGTTCCTCAAGACTGATCAACAAATTAATTTATTTACTTTGCAAATCATATATTGTTATTAATGGTTTCCACATAAGAATATTCTACATTAAATGAATAAACCTTATTAATGACTCTGATTCCCATAATATCCCATTATATTGGTTTTAATATAATCAAGTCTCCATCTTGTCTGATGACACAATATTTCCTACGCTTTTCTCATGTCCAATCCAAACAGATAATTGTGGGTTTGGCTTTTAGCACTTGGCCTAATGTTTAACACTGAAGTGCTCTTAGAGTCAACAGTCAAGCTCATTCATTCAATTAAGCAGGAGTGAACTATTGCACCTATTCACTCTGCACCAGTGGTTAATGAACATTTCCAAATGGCCATGACCAGGTGTTTAAGAAGACTAATGTACTAGGCATTAAGCATGAGCAGTTGTTTCCCGCAGATTGGCCAGCACTCACCTCAGGGAAATGACACTACTCTGTTTTTTTGTCCCCTCCGTGTTTACCTTTCACATTCGGCAGCAAACAAACCATGTGATGGTCTGTACACCCAAGCGCAGCATTATTCCTAATTAAATCCCAGGGATGTGTGCCATTAGCAAGATTCATGCTCAGCTTCAGGAGAGTTCATTCCGGCTGTTGACTATCCATTGATTATTCATACACAATCTGATTGGAGCCCATTAATGGAAGATAAAGTGGGAGGCAGATTCGGTGAGCGCAGGCAGCAGAATGATGGTGGTCCTATTGAACACTAGAAAGATGGGATGGGACAGAATGGGGGGCCTTTATATCAGTGTGTCTACACCGCTGCATCACAAATGGAGGGTGGGTTTTTGTTTAGGCAGTTTGCTAAGCATTCCTAATTATAGCATGCACCAAAAAAAATGTATGTTCTCACTATTATATATTTATTTTTCCCTAAACGTATACATTTATTTCCTGTAAAATAAATATATAGCAATGTTATAATATGTTTAAGTTAACTCTTATTACTCTAAAAGTGACTAATTTAATTAATAACTATAAGCTAGCTACGGGTAAAATGGATTATGTTGTAGCATTTGAAAAAATAACTAAATTCTTTTCAATTTATACCAGTTAAAGCAGAAGATTGAATTGCCAGCATTGTGTAAAAAATAAAGTTATGAAGTGAACAGAACACTATTTTTTTTAAATACATCTAAAATACAAATGTTTCCTTTAAAGCGTGTTTACATTATATTTATTTTTGCCCACAAACATATTTTCCAATAATTTCACTTTGACAATACTATTTTTTTTCACAGTCCTATGTGTCATGTTTTAGTATAGCTTGTTACTATTTTTTATTTTAAAAATTCCATTTTATTACTAATATCTATTTTATTTCACCACCTTTTATCTTTTATCCTTTCTTGTCATTTTAACTCATAAAGTACTTATAAAGGTCCAAGTTCTATCTCCAATTTTGTAACCTTGCTACATTATATATAATGTAGCAAGGTTACAAAATTTGTGTAATTATTCTATTTGTCAATGGACCAACAATAAACAAAGACCTGTAAAAAAAAAATTAAAAAAATTAAAAAATCAGTTTTGCTGTGCCAAACTAAACTCTGTTTATTCAAATAAGTTTCCCATAATTGCCGGCAGCAAACAAACCATGTGATGGTCTGTACACCCAAGCGCAGCATTATTCCTAATTAAATCCCAGGGATGTGTGCCATTAGCAAGATTCATGCTCAGCTTCAGGAGAGTTCATTCCGGCTGTTGACTATCCATTGATTATTCATACACAATCTGATTGGAGCCCATTAATGGAAGATAAAGTGGGAGGCAGATTCGGTGAGCGCAGGCAGCAGAATGATGGTGGTCCTATTGAACACTAGAAAGATGGGATGGGACAGAATGGGGGGCCTTTATATCAGTGTGTCTACACCGCTGCATCACAAATGGAGGGTGGGTTTTTGTTTAGGCAGTTTGCTAAGCACTCCTAATTATAGCATGGAGCAAAAAATAAATAAATACTGTATATATGTTCTCACTCTTATTTTCCCTAAATGTATACATTTAGTTCCTGTAAAATAAATAAATATATAGCAATGCTGTAATATGTTAATGTTAACTCTTACTCATCTAAAAGTGCCTAATTTAATAACTATAACCCAGCTACGAATAAAACAGATAATGCATGTAAAAAAACAAAACAAATTCTTTTAAATTTATACCAGTTAAAACAGAAGATTGAATTGCCAGAGCAGTTAAAAATAAAGTTATGAAGTGAACAGAACACTATTTTTTTTAAATACATCTAAAATACAAATGTTTCCTTTAAAGCGTGTTTACATTATATTTATTTTTGCCCACAAACATATTTTCCAATAATTTCACTTTGACAATACTATTTTTTTTCACAGTCCTATGTGTCATGTTTTAGTATAGCTTGTTACTATTTTTTATTTTAAAAATTCCATTTTATTACTAATATCTGTTATTTCACCCCCTTTTATCTTTTATACTTTCTTGTCATTTCAACTCATAAAGTACTCATAAAGGTCCAAGTTCTTTCTATCTCCAATTTTGTAACCTTGCTACATTATCATATATTTCACAAATCTTATTTGTCAGTGGACCAATAATGTTAAAAACAAAGGCCTATAAGAAAACTAATCAAAATTCAGTTTTGCTGTGCCAAACTAAGCTCTGTTTATCCAAATATAAACCTAATTCAAGGTTCATATATTTACATTTATGTGAAATTTCTGCTTAGTATATAATGTGTTTGTTTATTTTGTACTAAACTGTGTGATGGATGAAAGAACAGCAGGAATAGTTTGACAAGGGCTCCTCCAAATGGTAAATCAACGCTACTACAATGACAAGTAAGCAACAGAATTTCTGCATTGCTACATTATATGCATAAATGAATGGTTGCTAGGCCAAGTTTATTTCAAAATGGTCAGTTCAGAATATAACACCTGCTGCATTTAAATGGATAATTAATTAATTACTTTAGGTAAAACAAAGAACTAAACCTGTGTAATAATGAAAACAGCAAGAGTCCGGCAAAACATTTACGTCATTACTTTTATATTCAATACATGCACAAAACACACACAATCACTGCTCCACCAATAGATAGGAAAAGTAACTCTTGACCCTAAATAATCAGACCTCAGCCCCCGTTTACCAGGACATTCAGCTCTAATGAGATGAAACAGTGAGCCATGCTTATTTGGACAGCAGTTTATGTGGGATGGCCTGCATACATTCATCAGAGCAGAGGGTGCTTTATTGGGAATTCATTAATCACTACAGACCTAATTATAAATTGATCGCATGCTCATACAAGATGAAGAGACCTGTCTTGCATTTCTGATCAGCAGGGGAGGGCCAGCGGGGCCTAAGGATAGTAACTGACAGAGAGACTCTGAGATCTGCTTTGATCCACTAACACGGAGCTGGATGAGAAACCTCCCCTCAGCACACCTGCCACATGCAGTCATTACAGAATAAACATCAGGAGTCCGGCCCTCGCTGCAGCATGTACTTTCCCACACCAACTCATCTGATGAATCTTACTAGAATCAATGACTTTCTAGGTCCTTCTGTTCATTATTTGCTAATGTTAACTTCCCGTTCACAGCCTTAAAATGCAGTTTGCCACATATGTGCATTGTGCATTTGACACAACTTATGTTCTTCTCAAGCATGAGCACTGGGAGTGTTGATAAGGACAGTAGAGGATGTTCCTTTTTGAATTCTGTTTCCTGAGTTCAACAACTTCCTGTTTCCAGAATTTTCTGTTTAGCCTCTCAACCAGCTAAAACCAGCCTAAGTTGGTTGGCTGGTTTTAGCTGGTCATCCAGCCTGGTTTTAGAGGGGTTTTGGCCACTTCTTTAGCTGGTCAGGCTGGGAGACCAGGAACAACCAGCTAAAACCAACTTGACCAGCCTAGCCAGGCAGGGAGACCAGCTAAAACCGCTAGCCTACTTCCGGTTTAAACTAGCTAAGACCAGCCAACCAGCTTAGGATGGTTTTAGATGGGGTTTTTTTTCAGCAGGGTAAGGCATGATAAGGTTTGAAATAGCTAGAGTTTGCTGTTAACAGACAAAGAGAATTTAGCAGTATAGCAGTACACTTTTTGTATGTCATATAAATCATAGTAATACATAGCCTAAATATAGCTAAAATCTGAGTAAACAAAACAGAACACTTTTTATGCATTTACTGATTTACTTTTATGCATTTACTGATTGACTATACTGATATGAACAGATATGTCAATCAAGCGTTCTCAGATCTCAAGATCACCAACAAGAAAAATGTTCTACGCATTAAAATATGTAATCATTCACAACGCTGTTCAGTAACAAAAACGTACCCTTATGAACGCTGAAATAAACGATGTAATGATCGGGTTCACTAAAAACGCGTTTTTGCGTTCGGCTCCTATGATTTATTTTTCCATGTAAACATGAAACTGCGCTGCCTCGACACTCTCTCTTTTAATTATCGTTCTACAGTACTGCCGTTCCAGAACTTCTGCCGAAATAGGCCTATATCCCTCTTCCTGTAGCCATAAGTACCAGTGAAGCAGAGGTAAAGCAAACCCGGCATTTTTGATGTTGTCACTGTCAGCTCCCTCCAGCGATGAAAAGCTATCAGTGTTCAGTTCACTGCTGGGTCTCTTGACCTGCCCATAGCCACACTTGCGGTCTCTCTGCCCTTGAGCACTTGCTACTTACATGACCTAGTTCCTCTATTTGACCAAAGTGTTCAATAGGCGTACAGACCGCAAGTGTTTGTAGAACTTTACCCACTGTAAGTTTTTACATAGCAGTATGTTGGTTTTCAATAACCAGTCTGTTCAGTTGTTCCTATGTAAAAGAAAAGGCAGTTGCTAACACAAAAGCAGTTTACAAAATACACACTCACCTCTGTACCAGTAAAACACTTTAGCTAGGCTACTACTAAATTTACTATCTAATTTAACTTTTATACTGTATTGTTTTTCTGGGCAATTTGCAATTGCGTGTGAGTTCCTGAATATGATGAATGATGGGATACGCTTAGCCTCAAATACTACTTCGAAGTGGTATTAGAGTTAGTGTGGATTTAGTGAAAGTTAAGGGCACTGAACTTTGGCATTTTTCTGACCTGGGACAGTCTTGAGCACTTACTTCCTGTTGCGTACACACTCTCAAGAAGCCAAGACAGCTAGTGTATTACCACAGGCACTTTATTTGTCCTCTTTAGTCCAATTGGCTGTGTCAGCCATTGTTGACAAATGAAAAATATCTGCACTCAACAAAAATACTCAAAAACAGTTGAAAGTTCACCGTATCATGCAATCAGCTTCTCATATATGGACTGCTCGCAGTGAACGCGCAGTGATTGAGAGAAAGAAAGTGCCTCAAACACCTTCGGATTCAATAATTACTTTTTATTTTACAGTTTAAAGAGACTAGGTCTATCACAGGGCAGTTAAGAGAGTAACCTATTCTTATTTTCAGCATACCATTCCATAAACAACTGCTTATAGTTTCATCCATTAGTAAGAAGTCCATGTAAAATTTAGTAACAAATAAATCAAAATACTGATAAAATGCATTTGCTTATAAACACAATGTTACTGCATTTGTTAGTTTCAAAATGTTTTTTTCATCAAAATAATCTGTTATGCGTATACTTTGCAATGGCGATGCAGCGATAGGATGAGATGTGAGTAAAAAGCAAAAGCAAATACATTTGTAAAGTCCTTGATCAGTAGACCTACAGGTCTGAAATACATTCCCAATAGTCAATAGTCATTTCAATCAGTAAACATGGGACACAAATGATTCTTTTTCATCTGAGTGGTTTGTGTTCACATCTCACAGCACACAAATGAGACTCCGTCCCTCTTCAATCTCATCCTGCACCTTATCGCTGGAGGTGGCGATCTCAGCCTGGGCCGAAAACATAGCACAGATGAAAGTGAGAACAGTGCCTCCTACGGCTGTGTAGAAAGCCCAGCCCAGAGAACACAGGCCCACTTTATATGGGGAAGCATCAGGACCACAGTAGTCAACCACCTTCTTAGAGCCCCAGCCTGCAGGATAGAGCATCAGACCGAGGATGAGGAATAGACCTGCAAAAGAGAAATGGGAATGCTGTAATTACAAGGACATCCAATTCAAAACAAACAAAAAGAAACATTGTGAATTACAGTTGCTAAGGTGTTCTGGGTAATTGCAAGGTGGACAGTGTAGTAAAAGTTAAAATGTAATGAACAATTAACAATAAAATAACTTGCTGAAACTAATAAGAAACACAGCTAAATAACTCTTAACGTCCATTCACACCAGGAACAATAACTATAACGATATTCTGTTTATTAGAAGTATGTGCTGCATTTCCATTATCTGCCTCTTTAAATGCTCAGTGAATGCTTTAATGCTTATGAATGCTTTAATGCTTAAATGTTTAATGAATGCTTTAAAACTGGGTGGATTCTGATTGGATATCAGTGTTTTTATTGTTCTTTTTTGTTTTTGTTTTTATTTATGGAATGGTAAAAAGAGATATCCAAAATCCTCTCTGTAAAACATTTAACTCTATACAAAATGAAAAAAAGAGTTTTGAACGTGGCTTTTCTAAATTGTTTAGATTTCTGTTCTAGAAATGTACTGTATGCAAATTAATGCATATTTTATTAGATAATTCCTCATTTGCACATTTAACCATTAGAAGAAAACTAGAACAAAACAATAAAATGCACTGTGATTAATCATGATGAAATCTATTAATTACCTAATATTTGCACCTTACTGGTGAATAGTGTGAATGGGTCTTCACATGGTATTTTAAATATATATAAACTGAATGCTAACTTCATTTTTCTCTTTAAAGTTCCTCTTTCCTTGAAGACACACTCACTCAAAACTAGAAGTACAGACTTATCCTTGTTTTCCTGACAACGACCTTGTAGCCCCTTTGAACTGTGTGATAACATCATCAGAAAAAAAATCTCTTTACAACATGAAAGGTTTCCCTGTAAAACCTCAGGGTGACCTAGGGCTGGACGATATGGCCAAAATTTATATCACGATGTATTTCTTAATTTCGGTCGATACGATATAATTCCGATATCGATATGAACACTATTTAAAAAAGCCTTGTAAAAACTGCCAAGAACGCCCACAACAGATGTCTGTGCATACAAACTTATGAAAAATGAATTTGCCAAGTCTATGACACCTCATATAAGCTCCGAGTTGCTGCAGAAAAAAAAGAGCAACAACAAAAACATGTTTCAGGAGACGGGCTTATTGAAAATGTAAAAACTGATTGTCTGCCAGCAGGAGGTGCATTGAGAGCGGTAGAACTTGCGGTTTCTCCAGTAATGGCTGTAATCAAAGCAGCTCCGCTCATGAATGCTACTTTATCAGATCAAATGAAAATGCCATCGAAACTTTTCTGAAGACAGTCGGTTCCCTTCAGAGATGCATTCATATAAATCACCCGCGCTGTGTTATGATTTTGAAACGTGCAGTGCTAATGTTTATTCAACGAAGTCAAACGGCACAAATAAATCAATGTATGAGAAACACTGGTAATGTATATCGAAATATCGGAAATGTGTTTAAAAATCATATCACCGTTATTGAAAAGAATTATATCGCGATACATATTGATGTTGAATTATTGTCCAGCCCTAGGGTGACCCATGAGTCACGATTTCAATTCAATGTCATTTTCTGCCTGTTGAAGCTATGTGATTATGTGATAGATATTTGTCTTAAAATCTGGGATTTAATTGTAAGTAGTGTTTAAAAGGCAAGGCAAGAACTCTTGCTGATCTAATCTTCATACCAAACAGAGCAGGTCGCTGTGATGCCTCTTTTTTACTCTGAGTTCTTACTCTAAATAGGCAAGTGAGATCCTGTCTCTAAAGTCATGCTGAAGTCATGCTCTCACTATTCACAAATGACTCAATCAACATGTCGTAAATCTTTCAATGAAATTATACAAGAGCTACATAGTTTGGTAGTACCTGTTGTTGGTCTTGGTCTTCTATAAAATGAACCACAATATTTTTATTGTACCACAATACTTTATTGTTCTAGTTTCCAGACATGACTGCAAATAAGATGCATTATCATGACTGATCTGTTAGTTCCTGGTATTTTGACTCAGAAGGCCCTGCCACAGTCAACATTACAGCTCTGCTCCTTTGGTAACAATGGTAAACAAAAGTAGGTGTGGATTCCCGAGGCCTGATTAACAACGCATTCAGACCAGCGTGAAATAAAAATGTACCATATTTTCTAAATGGATAGATTGTGAATGACTTGTCCATGCATATGTCTGCTCTTTTTTTCCTAATCAGTGTCATAACTCGATCTTCTGGTGACAAATTTCTCTCTATTGACGAATGCCGAATTTCTTAAATTATTTAGAGCGCTTAAACCCTGCCTCTCCACAATTGACTATTAGAGAGCATTCCCTATTTTTTTTCTTTTTAAACAATCCATTACACTCAAAACACAGATCTGTCTATACCTCTTTTTCATCATGTTAAATAAAATTAACTACTATTTTCTTCTTATTTTCCAACATAAAAAAGTGTAGTGTCAAAAAGATGTTTGTAAGAAGGTATATCTTTCTCTTAAGATTGTTCCCCACAAACAATCATAATAATCATCGTAAATGGCCTCTGAAAGCTATAGGATATCCTCACCCTTGTTTTAAATCTTAAATCCCGAAAGTAAAGATGTTTAATGAATTTATTCGGCTGTTTCAATTATAATGACTATTATTATATTGCTTTGTCAAATTATAAAATTGCCAAATTACCAGCTAATAAATTCTGGGTAATGCTGTTAAACTAATGCATTTCATACACTTTACATGCAAAAATTGATTTACAAGTGCTGAAGTATTGTTTTTTAGGAACATTTTCATGAATCCAGTCCTTGGTGTACCACCATCAAGAAGGTAAGCAAAAGATACACGTATGTTTAATGGTTTGAAGATTTTCAAACCTTGTACCTCTTTATGCTCATATCAAGCTCTGTTTTAAATCAGAAATAGGACAAGCTTAACAAGGATTTCTAAACATTGGAGACACCGAAGTAACATTTTCAATGCCGTAATATTTAGACTGTCTTTTCTGTAATGGGATGATGAGAGTGTTGAACTTCATAATTAAGATAGCATGGTCTTTGAGGTTACCAGAGGAATGTCAAAGCCTTGAAGCCGTGAGCTCAGAGCATTCTGGGGGCAGCTTCAGTGTCTCACTTAAATACACTCCCTAATTTTCTGTGTTTAGTTGATAGTGGTTCAAAGTTAAAAGATGACCACCTCAACTGCCACCACAAAGACTGCCAAGAATCTGAGAAAGCAGTGCTACAGTAGACTTTCCCATCTTACCTGCTATTCCCTGAAGCAGGCCACACACATTGAATATGCTCTTCTTCAAGATACTCTGGAAGCACATGCTGAAAACCGAAAGGATGGCCACTAGGGACAGGAGAAAGATTCCGACGACTAGAAATATAACAGTGGCTTGCCAGAAGCCACTGGCTATTTCCATGAAGTCTGTGGCGTAGACCCCACACTGGACCACCTTCTGCTGTGCCACCTTGATGCAGCGGTTATAAATACCCAGGGTGCGCTGGTCGCTGCGGTGTGAAGCGGTGATGGTGAAGTTGAACTCAGAACCATCTGGATACCCCACTAGCCATTCGGCGCTCATAAATGCCACCAGCTCAGCAAATGCCACCACAATGCTCATCAAGGTCCATAACATAGAGCGGCATGTGACTATGACGTGACACATTCTGAAGAACCTTTATGCCGGCACTTGAGAGGAAGCGGTTTCTTCAAGCAGCAGCTAAGGCTCGTCAGTGAAGGTCCAGTGGTGTTATCATCCCAGCTAAATTAGCACCAGATCTCCTCAAACAGCACCACAGAAGAACTCCTGAGCTCTGGGACCATCCAGAGAGTATCCATGTACTGACAGCGATTGAACAACTCTATGGAGAAAAAAAGAGAAGCATTTGTTTGAGAAAGTTATAATCAAGGCTATAAATCTAGATTGCTCAAGAGCTCTGAATCAGCACACTGACGTCTGTACCAGGAACAATCCAATTTAATTCTAAAGTTTTCCAGTTCATAAACCTCTCTGAAAATCCTAGTAACATGGCACACTCTAAAAAATGCTGGAGTAAAATCAACCTAATTTGGGTCTAGTAGAAAAACTGTGAGGTGGGAGACATGTTGGAACCATAAACAACAGTATAATTAAAATTAATTTAAATTTTGACTTTTTTATTGATTTCTTTTTTGGTCAGATTTGTTGCTTGCAGTTGAGGAAGGAGTTGTCAAGTCGGGAAATGGAGCTGTCAAGTCGAAAACTATCGATTCATGGTGTTGGTGCCATGTCAAGTCAGACAAAATTTTTAAGCAACGTTCACTACTTCAAGTTAGATGCTGATTGGTCTGCACAGAAAATTGGTTAGATGCTGATTGGTCTGCACAGAAGATTGGTTAGATGCTGATTGGTCTACACAGTTAGATGCTGATTGGTCTGCACAGGAAAACGCAACTATTTTACAAGGTGGTGGTTTTGTATGAATTTGTACGATGTGAATAGTAATACGATTTGGAGAAAAAAGACTGAAGGCCCACCTCTAAAAATAATCATCAGTGGGACGTAAGTATATTGTACAAAAACATACAAAGGAGATTTTACAGAATTTTTTTGAGATTTTTTTCAGAGGAGCCAGCTTAGGTTAAGTAAAAACAACAATTGAGGGGTACAGGTTTAAAAAGGCATGGAAATACCTGGAATATTTAATATTAGCATGACAAAGATATTCATAAAACAAAAAGTTTCAGTCATTTCACCCATCAGAGGACAGTGCTACAAGCT
Organism: Sinocyclocheilus anshuiensis; assembly: GCF_001515605.1. Classification (NCBI taxonomy): domain Eukaryota; kingdom Metazoa; phylum Chordata; class Actinopteri; order Cypriniformes; family Cyprinidae; genus Sinocyclocheilus; species Sinocyclocheilus anshuiensis. The sequence continues at coordinate 1,392,885 of NW_015546072.1, forward strand.
ATACAATACTTTCACCTAGGTCTATGTTATGACAGGTCCTTACTGTGTTACCGCAAGATTGTGTAAGTAGCAAATGCCAGTTTGTACAGGTATGTAAGGTGTTAAAATAAAGAATTTGAAAAAACAAAATGTACTTCCTAATGCAGTCATAACATATACAGTACATAAGAAAGGCATGACATTTCACATTAAAAAGTTCCTAGTTTAAGTAAACTGAGTCTGAGTACACGATGACAAGTAAGAATTTTCTTAAAACCTTCAATGACAGTGCTGTGAAGGCAAGTGATATATGAATTCATTGAATGGGAGATTATGTCAGATTAGGGTTAGTCTTTTCTTTTGGTATCAAGGACTGTTTTATCATTTAAAACTGAAAAGGCAAGCAACCACAGCACTATGTCAAAGCTTGATGTCCCAGGGAATCTTCAAATATAGCCTATATACACGTGTCTTGTGTTTAGAGCTTTTTTGTTACTACCAATAAACTTCTCTTTTCAGTCCTCAAGAATGATTATTTAATTATTTGTGAGTTGCCCAAGACTGTTTACCTGAATGGCCAGAATGTTTCAGATCTAAGAAACACAAAGAATGAGCTCACACTTAATTTAATTACACCACATGATTTCCCCAAAAAAGGAGGAAGCAAACCAAAAAGGAAAGTGCCATGGATTCTTAAGGGGCCTGAAGAATGTCAGAGCCTGTTGCTGTGAGATGAGGACACACAAAGGGCTCTCCTGCTGGTGAATTAACACGGTTCTGAAAAGGGATAAAGAGGTTCTCTACGTTTGAATAAAGATGGACCCAGAAAGTCCCTAGAAACGGTGACAGACTTTCACTGGTTAATTGGCGTGTCAATGGTTTCAACTGAAATGCTGCCTCCAAAGCAGTTTGAAAGCTGACAAGAAGCATTCAATGAATTCATTCTTAGGAACTCTGGAATGTCTTCCAAGATCAATATTAAATACTTCTAAAGAGGTCCAAAGGTGCTCAGCAATCAAACAAAACCTCAAAGTCACAGAGGTCAAAAATCGAAAGCCCTATCTTAAAGGCTACATCTAATTAGCTCCTATGCTTAAATTATCAATATGGGATTTTCATTGGCAGATGCTCACTTATAGCCTACTTTTACTGTGTAGCTGTACCATACAGTGATGCTATCAACTGCTAGTACCATGGTGCATATGCCATGGCATGGTACACCATATCAAAGAATATAATGGTACAT
>NW_015546072.1:1396646-1406827 GCF_001515605.1 Sinocyclocheilus anshuiensis
AGTTAGATGCTGATTGGTCTGCACAGGAAAACGCAACTATTTTACAAGGTGGTGGTTTTGTATGAATTTGTACGATGTGAATAGTAATACGATTTGGAGAAAAAAGACTGAAGGCCCACCTCTAAAAATAATCATCAGTGGGACGTAAGTATATTGTACAAAAACATACAAAGGAGATTTTACAGAATTTTTTTGAGATTTTTTTCAGAGGAGCCAGCTTAGGTTAAGTAAAAACAACAATTGAGGGGTACAGGTTTAAAAAGGCATGGAAATACCTGGAATATTTAATATTAGCATGACAAAGATATTCATAAAACAAAAAGTTTCAGTCATTTCACCCATCAGAGGACAGTGCTACAAGCTATACAATACTTTCACCTAGGTCTATGTTATGACAGGTCCTTACTGTGTTACCGCAAGATTGTGTAAGTAGCAAATGCCAGTTTGTACAGGTATGTAAGGTGTTAAAATAAAGAATTTGAAAAAACAAAATGTACTTCCTAATGCAGTCATAACATATACAGTACATAAGAAAGGCATGACATTTCACATTAAAAAGTTCCTAGTTTAAGTAAACTGAGTCTGAGTACACGATGACAAGTAAGAATTTTCTTAAAACCTTCAATGACAGTGCTGTGAAGGCAAGTGATATATGAATTCATTGAATGGGAGATTATTATGTCAGGTTAGGGTTAGTCTTTTCTTTTGGTATCAAGGACTGTTTTATCATTTAAAACTGAAAAGGCAAGCAACCACAGCACTATGTCAAAGCTTGATGTCCCAGGGAATCTTCAAATATAGCCTATATACACGTGTCTTGTGTTTAGAGCTTTTTTGTTACTACCAATAAACTTCTCTTTTCAGTCCTCAAGAATGATTATTTAATTATTTGTGAGTTGCCCAAGACTGTTTACCTGAATGGCCAGAATGTTTCAGATCTAAGAAACACAAAGAATGAGCTCACACTTAATTTAATTACACCACATGATTTCCCCAAAAAAGGAGGAAGCAAACCAAAAAGGAAAGTGCCATGGATTCTTAAGGGGCCTGAAGAATGTCAGAGCCTGTTGCTGTGAGATGAGGACACACAAAGGGCTCTCCTGCTGGTGAATTAACACGGTTCTGAAAAGGGATAAAGAGGTTCTCTACGTTTGAATAAAGATGGACCCAGAAAGTCCCTAGAAACGGTGACAGACTTTCACTGGTTAATTGGCGTGTCAATGGTTTCAACTGAAATGCTGCCTCCAAAGCAGTTTGAAAGCTGACAAGAAGCATTCAATGAATTCATTCTTAGGAACTCTGGAATGTCTTCCAAGATCAATATTAAATACTTCTAAAGAGGTCCAAAGGTGCTCAGCAATCAAACAAAACCTCAAAGTCACAGAGGTCAAAAATCGAAAGCCCTATCTTAAAGGCTACATCTAATTAGCTCCTATGCTTAAATTATCAATATGGGATTTTCATTGGCAGATGCTCACTTATAGCCTACTTTTACTGTGTAGCTGTACCATACAGTGATGCTATCAACTGCTAGTACCATGGTGCATATGCCATGGCATGGTACACCATATCAAAGAATATAATGGTACATGTTCAATCAAAACAATGCTATTGCCATGCTACATGATGTAAAATCATGTTATTTCACTTAACCCTTAAATCTTAAGTAGTCTGTGTTACTTCAAAGAACTGCATTTTCTCATGTAGCCTACAATCTGTTACCGATGTTTGCCTTAAAAGAACAAGTTCAAAAAGCAGTTTTATTTATATTTAAGTAATTTAGTAAGGCAGACAAGTCCCCTGGATCACTGCTCTCTCTTCTCTTGTTCTGTTTCTTTGAATGCTCTAGTAATAAGTTGTATCATCCCACCTCAGCTAGAGAAAATGATCTCTTTTGTTCAGCGTGACTTTCGACGATGTCTAAACCTAGATTCGACACAGTTGAAATGAGACGAACAATAACAGGCAGTTCGAAAGGCAAATATAACATATTTGTATTCCTCTTACCTTAACTGTGCTGAATTAACGGGCTGTTCGCTGATTAGTGTTTAACTTCCTGATGTGTCTGAGCGGATCTCCTAGTTCTGACGATAGCCTACACGACACGCGCCAGAAGGGAAGAGCCACAGCAGAAACCTGGAAACATTCAGCTTCACAATCACAGCTCTGGAATACATGGAAAAACATACAACATGGCATCGTTTAGAGGTCACGGATCCTAGTTCGGTGCTAGACTCAAAGGAATACCAGTTCGAAGCTCACTTCAGCTACTTTCTCATTGTTTCTTCACCGCCTCCTTTACTCCAGACCCTCGCGAAGTTACAATGGCTCGGAATGCGTCCATACGCCTACTATGTAGGCTAGTCTAGGTAGACAGCTCACTACGAGCTCACATTTTCTCTGATTTGCCCTCTTTTTCTTTGTAAAGATGTTTACATTTTTCTGGAGAATCTGATTAACTTTACCCAGTCAGTTCATACAAGAGGGTGTAGCCTATGTGGGATGGTGGGACATACAGCTGGATGTTTCCTCAAATATGAGCGAGATAGTTTTTGGCCCTGTGTTTCACACTAGTATAAAATGTTTAATTTGTTCACAATGTTCAACACTGTAGCAGAGAACTGTCATTTATGTTTTTTTCTGTTATTTAAGTTACATATTGGTTTTAATAGCATTCAGTTGAGGAAATATTTTAAACATTTGTTGGAACAAAAAGGCTTAAATCTTTCTTAGCTAGCATTTGTTTTTGTATCTTTAATTATACAATTAAACAGTCTTTTCACATTTTTGTAGGCTATAATTTCACAAAATTACAGCTTTAAAATGACACCAAATAAAAATGTTGCTACTTTGATTTTTCTTTGTTTTAAACATCTTATCACGATTTAGGTCCACCTATATCATTTTCACACAATACATACTGAAATGGTTTATTCATACTTTGCTGACATAATAGTTTATCAAACAATAATAACACTATAATATTTGTATGTGTACATAGTTTAAAACTGAAAAGTTGCAAGGGATAATATAAATAGAAGGCTTTTGAAAAGTAGTGGAAATGATGAAGGAATTATAAAACACTTCCAGGACAGTTTTAATGTGATCTTCATACATAAAACAAGTATCAGTTAGCCTACTACAAATCAGCAACATAAAGTCCAGAGACAAGGCATGGTTGCAGATGACACATTATACAAATATTACATGAAGATTGCCAGTCTGCAATAGTTTAAATATGAACTTTTCGAGGCCAGGGTAGTAAAAAGATTCCATATAAGGGCGTTAAAGTATGAATTAACAGAAGTGTTGTAGTACTAATGTGTCAACTCTAGAGGGCTATATTGTGTCTGTTAAATGAGTGAGATGGGATGCAAAATTGTGTGTAAAAAGTGCTCTAAATTAAAGGTTATAAAAATACACAATGTTCTAAATTAAAGTCAAAACAAACTAATGCATTAACAGTAACACTGTGTACTGCTATGTTATGAATGATTAAGTAAAGTTTAGGCCATATCTATTTTAACGTGCAGTATTTGCTGACCGAAAAAAAGCTTAGTCCAAGACGAAAGATCATGCAAATGCCTGTCAAATACCTTGACTGTGTCTCATCCTTACCTAATCTGCCCTGCAGCATTCAGGGCTGTCTTTTTCAACTCAAGCTTTTGGATGTAATCCCTGTGTGTGAAAGTTGGGAAATGCTGGAATGCTGGAATGCTGTACTGACTTGCCAGTAAGTGAAACATCTATGTTAACTCAAGGGGGTGAAATAGCTACTACAGATGCTTGACAGAATAGATGATAAAATGTCATATAACATACCAACCTTTTATTAATTTTACTGCTCAATTTGTCTAAAATGACTTATGTAGAAATATTTATTTTAGCAAATGTATTGCAATTGAAATGAAATTTTCATTCTACAAAGACAGCCCACTGTTTACACTGTAATTCTGTTTCTGTGTATCTGTCCTGGTTTGTTCTTAAACAGACTGTGACTTTCCTTGGCTGTAACATTTTAAAAGACATCTAGATTGAGATGAAGCAGAATGAAACAGTTTAATCTTCAGGGAAACTGAGGCTAGGATGGGCCAAAGGGCTCATCAGTGTCCTCAAATTGAGCTATAGACACATAGTCTTGGTTAGACATATAGGCAATACCTACAACAGCTCTACTGGAAAGTTAGACATTTCAATCCCAATAGTCTGTTTAGAAGAGGAAAGAATCTCCAATACAAAAATTCTTGCCATTATAAATTCTGGAGGGCCCAACAATAAGATTTTTTTCCCCCCTGTTGGGTCAGTACAATGCAAAAAAAATCTTTGTTTAATTTACTTAATTAAAATCAGCTAATGCAGCACAATTGCTGTACATGTTGTCTGAATTGTGTTCATTTGTGTTCAATCCACTTAAATATATGTGAAATTTTAATTTACTTAATCCATTTGTTTTGGGATTATATTAACTATTATTGTTGCAATAATGGAAATGTTTAGTTCCCAGCATGCTTTGCATAGGGCTGGGTTAAGAGCGTAAATGTAGAAATTAAGTTTTATTTTAATGCGTTTTTGTCTGAAGTGCAAGATCCGGTTAATATTTAATTTTTTTTAGCTATGTTGGACATTTAAAATAGTTATGTTTTTTGTGCTAAAGAGTAAAGCTCTTGGTTGTGGGTGTCTACATCACATTTTTTATAATGTACGTGGGTTTGTTTGATTAGAAATAGCTGGTTTAATGCCAGTGTAGTGAAAAGTAACTTCATATTTGTGCTGTGCTAGTAGAACTCTTTTAAATGTATGACAAAAATGAATGTCAAGCACTAACATGTCTTTCCATTTACTCAAAAACACGGACTTGAATTTAGTGGAAACTACTCAGTAAAACTGTGCTGATATAACTAAACGCACTGACTAAGTTAAACTAAAAATGAAATATATTACTTTTGTGCAACTACTTGCCTCAAAAAAAACAAAAAAAAAACTTTTGTTCAATGCAGCCCCACCAAAAAACTATAATTTTATTTATGCATTTTTATATTTGCTAGAAATATCTTGCTAGAATACATCTGGATACAGCTGGCATCATGATCAGAATGATATTCCTTGGTTTCTCCAATGTAGCTACTTTATACAATACTTTCGACATTATAATTAGAACACTGCCTCTGGGGAATAAGCAGCTAAATTACATTAATTATTTTCTAGTACTGCTTCTAACCACAAGGTGTCGCTCTAACCTAACTGAAGACTAACGTGTAATATGGGTGTTTTTAGGGTACTTGCACCACTAAGTTGTGTTGATGTACCTCACACTGATACGCTTTATGTGTTTGTGGACAGTCTAAACAATAATGAAAATGAAAGGGCTTCTTTTGTGTAGCTATCCTTCAAACATAGAGTAATGTTTCTCAACCAGGTGGGGCCCAACAAACCTCCAAGCGGGCCTTAAGTTTAAAAATAGGACAGAACAAGCATTAACATAAGCTAGTAAAACAACTCAAAATAACAACAACAAAAAAAAAAGATTTAAAGAAGGAGGGTTCCCACTGTCTTGAAAAACACTGATTTATGAGGAAGCCTAATTTTAAAACTAATATTTATTGTAAAGCAATGTAAATGAATAAAATCCAGGGCCATTTTTATAATGCAAATGAATGCAAATTATTGATGCAAATCGGTCTGTGAGGAAAAAAAAAAACATTTCTCTCAGATTGCAGGTCTTAATGTTATAAAACCTCGACGAGTCACGCTGTCATTCTGTCTCTTCATTTCTAAAGAACAATGTGGTGAGATATCTTTAAATAGTCTTTATTAACATTGGGAAATTTAAAACAGAATTTTCCCACATATAAATACAATCATACTGACCTATGTATCATGATCTATGTATTGTAATACCCATCAGCAGGATGGACTTTTTAAATATTACAATAATATTGTTATTGAAAATCGTAAGGAATCGAGTACATAATTGCATTTGGTAAGTCAACAAACAAAGGAAGATCCTCGTCTTCAAGAAAATCCTGAAAAATGTATAGATACGGGATATTATAAGGCCAATACGATCCAAAAGCATTACACTGGTCATTGGAGAAATCCAAAGGTTACTACAACAGGCCATAAATTCATCCTTTCAGCTGTTTGAGTACCTGACGGATGCATTGAAGTGGCTTGCACTAATCTGGCATACAGACGCTCACACTAATATTGCTCAGTGTATATTACAGGCCTAAAGCATACGCCACATCTACGTCTCGAAGTCTGCTAAATGTCAAAAGCTTTTTAGGTCAGCGGTTGAGTATCCTGAAACTTTGACTGATTGAACATTGAGGCAGTTTCCATGACGGGGAAGAGGCAAGCCAATAACATTTGGCTACAACATATGGCTCTGAATATCCAGTCTTAAAATACGACTGAAGATCCAGTCAGTGTAATTCAGTAGTGTCCTCAGCAGCATAAGAAACGTCCATTAACGCCAACAGCCAGGCACACGAAACCAGCACCTTTAAAAAGTAGAAGCCTATATGCAGCCATGTTCTTTGCAGGCTGCCTATTTCAGGGGAAAATTGGAGGAAACATTGACAAAAGTACAGGTGTATTGTTGACAATAAATTACGGTAGGTAGCAGTGGCACTGAAAAGAATGAACCCACCTCAAAAATACAAAATCAAGTGCAACCAAAGGTTTATCATTCCGTGTAAGTGAGTGAACAAGAGTTCAAAAGCACATCAGACTCTTTTTTGTAAAAAGGAAAGGAAAGTGGCATTAAAGTCATTGAAGGAGTCTAGCTGTCCTCTATGAGCTTAGCTAGGTTGTCTCTCAGCTCTGTCAGCTCGAAGATCTTTCCATCCAGAATCTCCAGCAGGGTTTTGAGGTTCTTGCGGAGGTTCTCCTGATCCACTTGACTTGACTCCAGACGTTGCTCCAGATCAGCCAACTGTTCCTCAAGCTCCTTATTCCGCAAGTCTGTATCCTATAACACACACCATGCCTCTTATGTTCACCAAGACTGCATGCATTTGATCAAAATACTGTAAAAACTGCAATATTGTGAAATTTTATTACAATTTTAAGGAAACTGTTTTATATTTAATATATTTTAAAATGTAATTTATTCCTATGATGGTAAAGCTGAATAATCAACACAATATTAGAATGATTTCTTAAGGAACATGTGACACTGAAGTCACACGATCCTTAAGAAATCATTATAATATGCTGATTTGGTGCGATGTAGAAAACAGTTGTGTAGTTTGAAATAGAAATCTTTTGTAACATTATAAATGTCTTTACTTTTGATCAATTTAAAGTACCATACTGACAACTAACTTTTATGCATATATAAATACATTTTCAGGACAGTCCTTACCTCTAACTTTTTAGTGAGTTCATCTTTCTGAGTTTGAAGCTGCTTTGCATTTTCTACTTGTTCTTTCAATCGCACCATTTCCTATGAAGAACACACAGGAAAGATGTTTTAAATAGAATCTGGCAATAACGCTGAGAATGAAGGAATACATTATATATTTTGACCATACATAATAACAACCAGTACCTCTTCTTTTGCCTTTAATGTGCACTCCAGCTCCTCTATTGTTTGGTTCAGCTCTGTTTTCTGGGATTTGATCACATTGGTTTGACTACTCTGGCTTTCCAATTCTGAAACCTGCAGAGTTGCAAAACAAAAAAAAAAACTTGTCACAATGCTTGTCACAAATTTAGTTACAAAGATTTAAAGATTTAAAGCATTAACATTGAGAGTGATTTGATAGGAAGTCTTTTTTTCTATAACAGTTGGTGAGGCCATGGAAAAAAGTTCAGCCTTATTTATGTGAACTTTATGTAAATGAGCAGCAACAGTAACGACCAATGAAAATGCAGACACTAAATTAAATCGCTGTTAGTGTGAACACTCCCTCATCCCTGTCATAGACTCACTATACCAACAGTTCAAGACAAAACTAGATCTATTGAACCATAGTACAGTATGTTCTTGATATGGAGTTACCCTCCCCTGCTCACCCGTTTGTGTAGCCTTTCAGCCTCTTCCTGATAAGCTGCTAGCTGCTGTTTCCATTGTTTGACGTTGGCTGTGGACTCCAGCAGAGCAGCTGTGAGCTTGGCATTGTTGCTCTTTAGTGCTGCAAGCTCTGCTTCCCAGTGTTTGTTGGTAGTCGGGCTGTAGAACAAAAAAAAAACATTAAAACAAACTTGCAATAATATCTCTGATGGTTAATGTTCATTTTAGACTGGGGATTCAAACTATAGCCCAAGGGTTTTCAAACTTTGTTCCCTCGAAGTACCCCCAACATTCCACTGTGAGGGAGCTAGCAGCTATTTATTTTCATGTATAAAGCCTTATATACTGTGTGTAAAAATATTACGTGTGGTATTATAAACACTTTTTTCTAAAACTGAACAATTGGCTTTTACATAGTCTCAGTCCTGAAGCCAACACAAATTATTAAAATATTATCTTGAGAATATTGCTTTGTATTAAGTATTAAGTTGTATTTGTATTAAGCTTTGTATTATTTTTTCCACCAAATAGACTAATAAAGACTAAAGAGATGTATAAATGTTTAAAACAAACCTGGGCTGTCAGTAGAATAAAATAGCTGTTTAATGTCATTATTTCTGACCAGTTCTTAAAGAGCCGTATTAAACAGTAATGTTATCAAATTTCATATTAAACTTTATTAATATCTTATACTACCCTTCAAAGTTTTGGGATCAGTTATATATGGGATCTATATATATCAGCTTATTTAATGCTTTTATTAAGCAAGGGTGCATTAAATTGATCAAAAGTGAGTTAAGGCATTTTATGTTACAAAACAGTTTTTTTTTTTTTTTTTTTACTTTCTTTTCAAAAGAAACAAAGAACTGATTTAAAAATTATTTCAACACTGAAAAATAATAAATGTTTCTTGAACGTGAAATCAGCATATTAGAATGATTGTGAAGGACCATGTGACACTGAAGACTGTAGTAATGAAGAAATCAGCGTTGCCATCATTTTTGATCAAATAAATAACTGCCTTTATCTTTCATGAACATTTAAAAATCTTATTGACCCCAATTTTTGAATGGTAGTGTACATTCAAACATTAACCCAAAAAACAGCCTTAAATTTGTTTTATTTAAATGTTTTCATCTCAAATTATCCACAAATCCCCAAGCATCCACTTGCGGCCCCCCGGTGGTCCTTGGACCCCAGTTTGAAAACTCCTACTGTAGACCATAATGAGGACTGTGTGTTGAAGTGGACGTAGGAAGAACGGCAGTTTAACCATGACTGTAATTAAAGATGGATTCCAGGTGGGTACAATTGTTTTTTAATTTGACCTTTCTGTTTTACCAAGACTTGGACGCAGTTCAAGAGCAATTAACAAGGATTATTACAAACTCTGTGATCCGAGTTCTGTCATTTGCATAAAAATTACAATAAAAAGTCTGATGGAATGTGACAAGCTGAAATAGATCAAAGTAGAAAGTTGCCTAATGATTATAAAGAGACAGAAAGTCTCAAAGACAAAAGAAGAAAGCCAATTCTTCACTTATGCAATGACCATCTCTCATCAGTCTATCTGTGTTCTTCATGTAGTGACAAACAAAATCAAGCATAAATTTACAATGTGCTCTGATCCTCATGTACTGACAAAAAATAAATAAAAATGCTGAAACGGTGATGCTGTCACACGGCCAGCGAACACATAACCAACCCACATCTATGAGGAATCCCATCCACTGTCATCCTGCTTAAAGGGATAGTTCTCCCAAAAATGAAAATTAGCCCATTATTTACTCACCCTCTAGGCATCCTAGGCGTATATGACTTCCTTTTTTCAGATGAATCCAATCGGAGTTATATTAAAAATTGTCTTTGAACTTCCAAGCTGTTTAATGGCAGTCAGCGGGTGTTGCAGTTCATCAGTCCAAAGGAAGTGAAATAAAGCGCATCCATCCATAATAAAAAGTGCCTCACACGGCTCCGGGGGGTAAACAAAGGCATCCTGTAGCGAATCGATGCGTTTTTGTAAGAAAAATATCCATAGTCAAAACGTAATAATCACATTAACAGTTGTAGACGGAAGCAGCTCCGGGCGGATGACGTATGAGGTAGGGTTGTGACGGTGAGGAAATTTTCCCACCGGTTAATCGACGTGTGACAACACCGG
>NW_015546072.1:1406842-1429125 GCF_001515605.1 Sinocyclocheilus anshuiensis
TTAAATCTGATCTGTGATGCGACTGTCGTTCGGCACGCTGCATTGAGCAGCCGTGTTCAGTTTTTAATTGTAGTGTGTTCTTTTACTGAACTAAATGATTTTTATTACTATAAAAAATCAAAACGACGGTGGGGATCGGTGCCACGGTGGGCAAGTGACATAACTGGTGTTGCAGCTTAACACTGGTATCACCGTCAGCACCGTCTATCGCAGCAAGCCTAGTATGAGGTCAGCGTTGCGCATGCGCCGGTGAGTCTCGTGAAAACCAACGTTTGTTAACAGGAGCAAAGGAGCACCGCCCGGAGCTGCTTCCAGTGTACAACAGTGAGCGCAAGCTAGATTAACTTCATTATTATGTTTTAAATATGTTTTTTTCTTACAAAAATGCATCGATTCGCTACAGGAGGCCTTTGTTCACCCCACTGAGCCGTGTGAGGCGCTTTTTATTATGGATGGATGCGCTTTATTTCACTTCTTTTGGACTGATGAACTGCAACACTGGCACTGACTGCCATTAAACAGCTTGGAAGATCAAAGTAAATTTTTAATATAACTCCGACTGGATTTGTCTGAAAGAAGAAAGTCATATACACCTTGGATGCCTTGAGGGTGAGTAATTCATGGGCTAATTTTCATTTTTGGGTGAACTAACCCTTTAACATCTCATCACACATCCCACTCCTCTGCCTCCTGCCACACACTCCACCGCAGTTTAACCACGCAACAAAGACACGTGTAGAGAACCAACACAGAGTCCTCAGCGTTGTCGCCAATTCCCTCTAATCTCCCCCAGTGCTGCCACCTCTGCTGCGGCTGACGTGATCGCCTCCTCCCCCGACCCCCGCTCTGACAGACAACACCTCAACCCACACTCTCCAACTCCTACTGAAGCTGTGACACAGCGGGCTGGAGACACACATGGTTATAAAGCACCGCACACAAGGAGAAGAAATGTTCCTCTGCAGGAGAAAGAGAGGAGAGAAGAAGAGAGTGAAGTCCTTCAGCTTTAAGCTAAGATTAACAGGGACTTCAGCCTGGTAAGTCAATATATGTAGTATATTATAGTCTGTTTAAATGTTTGTTCAGTCTTTTTAATTAAATATAGACTTTCGAGATTTAACAATTGCCATTTTTAAGACAAAAAATAAAGGAGAATCTAATCTTGAGGGGAAATTTCACATATAATACTATATAATTAATAGTATAGTCAAAAACGAAAATCACTGTAGATTTAAAAACTCTAATTTAAGGACTGTTATCCTTGCATGTTATTTCATTCCCAATATTAAAATTGTATTTTTTATTATGTATACCGTGTTTTCATGTAATAAATTATTTTGATTAAATTCAAGTCTTGAAGCCTCTCATTTCATGTATAAAAATTATCATGTATAACATGTCATGTCATTGCATTAGATATGAAATATTAATCCGAGTGCCATTATTTTAAAGGGCCATCGTATGTAAGCAGGTGTACAGAAGCATATGGCTGTCAGCCTTACATAACTACAAAGAACAGCATAAGCATAATGTCAATGTGACTGTCCTTCATGCCTGCTGAATGTGAATCAATAAACAATCTCTATCTGATCGTTCCTCTATTCAGAGCTCCAACAGCATATCATTTCAAAGGGCTCACGGTGCCTCTCTGTTGAATGTATACATTTTAGGTCACCGATAAAAATGGATTGCTTTCCATATGCCACATAAAGAGCAGTCCTTAATGAAGTTTTAAGACACATTTTGGTGTACGTCTCATATTAAGCCCCACTGTAAATGTGATTCACTACACTGTGGCAACTGCCCAACCAGCCCCTCAACACTCACTTTAATGTACTGCACAAGACTGTGGGTGAGAGAATTACTGTTTGAAGAAATGCCTTCAAATCACTCACCACGTAATAAAAGCCAAAGCAGAACAAATACACTCTACAGGCTAATCTATGACCCATATACAGATTTATACACATTCATCAAGCGACAGGAACAGTATTTTTAAGGGGAATTTAGAAGTAAGGTCATCTTTGAAGGAACAAATAGCATTATTTACTTCAAAATCAATCTCACTAATGAACTAATTGCTTGTTTCATATAATATCATAGTGGTATGAATCAGTCTTAGCACAACTGAAAGGACAATTTGCTTCACTAAGATCACTTACACACATCAACCAGTTTTCATTGTTAAAATTTAAGTTGGAAAACTTCAGCACAGCAAACTGAGAAATTGAAGTGTAATGACATTTAATAAATGTATTAAACGGTTTCTCAGATTTACAAATATCAACCTTAGAATCACAATTTCATACAAAAAAGACCATGATACAAAGTCACAAAGGATGCAAAGATTCTCCCAAAAAGTTGCAGGAAAGATCAGAAAATTATTTCTCTACAAAGGATTTCAAAACACAAACTAATACAACACAACATCATGAGAGTTCTGCTGACATAAGTATGTATATCTGTCTAAAAATAACAGAATTTCATATAGAATTAAGTTTTTGTTGCATCTACAGCCATTGTTGCATAAGAATGTATTCAGTGAAAACATTGTAGTCAAACAGCTGTGAATATCAGTAGGAGCAGACTTGGCAAGTTTTTAGCACGTGTCTGAAAAAAAAAACCACACACACACAAAAAAGACCATATGAATTTGTTCACAAAAATATGAATTCACGTGGACAAAACACTGTCCTGTTTAAGGTCACATTGTAAGCAAAGCAAGCACATTGTTGTTGTGGGTTTTCTGACTCATTTTGCAAAGGCTCAGAAACAGATGACGCCGCCTCCATCTTCATAAGTCACATTTGCTCTGGGCTGAAAACATGCCACTGTCTTATATAATTCTGACTTGTTTGGACATATTATTACAGTGAAAGCATATATAGTTATTGATGCATGCTTCTAAAACTCTAAAACATATAGCTGTCTGGAAGAAGAGCTGCAGTGTGGGTGTTGAATGCGGTTTGGTCCACTGTGCATTTGCGTCCAATAATCGGTTAGTATTTTTCAAGTGGCAGGTGAGAGTGAAACATTAACCTGAGATTATGTAAGAAATGGTGGGATGCTATTTTTGAACCTGCAGCACAGGATTGCTCAACTAATTAAAATTCAAGCATCTAGAGACTCGGTGAAATGGGCTCTAAACATTGCCTTTGCAGTCAGACTAAAAAAGCTGCTGAGTACATACTCATGTGAATAAGTGTCTGAATGCGCATACTGTAAATAATTTAAAAATGGTTGAGAGAAAAGCACAATGAACTTGCATCTGTTAGTGCTAATTTTAACACCACTTTTACTTGAGACTATAGGTACAACTTTTATTGAACTAGGGATGCATTGATATGAACAAAAACAGCCTATATTAAAGGGTTAGTTCACCCAAAAATGAAAATTAGCCTGTGTTTTACTCACCCTCGAGGCATCCTAGGTGTATATGACTTTCTTCTTTCAGACGAATCCAATCGGAGTTATATTAAAAATTGTCCTGGCTATTCCAAGCTGTCAGACTCTGTTCTTGTTTTGTGTTTTGTTCCCCACGTACTCCATGTCCTGGTTTTTCCCCCTGTGTTCCTCCTATGCCCTTATTTGGTCCTTCCCATTCCTGTCCTTATTATGATCATTTGTTCCAGGTGTTCCCCGTTTAGTTCTATTGATCCCAGGTGTTCCCTCATTAGTTTCCATGTATATTTAAGCCCTGTTTCCTGAGTCGAGCGTGCTGTCTTGTATGTCGATCCCCATGTCCTACGTATGATTCCTTTGGTGTCAATAAAGACTGTTAATTCTGGATTATCCTGCGTTCTCCTCGTTCCTCGCTCCTTGTTCCTCGCTCCTCGCAGTAGGCACACCGTGACAGAAGACAGCACCTAACAGAAAGTAAGCGGTGCCCCTTCTTCCCATTTTTGTTTTCGCTTTTTTGAAAGTTTTTTGTTTTCCTTTCCTCCCCCCACGATTATGGAGATCGCGGCACGCTTCATTTTCCTAGCCCGTAGAGATCTCCCCTTCGTAGAGTATGCCAGGGAGTTCTGCGGGCTCGCCACGGTGACGCATTAGATGACGCCACCTTCAACTCTCTGTTCTGGCATGGGGCCAACTACCATCGCCCCGTGGACCTCCCAGACACCACGGGACTAAGCTGGGGGGAAGGGATCCTCCGGTGTCTGGAGAACATCCGGCCCCGAGCCAGAACCAGTCTGCCGTCAAGTCCGCCGGCTGTTCCTCAGTCAAGCCCACCGGCCGCGGCATTCTCCAGCCCGCCGGCTGCGCCATTCTCCCTTAACCAAAGGAGGATGATGAGGAGAAAAAGACTGTTCTCCGCCCTCATCCTAGCCCCAGAGCTCGCTCCAGCAGAGAGGGCACCAGTCCCCGAGTCTAGCCCGGAGAGGATTCCAGTCCCCATGTCCAGCCCAAGGAGGGCTCCAGTCCCCCCCTGAACTGTCTGCTCTGCCATGGCTTCCCAGTCTGCCTGCTCTGCCATGGCGCCCCGAGCTGCCTGATCCTCCATGGGTCCCGGAACGGGTACCACCCTGGAGGCCGTCCAGCCCTGGAAGCCTGTCCTGAGAGGCCTCCAGAGTGCCCACCCCTCCTCCTGTTGGTTATTATGAGGCGCGTGGACGAGCCTTCCGGGAGGGGGGAGTAATGTCAGACTCTGTTCCTGTCTTGAGTTTTGTTCCCCACGTGCTCCATGTCCTGGTTTTTCCCCCGTGTTCCTCCTATGTCCTTATTTGGTCCTTCCCGTTCCTGTCCTTATTATGATCATTTGTTCCAGGTGTTCCCCATTTAATTCTATTGATCCCAGGTGTTCCCTCATTAGTTTCCATGTATATTTAAGCCCTGTGTTTCCTGAGTAGAGCATGCTGTCTTGTACATCGATCCCCGTGTCCTACGTGTGATTCCTTTGGTGTCAATAAAGACTTAATTCTGGATTCTCCTGCATTCTCCTCGTTCCTCGCTCCTTGTTCTGTCGTATGCGGAAGCCGTTGTGGCGGATGACGCAGGATGTATGCGTCGCGCGCACCTCTGAGATATGCTGGTCTCGCGAGTTTGTTTACAGGAGCAAAGGTAGCAAAGTTTCCTTACTTTAGCAAAGGAAAACCAGTCTCCTCTTGGCTTATATCGAAATCCTCCGACATTTTTCTTTACAAATCCTCGGTTTGTACTTCTAATTCATGACTGGCGTTTTGTTGTTTTGTGCTTCTGCGTACGACAGATAGCGGAAGTGATAGAAAAGTGTTTATTACATTTGAAATATGGATTTTTTTCTTACAAAAACGCATGGATTCACTACAGGAGGCCTTTATTCAACCCTCGGAGCCGTGTGAGGCTCGTTTTACTATGGATACGGGCGCTTTATTTGACATCTTGTGGACTGTTGAACAGAAACACCCACTGACTGCAATGATAGAGCTTAGAAGTGCCAGGACAATTTTTAATATAACTCTGATATGATTCATCTGAAAGAAGAAAGTCATATACACCTAGGATGGCTTGAGGGCGAGTAAATAACAGGCTAATTTTCATTTCTGGGTGAACTAACCCTTTAAAATGCAAATATTTTGTCAAATTAAAAAAATCAAACACTAAAATCTAAAACCAATCTTTTCAAATGATACAAGTGAATTTAGGCATCACAACATTATAATGTAAAGCATGAAGTTCCATGTTCATTTTGAGCTGAACTAATTTGCTAAACATTTAAAGCAGTGGTTTTCAATTTATTTCAGTCCTCTCTCAGATTCAGATTATCAGCTTGTTAGAAGAGAGCTACGTGTATGAACTGTGTTCCGATTGACATGATCCCTACAAAGTGGTCATTGCTCCCTACTCCCTGAGCATGGGACATACGTTAAAGTTTCTTTGCTTTGGTACATTCATTCACAGATTTGCCTATGCCACGGCCTGCAGCATTTTCACACAGACGAAACTTACTAGAGATGCATGAATTGTGACATAATATACCTCTGTAAATAAATACAATTTAAAATCACGTCTAAACTCACACTTTAATGCCCTTTGAATGGACTGGAATTGAAAACCACTGATTTAAAGGAATGGTGAAAAATAAAAATTTGCTGAAAATGTATTCACCCGCAGGCCCTCTTAGATGTAGATGAGTTTGTTTCTTCACCGGAACAGATTTGGAGAAATTAAGCTTTATATCTATTGCTCACCAATGGATTCTCTGCAGTGAATGGGTGCCGTCAGAATGAGAGTTCAAACAGCTGACAAAAACATTATAATACTTCAGTCCATCAATTAATGTCTTGTGAAGTGAAAAGTTGCATGTCTGTTAATAAATAAAATCCATCAGGGCGTTTTTAACGTCCCTCTCTGAAGCTCACTATGTAATATTGCTATCTCCATTGAAAGGGGGAAGGGGGAAGTCGTGGCCTAATGGTTAGAGAGTCGGACTCGTAACCCAAAGGTTGCGGGTTCGAGTCTCGTACCGGCAGGGATTGTAGGTGGGGGGAGTGAATGCACAGCGCTCTCTTCCACCTTCAATACCACGACTGAGGTGCCCTTGAGCAAGGCACCGAACCCCCAACTGCTCCCCGGGCGCCGCAGCAAAAATGGCTGCCCACTGCTCCGGGTGTGTGTTCACGGTGTGTGTGTGTTCACTGCTGTGTGTGTGCATTTTGGATGGGATAAATGCAGAGCATTAATTCCGAGTATGGGTCACCATACTTGGCCACATGTCACATCACTCACTCACTCACTCACTTAAAAAGTCATCTTATCTGAATCAGGAGAGAAATACGCACATATCAAGCACCGCTTATGAGCAAAAACAGTCCACAACAGTTCTAAACAAAAATGTTGGTTGATTTTGATGTGAGAGGACAACAGGGGAGGAAGCGTCTCACTTGAGGAAGCATTATTATGTATTATGGACTTATATTTTGGCCAGAAGCAACGGTTTAAAGTTAAAAACTCCTTTATAATGGATTTGTTTCATACAAACATGAAGCTTTTCACTTCACAAGACAATAATTGATGGACTGAAGTCTTGTGGATTATTGTGAGGTTTTTATCAGCTGCTTGGACTCTCATTCTGACGGCACCCATTCACTGCAGAGGATCCACTGGTGTGCAAGTGACGTAAAGCTAAATTTCTCCAAATCTGTTCCGATGAAGAAACAAATGATCTACATCTTGGATGGCCTGAGGGTGAGTAACACAATTAAATATCAAATATCAATCATACCTTGAGTCGATATCTCTAATATCAGCTTAAAATAAAAAAAATAAACAGAATTTGAATAAATAATTGTGACAAATTTTACATTAAGCCCCAGTTACCTGTGTGCAAGGGTCGGCGTGGTTGGGGAAAGGTCTGATTGGAGCATAAAATTTGGTGACACGTCAGACAGAGTGACGTCATCACCAGTGCCATTGATTCGGCAGAGGTCCGCAGTGACGGGTGGAGTCAGGGGGGAATGAATGTCAGCAGGCGATTCCTGTGGAAAACAACAAATCAGTGGGTTATTTGTTGCACCCTCACATACTTATGACATAAACTTATTTTACATATATAACTGTTAAGATGCTAATTACAATGGTGGGATTTAGGAAAACTACATTTTTCCTGATTTGATGAGATTTCCCTTGGAGACTGAATGTGTGAATGTGAGATGTTGTGAACAGTCTTTACGGACATCATTGTTCTATACTGATAAGAATTAATCGTAAATGGAAAATATACTGATTGCAAAAAACTATTATGGATTAGGATTTTTACAATAACTGTATGTATTCTCCTTGAATGACAATTTTGAGAGTTTTCGAATGACGGTTTGGAAAATCTGTTATTCCAAGCAAACTTCATTCCATGTAAGCAACAGGTCCATCCTCCAGACATTACAGGACATACCTGAGAAGGTGAACTTGCCAGCTCCATCTTTTCTAGAGACTTCTCCTTGGCCATCCTGGCTGCTTCCTTGTACTCTGCAAATTTTTCTGCAAACTGAGAAGAGAAATGGGTTTTAATAATCACATTAAGTGGATTTTTAGTAGCCGGTTAGTGCTAGTTTCACTGATCCAGCTGATAAAGCCCATCAACCAGCAAGATCTTTCTGCTGAAGCTTATTCGACCAAGAAAGTCATGATGGTCAAGTTAGCTAAATAAAGCCTGATGCATACAAAATGCAGTTTATGCTGGTGCCTATTAATTCTTGACTTTTTAATATTGTATGTAGAAACAGAAATAAGGATATCATGTTTATGTGTTAAAATGGATTAACTATTTTAGAGTGGATATGCGGTATCTCTGCTAAAAAAAGGAGCAATGGTCACAGTTCCCAATATAGACTACTCCCATTAAAGCTTCCAGAGATCTAGAAGGACTTCTAGCATTTCCCTCTGAATATCCAGCGGGGAGACTGCTGTACACTTTAGGTTCAGGGCAACAGTGTTCCATTAACAATGTTTAAACGTCAGATCTCAAGTGAATACACATCAGAAAGAGAAGGTTTATGGCAGGCTTTAAAAAAAAAACAAAAAAAAACAAAAAAAAAAACAAAACAGGTAAAATAATGCCCATAACATGGACTGATTGACATACTGAGTCAACAGTCAGCAAGAAATAGTGTATGAAAGAGAGTGATCCATTATTGTATCATCATACTCATAGATCTGTTATTGGAGACTGGAGTTAGAAAGTTCAGATATTGCCATTGATCTTTCCTTTGTTGTTATTTTGAACTAAAACTAATGCTATTGAAAAATTTGTAATTAAAATTAAGCTAAATTTAAATATCAATATTATATGAAAAACCTTTAAAAAGGTTTTCCTTGGCAACTAACTGAAATAAGTTTAAGTATTAAAATTACTAACAAAAATGGAGTGAATATATGTAGTATCTCAAATATTTTAATTAAATTCGGTTTTGACGTCATGGTTCAGTATGGTTTCAGTATAGCAGGGGGACAAAACTAAACATAAAATTGCTTTTTTTATTAAACAGTGGTTTACTGAAGAAACGGCTCTTTCTTTAAATAAAATCAATTATAATTACAATTTTCTTAGGGATAAAAATCTACCTCAGCTCATGCTCTGAATTATAGGGAGCCCTTTTACATTACTATAAGGTTAAATAAAATGTAATTACTATTTATTTTAAATATAAAAATCACGCTCGCTCACGCTTCGCGCTGCCGTTTGAACTGAGGTGTTTATACAGCGATCAAAGGGAGTCAAAACTTTATTTATTGTTTTTATTGTTTATTTATTGTATATTGTTTATAATAAATGAAAAAATTGACATAATTTGAAAGATTAGACTTTGTTTGTTATCAAAAGTAACAATATATAAAACTGGAAGTTTCCAATGAAGTTCCACTTGTGCAGTGGTTAAAAAAATGCTGTATTTGTTTGGTATATATGCGTACCAAACCGAAAGACCCATACCGAAAAAGAACACAACATTTTCAAAATGATAAATAAATAATAGTGATAATTCACTTTTTATACAGTAAATACAGCATATGTAAAAGTAAATGAAACAGAGAAAGAGGAGAGTGAAAGAGAATAAAAAAGAAGGAGAGAAGAGGAAGACCAAAAGTGTTGGTGAGGTTTTCTACCCCCAGCTCTTGACAGTGCATCATCATAATGCAGAGGAGCGAGAGATAGAGGGAGCGAAAGAGAGGAAAGCACTGCACAGAAGAAGCCTCCCACGCACCGATGACTGTACAGCTCCTCATTAGGGCACAGTGTGTAGGTGTTCCCCAGCTCAGAAACACAGGGGGTGGAAGAATATGAAAGAAAGGGAGAACAAGGCCTCCAGACACAGGGAAGAAAATGAGAGACAGCAAGACCGGAAAGAGAAAGAGAGAGAGAAAACGAGAGAGAAAGAATTCCACCCACCTTGGCCAGATGATGCTCAGAGGAGAAACCCAGCCCATACACTGTGTTGGCACGGCTGTCTGCCCACTGCCCAAACTTGTGAGATGTCTTCGTGAAGGTCATGTTCGGGGTGATAGTGCTGTTTATTATTGCCTGTGAGATGAAAAAAAAAACGACTTCTCAGAAAT
The DNA here is from genome assembly GCF_001515605.1 of Sinocyclocheilus anshuiensis. Classification (NCBI taxonomy): domain Eukaryota; kingdom Metazoa; phylum Chordata; class Actinopteri; order Cypriniformes; family Cyprinidae; genus Sinocyclocheilus; species Sinocyclocheilus anshuiensis. The sequence goes on from NW_015546072.1 coordinate 1,416,872, forward strand.
GCCTGTGAAAAACATAAGTGTGCACTACGATGAACAATCTGGCCATGAAGTGTTTAAGACGAAAGCTTTTTTTGAGAGAGCAAATAATAGGCTAAATAGGGTCCATAACATGGGCTGACTGACATATTGGGTCAAAATCCGGCAAGAAATAGTGTGTGAAAGAGTGTGACCCATTAGTGTATCAGCATATTCATGCAGATCTGTTATCTGAGATGTGGCCTTTAAAGGGTTAGTTCACCGCAAAATGAAAATTATGCTGTGTTTTACTCACCCCCGAAGCATCCTATGTGTATATGACTTTCTTCTTTCAGACGAATCCAGTCGGAGTTATATTTGAGTAAAACGCAGCATAATTTTCATTTTGCGATGAACTAACCCTTTAAGTCAATAAGCTGAAATATGGCCTTTGATATTTCAAATGTTATTATCGGTAGCTAAAAACTACTGAAACAAATTTTGTTAATTGAAAGAAAGCTGAAATAAAATTAAATAAAATATAAATATTATATGAAAAAAATGTTAAAATACTAAAATGACTAAAATTAAAACTGAAATAAATTAAAGCTGAACAGAAATCTTAAAAACTAAAACTAATAAAAATGACAAAAGTACATAACAAAATTAAATTGAAAACTGAAAATATAGAAATAAAGTTCATTCAAAATTAAAAAATTGATTTAAGAGTATAAAAACAATAATCAAATAACAATGGATATTTCTCTTTCTCATTATTTGCTGATCATTCTAAATAAATCATTTCACATTTTTTTTCGTAGATTTTAGGGAAAATCTGCAGAATTTTGCAAGATTAATTAAAATAGTAAATTTTGTCACTAAAACATTGAAAGTAATAGCTTTATTAAGGGATAGTTCACCCAAAAATTAACATTACCCCATGATTTACTCACCCTCAAGCCATCCTAGATGTACATGACTCTCTTCTTTCAGATGAATACAATCAGAGTTATTTTAAAAAATATCTTGGTTCTTGCAAGACTAGCATTTTCTCACCAGAGATCCGTCCTGCGTCTTCTGCTGGAACGCCACTCTCTCATGAATGCGAGTATGACAGTTAGCGGAAGCTAGAGATTACAGTTTATAAAGTTTTAAATATGGATATTTTTCTTACACAAATGCATCGATTCCTCCCCCCGGAGCTGTGTGGAGTGTACTTTATGATGGATGGCTGTACTTTTTTGGGCTTCAAAATTTCGACCACCACTCACTGCCATTACAAATCTTGGAAGAGTCAGGACATTTTTTTTTTTATATAATTCTGATTGTAATCGCTTGAAAGAAGAGAGTCATATACACCTAGGATAGCTTGAGGGTGAGTAAATCATAGAGTAATTTTCATTTTTGGGTGAACTAACCCTTTAATAGGCTAAAATTAACCAATATAATATAATATGTGGAACATTGTGAATGACTGGTGTTTAAACTCTGCAGAATTCTTTGGTCACATATTCTGTGTGGATTTAATGACAATGCTCCAGGATGGCATTTAATCAGTGATCAATTATGGAATAATTAATTAGCTTATTTGCTGTACAGTGAGAAGTCTGTCTTAAAAATGTTTCTAAAATGTCTAAATGAGATGGTCAGGACATGGTCAGAAATGTCTGCTCACAAACACTTAAATGCCTTCAGTACATCTCAAGATATCTCCTGCGTTATAAGCCTGTGAAATGTTATTGATGAAATGACGACAGTCGCTGCCAGTGAATGTGTTTGTGTGGGTGTGAAACCGAGAGCAAATAAGGAGGGAGGAAAGAGCGAGAAGGAGAAGGAGAAGGAGAGAGAGGAAAGAGGTGCACTGTGAATGTTGCACATATTATGTGGAACTCACATAATCATAATTTGAGCGTCCAGAGACTCAGGCATCTTCACAGCAAAAAATTCTATCCTTAATCAGTATCAGTTTCCCAGCAGAAATATCTAAACGTTCTTACAAAAATATGTATTAACCTGCAAAATTACTTCATGTCATGCATGGTGTTTATCCTGTTCCTGTGGTAAGATTTTTTCTTACTTGTTTTAAACATAAGCATCATATTTTTATCTATTTTTTTGTAGTGTACATCTTTAAGATGGGAAATGTAAAACACGGAATAGATGGATGCACAAAGCATACTGATCCATGAAGACTGCGTGGATAAAAGGCCTCGAGCACTCTCATACTCCCACACACTTCCAGAACAAGGCCAATTGGACACACACAAACGTGTAATTTCAAGCGAGAAAATCGACAGTGGGCTACCACTCTCAGCTTCCTGTGTGTGTGTGTTACACATGTTATACAATCATTCCCTGAGAGAGGATGAATGCTGTTCCCTCTGTTCTATACTTCCAGTATTTAGCATTCGCACAGATATTGCAGGTTAACCTACAGAGAACAACAGTAGGGTTCTGGAAGTTAAAATCCCTCATTTTTAATATTAAAACAAATGTGCTACGAGCACTGCGGTTGGTAAGTGATGGTTTATGCCTCTGTGAAAAGCAGAAATCAGTGTGATTTCAATTCCATATCGTTTTTTAAGCAATGAATATCTGGTGAATTACACATAATCCTGAAGAGAGATCCACCAATCAAGTTGCTGTTACCATAGTAATGGGAATCGCAGCAACAGCAAAGCTCAAAAGTGGTAGTCCACATGTCCATAGTTAATTTTAGTTCTCAGTACTCTGAAACAAGCATCCTTTCAGACAAATAGTCAAATGCTCATTACCTGTAAAACTGTAATGGTCGAAAAAGATTTTTGATGTGACTTTTGGATCAATTCCTCCATGTAGAGATGACAATACTGGAATTAAATTATCACATAAATAAATTATAAGCATATTACAATGATTTCTGAAGGATCATGTGACACTGAAGACTGGAGTATGCTGAAAATTCAGCTTTTCTGCCACAGGAATAAATTACATTTTAAAATATATTACAATAGAAGACAGCTATTATAAGAATATTTTACCATATTACTGTTTTTTGATCAAATAAATGCAGTCTTGGTGAGCATTAGAAACTTCTTTCAAAATAAAAAAAAACATATACAGCGGGTAAAATAAGTATTGAACATGTCACCATTTTTCACAGCAAATATATTTCTAAAGGTGCTGTTGACTTGAAATTTTCACCAGATGTCGGTAACAACCCAAGTAATCCATACATACAAAGAAAACAAAACAAATAAGCTCAGAAATTAAGTTATGTGTAATAAAATGGAATGACACAGGGAAAAAGTATTGAACACTTGAATAAAGGGAGGTGCAAAAAGGCATGGAAAGCCGAGACACCAGCTGAAATCTATCAGTAATTAGAAAGAATTCCTGCCACTAGTCAGTGGAGGTTAATATTAGCTGGTTCAGTGCCAACACCTACAGTACCAGGATGAAGAAGATGAAACAAGGGTGGACATTTCAGCAAGACAATGATCCCAAACACAGCCAAGGAAACTCTCAGTTGGTTTCAGAAAAAGAAAATAAAGCTGCTAGAATGGCCCAGCTAATAAACTGACTTGAATCTAATAGAAATTAAGAACTAAAGATCAGAGTTCATAGAAGAGGCCCACAGAACCTTCAAGATGTGAAGACTCTGTGGAAGAATGGGCCAAAATCACACCTGAGCAATGTATGCGACTATTTTCTCCAGACAGGAGGTGTCTTGAAGCTGTCATTACCAACAAAGGCTTTTGTACAAAGTATTAAATACATTTGAGTAGTTCAGTACTTTTCCCCCTGTGTCATTCCATTTTATTACACATAACTTAATTTCTGAACTTATTTGTTTTGTTTTCTTTGTATGCATGGATTACTTGGGATTAGTGCTAAGACTAATTAGGCAGAATTTACAAAATTCCCAGAGATTTTCTTCTTCCCGAAAATGCTAGTTAACATTATCACATTGTGCTAAAACATGCTGACTTTGCTCACACAGAGTATGACAAAATTTGGTAATAATATAGCATAATGAGGGATTTTTGAGTTTACTTTTTTATCGGAAACAATTAAATTAGGTAAAGCAGAAGGGTTAAATCTCACTTATACACACACTAATCTACATCAATTATGGTGTACAAGAATCACACATATGCAGCCATGATGAAGCAATAATGTCGCACAGGGACTTGATGGATGAATCAGTGAATTGTTTTTGAACCTGTTCATTTATATAAAACATTCAACAAACTTTCACTAAAACTAAACAAGAAGAATGCATTTGGTTTAAAAACCGTGATAAATTGTGAAAAGTGATCATGCTACACTACTACTGCTAAAAACACTGCATGCAGCTGAAAAAGCTTCACTATTTTGAAAACGAGCTAGTTATGTAATAGCATGCTACTGAAAATTTTAGTTCTGAAAAACTAGTATTGTTTCTACTTTAAGTTATTGTCTCTAAATAAAATGGCCAAAAAATGTGAAAGAGAAAAGCCCTCAAAGAAAAATACAAACTAAACTGAAACTGCATTTGATCAAATGCTGTCAAGTGAAGTTATATTCAAGATAAAGTGAATAGCACTCAGCGGATAGAGACCTTACTGCTGGCTGTGCTACTGCCTATTATAAGTCAATAGTGGTTCAGATAAGGACAAGGCTTTAGTGACAAGTCCCTGTCATTCAGAGTGACAGGACCACAATCAGCTGTGCCATACAAAAGTAAGGGCAGAATAAATTGCATAGGGGGAGAGGGAGAAAACACAGGAATTGACAGAGCTTAAATATCATATCAAGCTTTACATGAGCTCTTCGATCCATGTAGCATCCTGCTAATACCTTTAGCCACTGTGAGCCGTAACTGAAATTCCCTTCAGGGCTCAGACTTGACTTAAGATCAGACTCTAATTACAGCTGCTGCGCTGACCCCATTCCCTGCCCCAGTCTCAGAAGGAACAGTAACATTTAAAGGCATTGTAACTAAATGGTTACCATATTCATGTACCCTGCTGGTATTTTGATGATACACCAAAGTATTTCAAATTATACCATGGAATGACCATGGTATTTTCGGTACTCTTTTTTTTTTTGGTTTACTTTTTGGTTGATAAATGCCTAAATCAAGTTAAGACTGCTAGTGTAGAGTTTTAAACACCACTAAAATGCTGCATGTTAAAGAGGTTATGGGATAGGTAAATGACGATTAAGGGTGTCCACGCACTTGTACAGCACTTTGGGATGCAGTAGTTGCATTACAAATGTGCTTTATTAAAAAAAATAAAAAATAAATCCAAAGTCAAAGTTTGAATTTTAATAAAAATTAAATTACTACACATATTAAGTTTAATCAAACATAATGCATGTGGCATCACCAGTGAAAAAAGCATAATTTCCTTACACCTTGAATACGTGTGAGTGGACACAACCTTGTCACATGTATCATTAAATAATCACTTTTCACACAGGCCTTTAAATGTATTTTTCATGGTAAAAGCATTTTTTACCCAGTAAAAATACCATATCACATTTTAAAACAGAGGAACTATAGGAATATGGTTACATTGATTGTTATTAAAGGTCAAATTATCTGATATTTTAAGAGACTTACTGACCGTGACACAATGTCTGCAGGGGTCCAGTCAATTCCATTCTTTTATCAAGGTTTTCTACATTTTTTACTTTATGTGCATTGTGCAATGAAAAAAAAAATCTTATTTAGAAATTAAAAACATGCTCATCACAGAAGAGGTGTATTCAAGTCATTGTATCTCAATTGCATGTTAATGTATTTTTGAATGAGCATCATGTTGTTAACCCTATGGTATGTTTAAGGTCTACACAAACTTAAAAAGGATCAACTGATGATAAACAGTGTGTGCTTGCCTGTGTAGGTGTCAACAGTCACAGTGCAAAGTGCACTGGTTCACATGTTATTTCTGTCGCTGAAACCAAAAGCTAAGGGGAGGGTTGAGCATCCCAACTCACAAGCACATTCAGGCATACTGCGGGAGCTATTTTAAATCCTGCTCGGCTAAAGCTTAGGAACCGTAGGGATATGGTTAAGACTGCACATGAAACACTCCATGTGACTGCTGAGATTTTGGTGGAGTGGTTGAAATCAATAGTGTGTCCACTCCTGCAGGAGCAATGTTTGTGAATTATACGCTAATTAGGTCCAAGGGTTCATGATTTGGCGTAAAAATCACAAAAAAGTGTGTTTTTTGGTGGAGGATGGTGGAGGTACATGGTCTGCAGTGGTCTGATTCCAAGTATTGTGGACAATTACACAAACTACATGAAAATAAATAGGTAAAATTATGAAAGCCTTAGAGTAAACAGCCTACAGTAAGATGGATAGACTTACTCTAGCGGATGTAGAGTCCCTACTACTGCCTATTGATGTTTCCTGGATTATTGGACCATTACAACCACTGTATAAGACTGCACAGAAGTGACCAATTCAAGTGCATGCTGCTCTCCACAGGGAGAGTGAACTAATCCACTTCTATCCAAGGGAATATGTTTGATAGCAATCTCTAGCAGGTCGGTCCTTCGCACACTCAAATCTCTTGTGCACAAAAGGGTCCTGCAAGTTCAACTGATGCATCAAACTCACATTATATTTTTGAGATTTGGAAAGCACTCTCAGAAGCTTTCCAAATCTCAAAAATATAATGTGAGTTTGATGCATCACTTTTCTTGGAGCAAAGACAATCCTTTAATCTCCACCGAACATATTATAAGACTGTTCCATTCCTTTCCTCAATTTCCCTTTGCAGTCCTATACACTCTCAAAAAATAAATGGTCCAAAAGGGGGTTTCGCAGAAGAACCATTTTTGGGTTCAACCTTTTGTGAAATGGAAGGGTTCCATGGATGTCAAAGGTTCTTCATGGAAGAATAGACTTTATTTTTAAGAGTGAATGAAAATAAAACACCACATTACCTTTGATCCGTCCAGGCTGATGATCCTGTACACGTTCCTGGTACTGTCATAGAAGTAAGATACAGTCACCGCATGCTTGCTGGTGGGCATCCAGTTCTTCTTAGTACTGGGGTCTATCTGGAAGACGTGTGCCCGGGTGCTGTAGATGGGCTGCTCCCTGAAAAGTAGGAAGAAAAAATGGTGAACCTCTTTGTGCCTGAGCACCGTCGTCTCTCCGATTCCACCAGGCGCGCTGCAACGTCCCGGTAGACGGATGACCATTTCTTCAGCCTCCATTTTGCTGCTGAGCACCACTGTTTGAACCCAGGTGGAAACCTGGGCCTGTCCTAACCAGTCAGACACATTGGTGCCCTGCTACCAGTGCAAGGCGACCATTCAACGTCCTGCTGATATGGAAATGCCAGCTGTTTGGCTGGGGCCGTGTGGGATGGACACTAAATATAGTCAGGGACACAGTAATCTGTGCAGTCCCACCCCTATTGACCTGGGCCCGTATTCACAAAACATCTTAAGGCTAAAAGTAGCTCATAACTCGCCGATTTAGGAGAAAATCTTAAAAATAATGGGCGTGTCAGTCCTAAATTTAGGACTCCTAAATTTTTGTTCTAAGAATTTGTTCACAAAGCGTTTTAGTGCTAAAACTAGCTCCTAAATCTGTGAAACGTTAGGAGCAGTGAAGAGGACTCCTAAGTCACTAAGACCAAATCTGAACTATCCTAAAATGGCTGTTGCCAGCAATCTGCCTCGGAATATAAACATTTTAGAAACATTTGACGATAATGAGCTTTTAAAAAGGTATCGGCTTTGGTTTGGAGGTTATCCCCAGAGCCGGCCCCAAGGCATAAGCGAACTAAGCGGCTGCTTAGGGCCCCCGTGGCCACCAGGGGGCCCCCAAGAGTACATGAAAAAAAAAGCAATATTAAATATTTAAATCATTTATACTTATCATCTTATTATTTCAATAGCGACGCATCATGCAGGCACAATAGCGCTGTATGACAGATGTATGACTTTTATTTAGTTTTTCCTTTTTTATTAAAAATATCCACAAACTTGTTAACTAGCCTACATCATGAACTATATGATACAGACATTCTATTTGTCAAATATGTGTAAATTAATTTGTTTTGTCATTTAAACAACCTTAATGACCATGTTAGTTGATCTATAATGCACGCTGGATGATGTCGTGCGGATCTGTCGAATTTACATCACCTAAATTCACCCATTTCTCCCGAAATACATGAAAGTAAGTGGCCAGCGAACTGGGAGAAAATAGAGTAAACTTTATGGTTACCTACACAATGTGTATTTGACACGTCGTCAAATTTTAATTGAAAGGTTTATTATTGATGCTTTCCATAGAAATCAGTGTATTTAACAAACTATAAATTTCTTTTTTTTGCTAGTACTTAACTGAAATATCTATTTAAATGTCTGAAATCTTAAAATAAATTAAATAAAGCACTGGGTTTCAGGGTTGAAACACTGAACAGTTTTGATATATGAAAAGCACCGAGAGTGTCTTTCTCTGGCTCAGTGCCAGCCAAAGCGCGGCACGTCAAAGGGTTAAAATCGATTGCATTTTGGGGGTGGAGGGGGGACAAATTGAACCTGGGGGGGGAGGGGGCCTGGCTGACTAGTTAATTAGCATAGCCTAGGTAGGGTATCTTCTTGTTTTAGGGAAGATCATGTTTGATTAAACATCCATAAATAGCCTTGACATCATAATATATTATAATATTTTTGATTAAAGTTTTTGTCTTCTGAGTAAAAATAACTTTCCTGTGTATATATTTTTGTAATAAAAATAAGCTTCTGTTTCATAAACTTGGTGCTGATAACAGCTTAACATTATTTACCTTAGCCTACCTTTGGGGTCTTGCTATATTCCAATACCATTATGCCTCAGTTGTTGTTTTAGATGTGTGTTTAATAATTTATGTTGTTAAAATAACATTCTGTTCCGTAAATGCATTGTCAGCTGGTTTATTTAGCTACTTTTCAGTACACCGCATTAAGTTTGCCACTTAGTACTGTAAGACTGAATGTTAAAGCGCAAATGAACATGTTAATATGCATATTAGGGCTGCCCCCTAATAGTCGACTAACCTTTAGTCGACGAGAAGAGGCTTGGTCGACCAAAATTTCATTAGTCGCAGAAAAAAAATTTTCACGCGAAATCACGCAATCCTTAAAATAGGTCTCAAAATACTTCGTCATTTTTGGTCATACAGATAAGAGTAATGCATCTTTTGTATCTGTAAAGACTCTACGTTTATTTGTGTTCATTTGTGTGCACTCAGAATAACAACGAAACGTTGCGCTTTTGTAAAATAATTAAAGCAAACAGGATGCGCTTTCTGCCGTCTCGGACTCTATGAACTTGAGTGCGTCACTTCGAAACTCTGTGTATTCTTGCCTTATTACAGACATGAAAAATATATCTATAGAGAGTGAAACTTTTAAATGAACCAATTCAAATAGAAAACAATTATTCTCAGATTATGTAATCCATATGAAACATGCATACAGGCGCATACTGCAGCGATGACGAGTCAGTGTCGCCGACTTCACCGAAAACAGAAGCACTAGTGTAACCATAAATTATTAAAACGTTAATGCAGGTACTTGCTGTTTTTCCCTAACACATTCATAATTATTATATTTGCCGGTGCGCTTGAGCGCTTATTAGGCTATGTAGGCAACTAAAGGCTCATTATTATGATTTATATGGTTTATTATTAAAAGTGCGACTAATAGTCGACTAATGCTTAAAATGAACGACTACTAGTCAACCAGAAAAATCTTTAGACGAGGGCTGCCCTAATGCATATTGACTAATTGTTTACGAGAAGCATACATATAAGAGGCTGACAATTAGCTAAATATATACTTGTTTAATTAGTGACACTTAGCCTGCATTTTAAAATCTTTATTTGAATGTGGCAATTAACATTTTTATTTTAAAACCTTTGTTTGAATATGGCAACATAATATTGCGCTCTACAATATTTTTATGAATAAATCTCTGACAGAAACTATCAGCCAATCACTGTGGGCATAGTTAGTAAGCATGCTGACATCATCCATAGCAACGAGGTCAACCCCGCCCTTTACTCTTAGCTTAAGACTTCTGTCTATTCCTTAGTAAAAGTTTGTCTCAGCAGCTTTGTGAATAGGTTTTAAGAGAAAACTCTTAGCTAAAAACTTTTACTGCTATTTAAAAGAACTCTTAGTGTTAAGATAAAATGTTTTGTGAATACGGGCCCTGATCTTTGCTGTTGGAAGTACGTTTGCACGCGTTGGACGAAGGTAACATAAACACTAGATAAACTAATGTGCATTACTTCTTTTAGTCTAAGAGGATGAGTGAAATTTCATAAACACCCCAGCCAAGTTTTCCAATGCTGCATTTAAAGATTGTGTTAACAATTCAAAATCAACAATACACCCTTCATAAGGACATTTTCCGCAAAAATGAAAATTCTGTTTCATTTACTCACAATCATGTTGTTTTAAGCCGATATGACTTTATTTCTTCTATGTAACACAAAAGAAGATATTCTGGATAAGGTTTCAACTGTTTTTCTCTATACAATGAAAGTCAATGGGGTCTAAAACAACACTGGACGCTATTTACTTTCATTTCTCAGCCAGACAATTCTCAGTATATCTTCTTTTGTGTTCAACAGAGGAAATAAATTCATACAGCTTTGAAACAACATGAGGGTGAGCTAATTAAAACAGAATTAAACATTTTTGGGATCATTCCTTCAAAGGGGTCATATGATGCTGCTAAAAAGAACATTATTTTGTATATTTGGTGTAATGAAATGTGTTTATACGGTTTAAGGTTAAAAAAACACAGTCATCTTGGAGGCCGTGCACAGTGAAAAACGAAGGTCTGTTTTTTGTGAATCATCACCTAGGGCAAAAAAAAAAGAAGATCATGTGGACCACAAGCAGAATGGAATAATCACTCTCTAGAATAATAGGCAATCATCGCGGAAGAGAACAAAAGAACACCGGAGCCCCAGTCAGATCTGTCTCACTCTGAACTTTTCACATTCTTCTCAACATAATTACACATGTATCCTCATTCCAAGTGATACATACATGTCATCAGCAATTCATGAGCAATTAGCAATCATGCAGCCAAAACGGAATGCTACACTTCTCAGTAAGGTTCAACTCGTTAACAGTGGTTAATGCATAAGGTATCATAAACCAACAATGAACAACAATTTCTACAGCATTTCTTAATATCAGTGAAAGGTGCACTACGGAAAATCTTTAGGGTAAAGCTGACAATAAAGATGAAAATTTCAGGCTTACTTCATTCAGTTGCGAAGCACAAAACAACTTCGCAATCTTGCCTGCAACCACAGAGGGCGACAGAGAGGTCAAATATCTGTAGTGCATATTTAAAGTTAATTTATTCTTGTGAATGTGCGAGCCGCTATAGGTAAATAACTACAAGAATAACAACATGCAGTAAATTGTAAAAGTATTAGCGCTACACTCTAAAAAATGCTGGGTTATTTTTTAACCCAAATGCTAGGTTCATCCTGTTGGGTCATTTTATTGGGTTGTTTTTAATATTTTTACCCAGACGCTGGGTTATTTTTTAACCCAAATGCTGGGTTCAGTTTGTTGGGTCCTTTTTTGGGAGGGTTATATTATAAAAATATATATTGGGTTATATTATTTTAAATATTTTTTACCGAGGTGCTGGGTAGTTTTTCTGTAACTAAGTTGCTGGGTCATTTTTAATGTTGGGTTATTTTTTTTTCTACCCAACCGCTGGGTTGAGCCTGTCTCCGACGAAACAGCCCACCTGCAGGAGAAGGGTATAACTGCAGCCCGGAGATCTCCAAATGGGGGCGGGAACTCCAAAACGGGGTGGGAGCTCCAAAATAGGGCGTGGTTTCCTCCCATTGACAGACAGGCACATGACACGCATGCGCAATTTTTTCCCCCAATCCACTTCAGTGCAAACTCCGCCCCACAGCTGATTCTAACGATTTTATTGGTTGTGTCAATTAATGTGTTGATTTCCTACACTATGCTACAAAAAATGCTAACCCCTAAACCTGCCCCACACCTGACCCTAACCTACCCAGTGAAATTGACTGCACGGCGGGATTGGCGCTGAATAGCGTGGTAAAGAAAGTTGCAGTTCAGGAGATAAACAGGTAATAAGATTATGCGATATGAGATCGTTCTGTAACTCCCCAACCGGACCTCTCCGGACAATGGCACCTTTTTAGTTACATCCAGCGTCACTACCCCCTCCTACCCTCCGAATTTCGTGCCCGGGGATGCCCCCGTTGCTTGGAACAAAGCGATAGAGTAAAATCTTTCCCCTG
>NW_015546072.1:1429163-1463938 GCF_001515605.1 Sinocyclocheilus anshuiensis
CGCCCATTTGGTGTACTTCTTCAGCGAAATAAAGGTTTGTATACATTTTATTTAATTTATAAAGTCTTTACTGTGATGTAAATTGTATTATTTTACGCAATGCAACATAAGAACGAGATGTCAGTTAGCTGCGTCAGCGGCGGTCATCGTTTAGCATTATGGAAACGACTTTTGCCTTGCATAACATAAATGGATTTTATTCGTTATAATACCGAGTTTAATTTAATTTGATGTTAAAATAGGTTCTCTAATCTCGGTACTTTTTGTTTATGGGCAGGTTATGGAGTCAGGCACGGCGTCTTTCAGCAACGAGTGAAACGTGAGGCGGCGGTCTGAAGTTCGCAGTTCCCCGGCGAAGAGCAGCCCTTCACCGTCTCAGATTTTGGCGACACACCGGCACGCAAATTAGCACTATTTCGGTAAAAAGCTATTACAGAGAACAGTTGAATACACTTAAATTAAAATGCTACCTTTAAATGTTGCATTTTTCTGTCTAAAATGCTTTTTTAAACTAGTTTAAATGTATGTAATATTGTAAACTATGCTGTATTCACCCAAATAAATTAAATTTGTCTTGTATTTTGTCCATGGGTGTTCTTGCTTAATAATAAATGCTCATCTTTTAATTATCGCTGTTGCCTCTAGTAATTCTGTGTGATTTTTAATTTCCAGTCCATTTTAAGCCAGCAATATAATAATTTTTAAACTAGTTGACTTAAATTAAACAACCCAGCATGTTGGGTAAAAACATTAACCCAACCAGCTGGTTCAAAATAAACCAGCATGTGTTCTGTCCAATATTTACCCAGCGCTGGGTTGCCAAATAACCCAAGTTGGGTTGTTTTTAACCCAACACTTTTTAGAGTGTACCTTTCCACTGCACAGAAGGTTCTTTGTAGTGGAAAAAAAGAATCTTTTGATTTTTATCTAAATGCTTTTCAAAATAAGAAAGAATGATTCTTTTAAGAACTGTTCACTGAAAGGTTCTTTTGGGGGGGAAAATTTAAACCACACTTTTGGAACCTTTATTTTTAAGAGTGTAGAAAGTTAAATGGGAGGTTTTCATAAACAAATCCAATCACCGAGGGAAGCCTGCTTATTGGACCTTCCCCAATACTCTAATAGCAACTGGCCTCAAATCAATGTCAAAGGGCATCTGTCTTGACTACTGTATACTCAGACATCAGCAGATAGAGCTTTTCAATACCATTCCCACAACCTACACTCCTCTGACCCAATTCCACAGATAACACCCTTCAAATCCCAATCAATCCCAATATATTCCATCCTGCTTATTAAAATATAGGATCAGAAGTGGGAAGTGCAGAATGGGGGAAGGGGTAATATCCCAAGCACAGATACAGACGGTTTGTTGCTTCTATTCCCAGGATAATTAATCACCATATTCAATTACATTAGCGTGCTTGTAATCAGCTGCTGCTGGGCTGATGTGCAGGAATGAGAGGAAAAGGCAAGGAAGACGAAAGAAGAGAAGCAGGAATAGCTTAGTTGAGGAGGAGGAGAGAGCGCTGTGGAGTATGGAGAAGTGCTTACGCTGCACCGTGGAGGCGGAAGATCTCGGAAGAGCATCAAAGGCTCGTTGCATAATTAGCATTTAAATTTGATTAAAATTCAGTTGCAGTCACCACACATGGGTGGTTCACGTGACATCACATGCTTTTTTGTCCAGAGGGTCATAAACATTTCAAATGTAGTAACTTGAAATATATGTTTATATTGTGAATGCAATCCATTTGTATACATACTTTACTCTGTTTTCACTTGAGTAAAACAGACTTATGCCAAGCGCAAAGAGAACAAGTACATGAAATGAATTAAAGGCATCTTTGGGGAAAGAATGAAACCGTAAATAGACTGGAACTAGTCATATTGCCATATTAGTGAAAATGACTTAAAATAGTATGGATGTTTATAATTGTATGTGCTTATGTACTTGTTTGTATACCAATTGTTATCAAACATTTTCTCATTTTATTATAATGAGAAATATTTAATATGGTGTGACAAACTTGGTGTCATTCATAAATAATAAAATTTAATGTAAAATTATGTAATATATTTACAATAAAAATGCTTAAAATTGTAATTGACTGAAGTGAAAAATAATTTTTATATTATATATATTTGACCAGTAGACTCTGTCACATATGACATCTTCAGTCGTTAGCACAGAAAATATGACAAAATTAGGTTAAAATACAAACTACACAAGTAACAATGTATTTTCTAAGTAGCCAACAGTATAACCAACATGATTTTCATATCTCGTTTCCTAAGATTTTTCCATTTCATGTTTCATCAATTCATGGTTAAATGTCAACCACCCACACAGAAAAAATAAGATGGCAGAACAGCCTGCATTTACAAAAGGAAAATGAATACTAGATTTCATTCTAAACTGTGTCTGAAAACACAAACCCTCAGAGCAATCTAAGAAAACCACTTGAAATGTTGTTACAAGCAATTATTAAACAATTCTTTGCTTATTTTGAACAGATTGATCATACAATCCCCTGGACTCAACAGTCAAATGTATCTCAAAGCTAAGACTGTACAATGTTAAATGTAAGTGATATATAGTCAATTATATAAGGAATCAAACGTAGCCAGCTCTATATTAACATCAACAGACACAAGGGAGACGATTTCACACCACCCACCTTCAACAACCACCATCCAGAGCTAGCAGTCTACTTCATCCACTCCTTACATGAACATCTGTATTTCTGTCCAAATACAGTAACAAAAAAGAAAACGAAATCCTGCCACACTTACAGCTTGAGTGATCTTAAATAGTATGTACAAGTGGACAAACATGGATAAGAAGGTTTGTTTTGAAGTTTTTGTTGCATATTCACATATATTTGTTATATAACCTGGCTGGTAGGATGATCAATCTTGACTTTGAAAAAGTGCCATCGTTTTAATCTTTAAAAACATCTGTTTTAGAAAAATAAAGCAAAATAGATCACTTATTTAATAATATTTATCTTCGAAGCACTGCTTATGTTTTCCATCTCTTAAATTTCTCATTTCGTTCAGCAGGGGGCAGATCTGTGAAAAGTAGTATTTTTTTTATTATAAAATTTTCTCTATTGGAATTTTTAAAAAGTAGAAATAGTTAAATATTAAAGTGTTTTAAGTGTCATCCCTGGTGCTTCATGGGCAGAGCTCAGCACTCTTGGATTCTTTGATTGGTGGAATTTTCTGCACAGCATTATGGGTAATGTAGTTTTCACCATGAATTTGTCTGTTAAATTATTTTAAAAACAATTTGAAATAATGCAAACAGATGGCTTCAACAAAAGCATATAGATTAACAACCTCGTAGCTCACAGTAGGTCTGTCTTTAAAGGTTTATAAGTTATTGTTAAAAATCCATTTCCCTATGGAGAAAATACAGGTTTTTACTTCCAGGACCCAACTGCTGCACTCTATTACAACCAGTATTGCCTTAACAACGGCTGTTTAGTAATGTTAGCAAGCATACTACATAACAATCAAACACTTTAAAGCATGAAGTAAATTGAATTGTGTGCCGCTGAATTGAGTAGGAAGTGGGAATACTTTTCTCCAGAGTAATACACTCCCTGAACAGCCCTTGAATCTTTCAATGGTGATAATTTAATTAAGAATGAAGAAGATGGGCCTTAAAGCAATTAAAGTTTTTTTTTTTATTATTTATTTAATAAAAGAAAATGCTTTCTCACAACAAGAAGATCAATCTTTATGTAATAAATCATTTAAAATGAAAACATGATCACTTAAACTTCCAGACACTGATCTACTGATTCCAGAAAGACTACCCTGGGAAAATCTTCAAGAGTCTGATTTATAAACAACTATGGGCTACCAATGAAAAGATTTTAGGTCATTCAGACCAAACGAATAATAAGTGACCCTTCAAGCACCCAAGTTTGAATTTCCATGTATAGGGTCACCTTTATTTAAAATCTATATTTCAGTTCAATCTCCGGCTGAGCTTTGGAAATTCCATGAACAGAAATCAGATGTCATTGCCAATATTGGCTCCAAAACTGAATTGATGAGGCTGTGCCATTCAGCGATGCTCTGCTGAAATGTAGATTACGTAAACATGACGAGATTAAAGGCCTTTGGCACTGCAGCACATCAATATATGAAATTAGCTAAAGTTCATTCTCATTCAGAGTGCATGCTTGTTATCATTTACCAAAAAATAACACCATAGATCATACAATGTGTCCAATATACTTTACTCTCAGTGGTCAAAACAAATATTGTTATCGCAATGAATTAAGAATGAATATATATTATATATAACAAATAATTGTATTATATATTATATTATATAGGCTATGCATGCATGTGTGTGTTTGCTATATATTTCAGTGTGGGCATATACTATATTTTAATACATAATGCACAAACATATATTCACGCCATAATGAAGCATCGTAACTTTTGAATTCATACATTCCTATGCATACTAAAGAGCATGAATAACTGCCCTTACATTCTGCCCTAGCTGTCCTCATAAAAACGGTGATACAACGATCATACTCCGAGCTGCCAATTCCTACGGTACGTTTCGCTATTTACAAGCAACTTACCCCATGTTGCCGTTTTTCCCTCCTGAGACGAAAAGCGATTTGTTGATCACCGAGTTTCTTCTTCCTGCTGAATGTAGCGGCTTTGGATGCGTTGCGCGCGGTCAGTCACATTATGAGCAGCGGCATTCTGCGTCTCTCTTTACGCGCTCTGTATGTAGGCTGTCAGACGCACTAAATGAATCCCACGGCGAATTGCCCACTAATACTGCCCAATTTCAGCTAGTTTGGCACACGATGGGCTCACCTCGCATCTCTGCGATTCGAAAATGCGCCTGTATGGTAATTCTGGAGAGCGCGAGGTAACGGTGAGTAAAGAACCGCTGCCTCGCTCTCAGTGGGCGTGTGGCTCTAAAGATGAATCTACTGTCAGTCGATGGTCATAACACATACCACACAATATCCCACAACAACGCCCCCTGGCACACTCCTCTCCCATTAAAAAACACTTGCCACTTTTTCATCATAGCATTTTACAACGATCATCGTCATAATTCACATTCGTAACAATAATGATCCTATCATTGTCACCATTTTATGAAAATGTAAATAAAACTGTTTAACAATGACAATCTCCTCAGTGTAGTTAAAACTATCAAAACATCTTATGAGAAATGAAGAATTAACCTTTAATTTCTAACACTTCAATGTTTACTCCAAAATGTAACAAGGGTACACCTTTTAAATTGTGTTTTATCTAGGGATCTAGATTTTTTTTTTTCCAATTTAAAGAGCTAATACTGAGCTGTCACAGTGGTTTACCACAGTACAACAGCTTGATTGCAAGTGTGATACTGCTTTCAACCCTTCAACTGTCACCCTCATTTTTGAACATAGATAGATGTGAAAGTGCACTATCCAAACTTAAATTGTTATAATTCATGAACGAATACATTTTGTAATATGATTTTGAAGTACCATCTCCATGGTAATGCAATGTCCGATTTTAAAATGGTTTTCACAGGATGTATTTTGAGGTTTTTAGCTTTCAATTGATATATAACTTATGATGATTTCTAAAACACAATAGGGAAAAAGGCAACGTTTTAGATTTAAGTTATGATGTACTATATTTTTGAGGTGCACCCTTGTCATAAATTAATCTATTACTGTTCCTACAAATTTGTAACAAAAACAGTGGTAAAATATCTATTTAGGAGTCTTTCCAACGATATATAGTTTGTCATGATTAGATTAGGATTTATTTGTAATATAGTGAAGTAAACTAAGCATCCTTCTGAGGGGACGGGTGACACTTCACTTTATTTTAAGGTGTCCTTATTACAGTGTAATTATACATTTAAGTACTGAGTAATATGAATAAACTACATGTACTTACTATATGGCTAGGGTTAGGATTAGGGCTTGTTTTAGGGTTACTAGCAATTAATTATGCATAATTTATATTATAATAGTAAGTGTAACGTGTAACAAGGACACAGTAAAATAAAGTGTTATCCAACATTTTCAAAAAAAGTGGCTGTTTTGTAGCATTCGATCTTCTCAGCCAATAAAAATTGTTCCAAAAGAAGCAAAGCATCAAGCTTTGTTTGTCATCAAGAAACACACAGACTTTAAGCTGGACTGGAAACGCATATTTAAGTGGAGTGGAGCAAGATTTTCCATACCCACAGCATTCTGTACTCACCCCCCAGTTCTTCACTAGTGAGAGAAACCCACATGCTCCAACTTTCAGGAAACCCACTCCTTGCTCCAGGCAATTTCACTCCACTTCCACTCTGCGCATGTTCTGGAACTCTGTGAACACTGAACATAGTAAAAAAAAATGTCTATGCTACATAACAGCACTGTGACTATTGGTCAAAAATAGGCCCACAACCAAGATGTGAGTTGATACTCTTTACAAAATGAACAAGTACAACCACTGTAGTTATAAAGCACCTTCTTATAAACTTTAACAAGTTATAAAAGAAAGAAAGAAAGAAAGAAAAAGAAAGAAAGAAAGAAAGAAAGAAAGGAAGGTACAGTTACTTCAAAATGTGAACGTTTGAGAAATATTTTCAAGTAATGTTTACCACAGGCCCATTTTTACTCATAATTTGAAAAAACGACTAAATCTGTAGGATTGAACAAAAAGTACATATATTCTGTTTTAAATATAAACGATTGCATGAATGCTATGTTTCTAAAGAGCGGCTAATTTTTCTACCGTAGCATGTCCTGACCATAGCACGGGACTTTTATTTTAAAATCAGAGGCGCAATAACCCGGAAACAGAGGCTATGGTGTTTAGATATTTTTCACACGCTTGTGCTCTCTCACTTTCCAAACCTGCCAGCCCCACACAGGTGAGTTCTTATTTCTTTAGTTGTTACTTAGAACAATCGAAGGCAGTTATTACAGACTTTTTACATTTGGTTGTAAACAGTTATTGTACTGTAAGCTAGTAAACTGATGTTATGTTCTAGCGCTCTTCGGCCAATGAGCTGCATGTTTTGCTTTCATTTGTGATTTCATTATTGATATCAGAATCTCGCATTTTACATTTTATCATGAAACACTATCAAGGCAGTAGATTTCCAGTATAATGTGTTTGGGTGTTGAGATGTTTTATCATTTGACAATGAACATTTATTGTTTTATTCTGCCTGTTACATTTTTTACATTTTTAGAAGTCAAGTCAAGTTTATTTGTATAGCGCTTTTCACGATACAAATCATTGCAAAGCAACTTTACAGCAAATGAAGTTTCTACAATATTTAGTGGTAGCTTATCAGTGGTGACTGTCAGTTAATGTACATATGGCAGAAATGTACGGAAAAATAAATTTAAGACGTAACAAAACAGACGATGAACACTATTAACAGCAATTATTATATGATGCAATCAAACTTATAGCAAAATGTGAAAATAAAAATCACGGAAATGGTTAGTATAGCATTTAAAAATGATCTGCTTTCAGACTGTTGTCTCCAAACTGACTGTTTTGTTTGTAAAGCTGAAGGCAGTAGATGCTTGTTCTGGCTGAGGAGGAGGATGTTGCCTAGAGGGTACGTCTTTTCCCATAAAGATGGGCAATCTGATCATATATTCCAGCACATTCTACCTCACACCGTGTCCCAGCAACGGAGGATTGAAGCCCATCTGAATGTAACAAAGTGAGTGGATATTGTGCTTTTGAAATTGTGCATTATGTTCTGTGAATTCGTTTGATTTTTTCATTTCTGTCTCCGTAGCTTCATTGGTCCACTGATGTATGTTCCTCGTTTGATTCCAACCTATCAGTGGACACCAGTGGAACAACCTGATGTTTCTTTCAGTCCAAATGACGTAAAAGGAAGCAACAGAAAGTGAGCAGCACACTGGCATCTTGAACACGTGACCACAAACCACTAGAATTCGTGTCACTAGTCTGTATTTCAATCAGTGGGGTGTGTTAAGTTCTTTGCCTCAAACAAAATGTCATTTACTGTGCCAGGAGAAGGAGAGATAATCACAGTCAGAATGACCTGAAGAGACAGTGCTTCGGTTCTCCAGGACCTCACAACCAGCCTGCAAGAAATGCCATCTTTACCTCCCAACCGGCGACTGGACCAGGGTCAAGCAGAGAAATGTGTAATTCTTATTCCAGCATCCCCACATGCTCATCTGCCGTCTCTAAGACTGGAGGCTGTGTGCCATCTTTGAGAGAGGGATCCCATCAGAGCTCCTTTCACCCATCATCAGTCAGTGATAAGGTCAACACACAAATAAAAGCCAGGATGCTGGCTGACTTGGTCACATGACCTTTATTTGATATACACACAAGTTAATGGCAAAGTGTTTATTTTTCAGTATTATATTTATTATTCTTCTGCCCACAGCTAAGTCAGCAGATTCTCAACCTATTTCATGCTTGTGAGCAACAGAATGATGATCTGGAGAAGAAGGAACAATGCCGAGCAGCACTGCAGAGGGACATCCAGACAATCTTACCATGTACATTACACTCATATTTACAGATAGTATGACTGGGATCTTCTCTAGCCATAGTTTAAAAGAATAGTTCACCCAAAAATGAAAATTTGCTGAGAATGTACTCACCTTCAGGCCATCCAAGAGTTTGTTTCTTCATTGAAACAGATTTAGGGATATTTAGCATTACATCACTTGCTCAGCAAAGGATCCTCTGCAGTGAATGGGTGCCGTCAGAATGAGAGTCCAAACAGCTGATAAAAGCATCACAATAATGCACAAATAATTGACACAAATCCAGTCCATCAATTGACATCTCAGGAAGCACCCATTCACTGCAGAGGATCCATTGCTGAGCGAGTGATGTAATGCTACATTTCTCCAAATCGGTCCTGATGAGGAAACAAACTCATCTACGTCTTGAATGAGTACATTTTCAGCATTTTTTTTATTTTTGGGTGAGCTAATCTTTTAATTTGCGTTCTTCATGAACTTGTTCTAATATTTCAAACTTTGCTCTATTTTTGTTCAAGGTGCCCAAGTCTTCTTGGCCGGGTCATCTCTAAATGGCTTTGGTAGTCGCAGCAGTGATGCAGATCTTTGTCTTGTCATTGAAGAGGGAACGGTAGGTGTGTTCTTGAGGAAAGATGCTTTTAGTTCTGTCCAAATAGTTTCTGTACTAATTGTTCAGGCTTTGCTGTCTTAGGTATAACTCTCTACATACTCCTTTGCAGGTAAACCACAGAACAGATGCTGTATATGTTCTTAGTCTTGTGCGGAAATTGTTTTACACACTGTGTAAGTGATTTGCCATACATACATCATTAAACATACAGCCGTTTCCCTGTAAACTTCTCTTTGTTTCATCCACTAATGGCATTACTGCTGTTTCACAGCTTACATTGAGAGGCCTCAGCTCATCAGAGCTAAAGTGCCCATTCTGAAATTCAGGGACAGAGTCAGGTAGGTCTTTTCAGTTTTTGTGTTGTATTTGCAGTCAGAAATAGGTGTTGCCTACACTACCATTCAATTTTTTTTAAATAAGTTAACATTTATTTAGAAAGGATGCATTAAATTGATCAAATGTGACAGTAAAGGCTTTTTTTTTTTTAAAGATAAGATTTTATAAAAGATTTCTATTTCATTTCTTTTGTACGTTCTATTCATAATAAATGTATTATAATCCAGAGAAACTGTATTACTGTGTCCATAAAAATAAGCAGCAACTGTTTCAGCATTTAAATAATAAGAAATGTTTGTTGAGCAGCAAATCAGCATATTACAATGATTAGAATTAAGACGAGTAATGGCTGCTGAAAATTCAGTTTTGCCATCATAGGAATAAATTACATTAAATTATATTAAAATCTTAATTATAATAATATTTAACAGTATTAGCATTTTTTGCATATTTTGATCAAATAATGAAAAATATGTAATTTTGATACCTAGGTAAGTATAATTGACTTCTTTCTAAAATATTTTTTAAAAATCTTACCAAACCCAAACCTTTGAACTAGTGAACTGTATTTAACCAGCACTGGAAGTGTGAATGTAGCAAGCATGAAAGTCATGAAAGGCAGTATCATCTGAAAACAAAAGATCAATACATCAGCTAACCACAGTTTTTCTGGAATTCTTTTACATGGCAGTGGTGTGGAGTTTGACTTGAACTTTAACAACACTGTTGGTATCAGAAACACCTTCTTACTGCGGACATATGCCTATGGTAAGATCAGAAATGTTCAGAATTGTGTACCTAATTTAAATCTTTCTGAAAATATTATTTATTAGTTTTTATATTCATTTCAGTTGAAAAACGTGTTCGTCCTATCATCCTTGTAATAAAGAAATGGGCCAGTCATCACCGCATCAATGATGCCAGCCGAGGAACACTGAGCAGCTACACGCTGGTTCTTATGGTCCTGCATTACCTTCAGAGTAAGTCATTTTTCTAACGTTTTAGATTAAGGTCTAACACACTAAACATTTGTAATTAGCAGTGTTTGGACTGAGAGTGCAGTGACTGTGAGTCTTAAAAAATATGCAAGCTTTAAAGCTTTCTTGTGCTTTTCTGCTTTTGTTGTTCTAAATGTTTGTTTCAACCTTGTATAGCTCTTCCTGAACCTGTCATTCCATGCCTTCAAATGGATTATCCAGTAAGCAAATTGCCTAACGAATAAATGAAACATAAAAATATGCTTTTTTTAAGAATTGACTTCATGCTGCAACCATTTCTTTCAGGAGTGCTTCAACCCTACGATGGACATTCATCTTGTGCCAAGTGGACCAAGCAATATTCTGGCTTTTGTGTCTAAAAACCAGTCATCCCTGGGAGACTTGCTCTTGGGTTTCCTGAAGTACTATGCCACTGTTTTCAAGTAAGTAACATTATTGATTTATGGCACAAATCATTGGAATTGATCAAACCTATATTTTAGGCAAAACATTCTGAAACATTTTTATTCTAGGTCACTTCATTCTCTGAATTTGTAGTGCTATATCACATAACCCTCCTGTTGTGTTCCAATCTTTTTGACCTGCAGAGGTCAAAAGTTCATTCTAGTTAATGTTATCACATTGGACTAAAACCACTAACTTTGCGCAAACAGGGTATAACAACTAAAAAATTGTTGTTGTTTTTTTCACTGTTACATTTGTGGTGTTCAGTCAAATATTGCATATATATTTCTTGTTATACTATATATTATTACTAAATATTGCATTCAATCTTTTTACTAAATTGTTTAGCACAGATTTTGTATTTCTTTTTGGAACTGATTGATCGTAAGACTCAGACTGAGCTTAACAATCTCAGGTTTTGAGTGAGCAGGAGGCCTACGACCAGACAGTTCCAAAAAAGAAAAAAACCTACAGTGTTTCCCATGCATTGATTTATTTGTGGCGGCCCACCACAATATCAACATTGACCACATTGACAAATAGATTTTCCTTTTCCCATTCAAATTTTATTTTACTTTTTAAAATGGTTAAAATCTTAATTCGGTGTAGAGCTGAAGTTGTCATGTTGACTGGCTTAGCACATCTCTCTCACATGACAGTGGACGAAAATCTAAAAATATCTAAAACGGTTTCAATACTCAGTTACAGCGTTTCTATCTTTTTATTGGGCTACATCGATTACTGGGTGCATTCGTCCATATTAGGGATTTCCTGGAACGTTCTATTTCCCTCCGTCATCCAGTATGAATGATATATACATTACATGAGTGTACTCACTAATGCTCACACCACCCTGTTTTGGGTAAAAATAGGAAAAATAATACTTCTCTCTAAAGAAATTTGAAGTAAACTTATTCACAGCCATGCTTTTTTCTCCAGTGTTTTACCACCTCAAGAAGTTTTCATTAATGTAAAAATATACCTCATTGTCATGTTCTAGCCTTGTTATATTTATCTTTCAATAAAATTAAAATTTTTATGCCCTTAAAGTTGTGGGTATCGTATATCAATATTTTATTGTATCGGAGTTATAAATTACAGTAAATTCCTCCAGGGGCAGTGCCACCACAAATAGTGTGTAAATCTGTGGGAAACACTTACCTGTGCAAATTGAAAGAAAACAAGTTGACAAAAAGACTGAATCCAAGATTTGGTGATAATATAGCATAATGAGAGATTTGCAATGTTTTTTTTTTTCCAAAAGTTTGGTCATTTTTGACATATAACAGCACAGCACAAGGGTAAATAATTGTCAATCAAATATGTAATGTTTTTATCCCAGTTTACACAGCAGATTAGATTTACTTGTAATAGATAGGGGCCAGTGTTGCAAACAAAAACTAACCTAAATCTAAGCCACCTCCAAAGCTCCTGTTTCATGTCACTTTGCTAGACTGACAACAGCAGGTGAAATTCTGGCTTTGCATGTGGCCCTGGTCCAGATGGCCTGCTCTAATGCTCATAACACTCTAGATATGTGCATATGCTTCTTTGAATAAACAAGTCTGATTGCACTGAAAAGCATGTTTTTACAGTGAATTGTTATATTTTCACAGATGGGATAAGCATGTGATCTCTGTGCGTGAGGCAAAAGCTCTCCCCAAGACCAGTTGCAGAGAATGGAGAGATAAGTTCATTTGTGTAGAAGGTAAACAGTCCCAACATCTTTGTACATCGTGTACTGAAAGTGTACATAAGAATAACAGTTGTTTTTATTAAAGTTTATCAGTCTCCAAGAACTTGAATATTATATTCTGTTTTAGAACCATTTGATCGTACAAACACAGCCAGAGCTGTTCACGAGAAGGTTAAGTTTGAAACCATTAAAGCAGAATTCACAGAGGTAAGCCTCCTTAAATCCGTAATAAAAATATAAATATAAATGTTTAATTAATAAGATATAAATATCTTTTTTTTTTTTTTGTAAGCTCCTGATAACTTGAGTAACTAAAATAAGCAGCTCAGTGTGTTACAGTAATGATGTAATCTCTCTGCATTGTCTCTGGAATTTGTAGTTACATTTGCAAAATACTATTCTGATCTTATTTATGAACAAGGTCTGTTGCAACAGCACTGAGTTTGTTTGGTAATGAGCTTTTATTGTTCATTTACAGTCCTACCAGGTTCTGCAGCTGAGAAAAGATCTCAACTTCATCCTGCCTCTCAAAAATACCAGACCAAAAAGATAGCGTGACCCCAGATAAGAATAAACATACAGTTTGGATTAAACCTGGAGTCTTCAATTATACATTGTCAGAAGAAATACTTTACTCCTGTACAAAAGCCTTTTGGGTATACTGGACCTTTTGGAATGTGTTGAGCCAAATCCATTGAGCGGACTAGGATCTTTTCTGGTCCCTAGTCAGGAACATCAGTGTCTATGTTTGAGTTGTACATGAAACATCAGACACTGAGCAATATCTTTTGCCCATATGGTACACAGTCTGCATTCAGATAATGAATTAGCTGTCGCAAAAACATTTTCTCTGAGCATTTTTTGGGTTTATTTGCCAATATAATCATTTTCTAGCTCACTGAAATCAAAGCAAAACAGTATGAAAAATATCCTGACAACTTTTCTGTGATCTATAAACATAGATCCTTAAAAACCCCAAATTGTACAAAAAAAAAAAAAAAACTTTTTCTGGCAACTGACTACTTTTACCTGAACATTTTCAGTGATTACATTTCTATTGGTTTCTTATATTCTGTCATGTTTTGTATAGTTTGTACAGTCTTTTAAATGTTTATTTATCTGATTAAAATGTCACTATGAAATTGTAATTTGCCTTTTGTTTTTAGTCTTTTAGTCTCTTTTACGTTTTGTTGGTAATATGTTCTGTTAAATGCAAATAGAATGATAAAGCAATCTTTTGTGAAAGTGGTCAAACTTGGTACATTCCTTATTTTAAGGGAAATTCTTTAATATGATCAAATCGGAATACATGTTTAATATGTTCAGAGAGTGCTCATGTGAATTGAGAACTTTTCAATTGGATCCATTTCTGCATGGCAGTAACACTTTCAACTGCTGGCAAATGTGTTTTGTTTTAATGTAGTACAGCATCCATTAATGGGTTGTTATTCTCGATTCATAATGTGAGTTTGAGGGTGTTAATATGGCTGTCTGGAAGGGACAGAGTAAAATTAGCTCAGTGAAAGAAAACTGACACTACGGTGGCCTGAGTCCTCGTGTCCCTCATGGACATGGCGGTGTTCTCTGCGTCTCATATTACAGGGGACACCGCCGCAGATTCGTCCCAGCTTTCCTGTTCAGGACATAGTTAACGATGTCCTATTGTTTAAAATTTGAGAAGGAAATCAAATATATGGGACAATATCCTTAACTGGGGTTACGAAAAACGGGGACACCTGTGACTCCCAAGTACGCAGCCTTGAGCTCAAGAATATTTGTAATCTATTTACAGCAGCCGCTGAGTAAGACGAACTGCGCTCAACGAGACATGATCCCAACGCGAAGCTGCACTCTCCAAGACTGGTTTTTATTTTAAAATAACACTACCATATTTCGATTTTCAAAATGGATCGTGCTTTGAAAGGGGAACGTGAGGGGGCAGAGCCAGAGATGGAGGAAATGCAAGACTTGGGGTCAGGAATAATTGATATCGACGACGAAGAGCAGATTGAGGAACTTCATAAAAGGTAGTTTCCCACGGGTGCTTTCTAGTTAAAAAGTTTTACATGAAGGATCATTTCAGCTAGGTCTTTTTAAATATGATTGTGCTGGTTGATCTATAAACCCCCAAGGGCTGTGTTGTAATATATGTATTATATGTCTATTTATATATTATAATATTTTCGTTCATTAGCATTTTCAACTATTTCCAACATTTTGGTAACCAAAAAAAGTCTGAGGTAACCATAGGAACAGTTTTGGCAGCGTTGCCAACTTATTTTCAGGTAAAGTTGGTAAAGGCAGGTCGTTTTGTTGCTACATGACGTTGTGACATCATGATGATGTCATTATGTAACCATGACGCAAAACTGCATCATTGCATAGAACACACATTGAAATTACTCAAATCTTAGCAAAGAATATAATTTGAAATATGTTCGTTTAGGTTTGTCCGTAAAAATAATAAACATTTAATATATATTATTTGTAAAAGTAATAGGCCTATAAAAATATTTGTATTACATGTTTTTAAATGCAACATTGAATTATTGAAATTTTTTGAACAACTAAATTTTAGCCTATGTATTTTCTAAATAACTAGTAAAACTACACATTATTAACAAATACAGTGTTAAGCAGTGTATTGGTAGTAATCGAAAAACTACACTCCTAAAAAGTCCATAAAAATAGGGCACAGTACACTCTAAAAAATGCTGGGTTGTTTCAACCCAATTTTGGGTCAAATATGGACTAACCCAACTGTTGGGCTAAAATGTGGTTACATTTTTAAATTAACTTTTTAGCCCAACAGTTGGGTTAGTCCATATTTGACCCAACATTGGGTTGAAACAACCCAGCATTTTTTAGAGTGTACTGTGTTAATACGAAGGAATTTTCTGTATACATTTTTCACCAGCATTTTACCTGTATTTTAAATTACACATTATAATTAGATAGATAGATAGATAGATAGATAGATAGATAGGCAGATAGATAGATAGGCAGATAGATAGATATTTTTTTTTAATATATATATATACATAATGAGATCAACAGTATACCCAACTGATTAACAATTTTAGGTACAAACTAACAACTAAGGTGTATCATAAATGAACAATTATTATTGAAAAAGGGCAACTAGTAACTTGATTCACATGTGATGTGTGTACTGCTAGGCAACTCTCTCCAAGTCTCTACCAGCTGATGTGCTCCTTGGCTGGCTAGCTGTTCAATAGTTTCTTCTTTTTGTGTGGTTAAGCACTAAACATGATATTTGCTAGAAACTAGAATATTCTACACCACATTTCTTTGTTGAAACATTTCTGAACTCTTTGTGGTTAGTTTAAAGGAAGTTGTGCAAGATCCATCAGTGAAGCCTAAACTCCAGTGCCTGATGGTGGACCCGTCGTTCTCTATGGTGACGGTACAGAGTGAGGACAGTGGGATAGTATGGGAGACTGCTTCCAGTAGATGCTCAACTCCATGGGCTTCAGAGGGAAGCTCGCTGTCTGAACAGTACAGCCTGGAAGGTTCTGGAACACAGGGGAATATTGTGATCATAATGGATGAAGACAGAATTAAGAGGAAAAAGACAAGCAGCAGAGGCAAGCTGGGTGACCGGTTTAAAAAGTCGAGCACCAGACTACCAAAAAGTCGGATAGGTGAGGAAAGACCTGCAATGATTGAGGTGTCTCTGCCGAATATCAGATCTGAAAACAATGAGGACGGTCAGTCTGCTGCAAGCAAGGATCAAGATCTTTTTAGTTTGATATCAGAAGGTTTTGAAATACTCAATATTGTTGTACCTTCAAAGCTTGCTACAGTAGATGAGGAAGATAGCGGTGAACTGGCGGAGAATTTGACCTACTTGGATGACACCCCAAAGATAAAATCCAAACATAAGCATGAACCTGTTGCTACAAACAGTTGTCCTGGGAACACAGAGACAGACATTGAGGAAATAAAGCAAAATGAAAGCTTGAAGGAATCATCCCAGATCTCTGCTGATAAGCAACCAAAGAAGGATGAAACTCATATGGACTATCTTGAAAAATTCACATTGTTAGATGAGCAGGCGACTAGTGATAGCACTACACTGATAGAAAAACTTGTACCAGAAGTTACTGTCCAGCCAGAGGAACCTCGGGTGACTCAGAATGAACCAAAAGCAGATGAAGCCATTGATGAGGATTCTTTTGTAATTATCAGTGATGTTGAAATTGCAGGTGAGCATCTTGATGAAGTGTTCTATGGAAATAAGTTCAATGCAGAGCCTGTGGTTCCCCATGAGTATGAGGACCGAAATGGAAGAACAGCAAAAGAAAGCTCTAAAACTCTGAAAGAGAGTGGATCAGTCTTATTTGGAAGTCAGGAATGTATCCTCACACCTGTATATCTCCCCACCGGACCACCAAAGATCATAGATCCAGTTCTTCTTGAGGAGCCACGAGCAATGTCCTTCCATTACTCAGACCTTTATGAGGATGCATTAGGAGACCGAAAGAAAGAAGACGACTTCTCAGATACGGAGAGTGTCGTTTCCGAAAGGTCTTTCAAAAGGCGATACTCTGATTCTGATGACGGAGATGGTTATTTGGAGAAATTCATATTGAAGGATGAAACACCAGTGGTTGCTAATGTACCTGAGGCTAAAGAGCAGGAAGATGGGGGAAAGTTTGCATGGTCACAAAGTAAATTTGAACTCACTGGATGTTTAGAAAGAGCACAAGAAGAAAATGATGCAGTAACAGCCGAACAACCATGTGTGCAGGATAAAAATGAAAGTGAAGTGCAGTGTGAGTCCACAGGGTGTTGTTCAGAGGGCCACTGTGCTCCAAGAATCCAACCAGAGGTGGAAAAGATCATTAGAAGAAAGGTCACATCAGACGACTTGGTTGCGAAGCATAGTAGGACAGATGAAAAGCAATGTGATTTTATCAAGGACAGTATCACAAAAAAAAGTGACACTGATGACACACGACCTCATAAAGTGATTCAAGTCCTTGAGCCAGAAAGCAAAACCACCAATAAAGAAGAACACAGTGGACAAGAACAAATAAGTCCGAATGCTCATATTCAAGTGCCTGGGGGTTTAGCGCATGAAGATGTTATTAAAGCTAAAGATGAATTTGAAATTCTGCCTGAAACAAAGAGCTCAGAGAAAATCCAGGCTGATGCACCACATGCAGTTGAAAACATGAGTGTTTCTGAGACCAGTGCAGATAAACGTCACGAAGCAGCTGATGTCATCGCTGACATTGGGACAAATGACAAAGGAAAGACTAATAAATCCAAGACGCAAGACAAAATTAATGAGGCAAATACAACTCAAAAGATTGATAAAGACATAGTAAAACGAGAGCCACCAGAAATATTTTCTCAAGAGATTATCAGTATCAAAGAACCTCTGTTAGATAAAACAGAACCTCCTAAAACTGAAGAACCTTTGAAAGCAGAGGTCAAGCCTTTAGAAGAGACTGAAACAATCACAACAGATGCTACTAAAACTGAATATTCTGCATCTAAAGCCTTAGAAATTGACTCTCACGTCCATGAGAATGGAGAAATACTTGCTGTAGTTGGGGATAAAGTGAGTGAAGGATTAATACCCAAGAAGGAGGAACAAAAGCAAGTACTTGACAGAATTGGTGCAGCACAAGAGGTTGAGGCCCGTGTCGGTACAGCAAAAGTGTTAACAGAATCTGAAATGAAGCCAGAGTCTGAAATTACATCAGTTCAGAGAGCTTCAGAAAAATCACATTCGTGTGAAACAGATACAGCAAACACTGAGCTTCAGACTAAACCTGAGATTACAAGTGAGGAGAAAATATATCCAGAATTACTAAATGAATTCAGTGCAAAAAACGAGAAAGCCAAAGCGGACACAGGTGCAGATAGGCCAAAAAATGAGGCACCAGTGCTAAAACAAAGGTTGGAAAAGCAAACGGGACATATTGACATACCTGAGATTGAACCTGGGGTTGCAGAAAAATACGGGAAAGTTGAGAAAATTAAGGTAGATGTTACAGTGGAAGCAAATCAGAAAGCCGGCACCACAAAAGAGCCAGTTCAGAATGAGATACCTGCTGAGAGAAGAGTGACAACAGAGATTAAAGAAATGATTGATTCAAGCCAAGAATATAGCTTATTGTTAGCTAATGACATGAAGGCTTCTGCTCGAGAAAGCATAGAGCAGATGAGAGTAACAGAAAATGTACAGGACTTATCAAAAGTCAAAAGACTGTCACCTGTTGTACCAACAAAGGAGGTACAGGTAGAAGAACATAGTGAAATAAATGACGTGGCCATATTAACCAGAGAGATTCCAGTGAAAGAATCATCCCTTGGTAGGACAGATATTGAGAGCAAGATGTTACCTCTAACCTCAACAGAAACTTCAGAGGAGGGAAAGAAAACACAAATGAATGATGCACAGTTTGAAGATATAACAGACCTACCAGAACCCATTACGCCTCCTCCTCCAGTTGAGGAGGACGACACCTCAGCAATGAGAGTTTCACCTTTAGAGCCAAAGGATAGTGTGAAAGTTTATGAAGGTATACAAAGAGGAGGAAGCCTAAGTAGGAATAAAGATGTCTTCTCACTATTGCGAAGTTTTACCCCTCAGGAGGACCTGTCGGCCTTGAGCTGTGACCAAGATTTGCAGCAGGAAATTGCGGAGGAGCTTGATTTTGAGATGGTCACCGAACAAGAGGCAAGACAATCTGAACAAGCTATAGCTGAGGATGGGCAACGTGAACAAGTCAGACTGACAGATCAAACCCTGGAAACTGGCTTTGAATTTGTTGAGGATTTAGATAGTGCCCAGATGGCAGAATATGAACAAGAGGAACTTGAAATTCAACCAATGGATGCATTCTGCCTTGTTTGTCGTTGCTCAGTACTGTTGAGTGAGGCTGAGCATCAAAACCATGAGATGGCCTCTTTGGATGAGGCCTTTGACAGTATTAAGGTAAGCTAAGTTCCCTGTACTTTGAAAGAGTGCTAAGACATGATTTCCTGACATCTGCTTGACATCTGATCTTTCTCAGCTGGCCTGTCTGGAGACCTTACATTATGAGGTCACTGATTGCTCAAGTGGTTTATACAAAAGGACTCTTTCAGTGTCTAATATTTCCAAATTAATAAAACACATAATCAGCTGTAAAACAAAATAAAATGTTGAAGTATACATCAGGTAGAGACAGTGAAAGATTGCTTACTTTTATTGGCCTTTGACAGCATTCATAGCAGATGAGTCAGGACCGACTGACTCATATATCAAGCCTTGAATGTCTCTCTCTGAAAGTAGACAGCTGTTTCCATGATTCATCTGTAGTTTATTCCAAAGGACTACATCAATGTGATTTGACATTTGCAAGTATGAACATTCCAAAAGAGAAATGGTATTTACAAGTATGGAAGGAATAGAAGTTGCTCAATCATTCAATATAAATGCTGAATATTTAGGCCTATTGTGTTCTGCACCTCAGAATATTTCATGATGTCTAATTAATTCCCCATGTGATAATGTTTTCAGAATCAGCTGAGTGAACTGATATCAGGTTTACAAGGAAGATCAGAGAACACTGAAGACTTTGTATCTGAGCTTGAGCTGGCATACAACACAGTGGAGGTATTCACATTGAAATGTGTTCATTTAAACATATACAACATATCCTTTACCATTTGTGGTTTTCACTTTTTGGAATATAAAACAAACAAGTCATATCTAGTGACCAAAATATCATAGACACCTACTGTATAAATATTGTGTTGGACAGTGGAGGACCAAACCACTGCCCTTGAAAATGTGCTCCCACAACATCTTAGCATTGTGGAGGCGACTTTTGCACTCAGAAATCTGGAGTGAGAGTTTTGTAGTGCTTACGTTAGTGCACTGTCAGCTTGGGGTATTTTCTCTGCTATTAAGGCGAGAAAGGTTACTGAGAACTTATGTGTATCTTTATTGTGCTGTTCCCACAGGAGAACTTTAATGATTGTGAGAAGATCATAAAGGAGCACAATGAGGAGGTGGTGAAGCTGTTGATGGATCAGTATAATGAGATGTCTCAGGCCATGGAGGAGGAGAAAAAGGCCAAACTGGAGCAGCTGTACGACCAGATTGTCTCGTTCCAGGAGAATATCGACAAGGCCAAGGAGACTATGGAGATGACAGCTAAGGAGGAGGAAGAGACAGACCCGCTTAAGTTTCTTTCTGTGAGGCTTACCTCAGTTGTGTGTTAGTTGCTTGCTTAAAGTAGGTCACACATAAAGATTAGTTTTGATGTATTGATTTTAAAGCCATAGTTGCACTGAAAGCATTTTAAAGTGCTTAGCTAAGATTTGTTAAGAGAGACGATGAGCTGTTGATGAACTAAAACTGTTAGTCTAATCAAACCATTTTTATTCACCCCTTCTCAGTCATCAAAAGATATCAATATGAGGTAACTGAATGGCCTGAATTTATGTCGCATCAGTGGCTTGCTATTGAATGCTAATTACAATACTTCAGAAATGATTGGCATATTAAATGAATCAAAACAGAAGCTTGTTGTAATTGCCTTGTTGAGTTTGGTGTGTTAAAAACAATGTTTGAATTAAGTGTTTATAGCCATTAAATGAATAGAAATCTAATAATTTACTGCATGGGGTATTCACACGCTATGAAAATAATGTGATAAACTGGATTTCTTCTTAGTTTTTCAGTGTCTCCTTCCAGTGATCCTTCTATTCATTTCTTAAATAGACTGAATACAGCTTTGGAATCCACCATGTCACTTGAACTTGGTCCACGAGGGCTGCTGGTTTTTGAGGATTATGCCAAGGGCAAATCAGGCAATGGGAGGAAAAACAGACAAGCCATTCCAGGTGTGCCTTAGCAAAGATGTCCATTGCAAATAAACACCCTTCACTTTTTACTGACTTGAATTATCACTCATTTTGTAGTGCCTCAAAAACCGCATCTTCAGCCTCAACAGGCCAATTCTGCAACCAGCACTTCTGTTACTGTGTATTGGAAAGTCAATGAGGATGACATTATTGACTGCTTCCAAGTCTACTGCATGGAAGAGCCACAAGGAGGGGCCCAGTGTTGTTTTGGACCACGCTAACTTTCATTGTATGGCATAAATATGTTGAAACATTTTTCAAAATATGAAAATTTTTAAGCCTAAACCATCCATTTGCCACTGGCATAAAAACATGCCAATCTGACTAATAAAAACACTTATTAGTATGTAAAATTATGTCAGTGGGATGCTCAGATGAGCCGTGTGCTTCAGTTAAAGTGTGTTAAATGTAATTGAATCTGCAGCGATCTCAGAGGAATACAGGGTGACTGTGAAGGAGAGCTACTGTAATCTAGAAGAGCTGGAACCGGATAAGTGTTATAAAGTGTGGGTGATGGCGGTGAACTACACAGGCTGCAGCATGCCGAGTGAGAGACTACCCTTCAGAACCGGTCAGTTGCTCATCGTGTAAATCCCCTCTGACTCGCCTGATGTTTTTTGAGAGCAAGAGGTCATGCTGCCATATGTATGTATGTCATAATATATCAATTTATAACGAGATGACCATGTGGAGCCTCTTTACGAGATCACTAACAGTGAATGTGAATGCCAAATGTAAGTGTTTTTAATACAGATTCAAATATATCGTGTTGACATTTAGCAGAACAAACCTGGGATTAGCAGTTAGTCTGTTTTTGATCAGGAACTCAATTCACTGTGTTTCCTCAGCTCCTTCTGTTCCGGTGATCCAGACAGAACAGTGCACAGTGCTGTGGGACACGGCCACGCTGCGTTGGAGCGCCGTTCATCCCAGTGCTGTGGACAGCTTCACACTGGAGTACTGCCGCCAATACGCATGTGAGAGAGAGGGACTGAGGTACAGTTAACCGGTCTTATCCTCAGCTCTCTGTACAAGCATAAACAGAACTAGGGGTAAAGAGCAAAATGGCCAAATATGATGCCATCGTTTTTTCATGTTTTGGTTAATAGTGTTATGATAATTTTTTTTATTATTTTAAAGTCACCATGAATTGACAATT
This sequence comes from Sinocyclocheilus anshuiensis, assembly GCF_001515605.1. NCBI lineage: Eukaryota > Metazoa > Chordata > Actinopteri > Cypriniformes > Cyprinidae > Sinocyclocheilus > Sinocyclocheilus anshuiensis. The sequence goes on from NW_015546072.1 coordinate 1,451,842, forward strand.
CTAATCAGTGTTATTTGAATATTTTGAGTTATTATTATAGTTTTTATTAATATTTTGAATTAGTTTATTTTTATATTTTCTGTCTTTGAATTTTAGTTCAAGTTTAAAGGGGTCATATGAGTGACCGGTTCAAAAAACACATTATTTTCCACATACTGTACATTATTGTTTCTCCTCTATGCCCCACCTTTCTGAAACGCGTCGATTTTTACAAAGCTCATCGGTCTGAAAAGCGAGGTGTGTTCTGATTGGCCAGCTATCCAGTGCGTTGTGATTGGCCGAATACCTCAAGCGTGTGACGGAAATGTTACGCCCCTTACCATATTGTGATGCTGTGTCCCGGCCGGAGTGACGAGACAAAAACATGAAAACCTATTATAAACGAGCCATTGGTTGCATCCAGTGGGGACATAATTACGGATTATGTAATAATGACTTACACTGTCTTTTTACGCATTGTGTTGCATCGCGCCGCGTAAACATAAAACCAGAAATCTAAATCTAGTTGTGTCCTCTTTTGGAAGGCCAAACAAAGTAGTTTCGCTTTCATAAAGAAACACACAGCATCTCCATGACATGGCGGCGGCGGCAACAACAACAATACTACAGCGAAAATCAAAGTTACGCCTTCTTTCTTTGCGTGAACATTTGGGCGGCGTTATGCAAATCTTCCCACACAGTGACGTAGACATGTGGGGGCGTGTTAGAACGAGCCGTTTTAGGAGGGCGTGGACGAGTCTTAACTTTTATAAAGAATATCTCTTTGGGTTTGAGACTTTAGTTTTTGCAACTTTAGGGACCTTATCTATGCACGAACAGCTTGTAACACTCCAAAGAGAAAGGAAAACTTGAAATCGCATCATATAACCCCTTTAAGCAATTTTGTTGTGCGTTTTTGTCATTTTATTTGTTTTAGGAGTCAGTATAGTTTTTATACATTTTTATTTTAGTTTTAGTTATTTAGTACATCAAGTTAATTTAAAGGAAAATGAGAAATGTTGCTTTGACTACAAATAGTTTAAATTAAATAAGTCTGTTTTATTTTATTTTATTTCAGGTAAAGTTTTATTACATGTAATGAAAGATTTAGTTAACTATATTAACCCAGATTAAAATGTTTATTTTTTTATGATATAATTTATAAAATATTATATTATATACTTATTGATAGCCATCAGTAGCATTTGCTATAAATATTTCATGTAGCATATTTCACTAAGCTTGTATACTCAAATCCATTGAACACTCAGATGAGGTTTCCCATGATTCCTCAAGGGTGCACATCCGAGCAGGGTAAAGAGAGGTTAAATCTGCGCTTATTGAAAACAGTCTCTCCTTACACAGATCCATATCAGGGATAAAAGGCTATGAGCAGAGGGTCCTCCTTCAGCCCAATGAAAATTACCTCTTCTACATCAAATCAGTGAATGCCGGAGGGGCAAGTGAGCAGAGCGAGGCGGCCCTTATCTCCACCAGAGGTCAGATTCACTGCTATTACAACATCAGTCTAAGATTCTCATACTGTATTATTCCTATTAAAGTGCAGTTACATTTACCTGTTGTTTACAAAGTTCCATGGACAAAATCCAGTCGTAACAAGAGAAGCATGGCAATATTTGACAGCATCACTAAATTCTCACTTTTCAAATGATGTTCATTCTGTTTTTTGGTAATTGGTTGTTGTATGTTAAGGTACAAGGTTACACTTCCTCAGCGAAACGGCCAACTCAGTGCTGAAGGTTTCAGAGGACAGGAACTCAGTAGAGTACCCATGTGACATCTACAATAAAATGTCTTCTATTATAGAGTAAGTACCTTAAACAATTGTTTTCCCTATTACAAAACTAACACTGTAGATACATACCTTATAAGTAGAAAAAAAGTTAATTTGCAACTTCAAACTGCCTGACATATGCTGTTTTCAGTGATGCACAAGTGTCTTGATTTACAGCAAATGCTGATGTATTTTAATTAACTTGTTCCCAGATGTCCAGCTGTTATGGCTGAGCTTTTACCTTCTCTTGGACATTACTACTGGGAGACGGAGGTGTCAAAGTGCAAAGCCTACCGCATTGGCATTGCATATCCAAATGTATCACAAACCAGCACACTGGGGGAGAACAGTGTCTCCTGGTGTCTGCACTGTGTACCTACATCTATAAGGTATCCCATTCATGTCATGCACTTGCGTGTATTTGTGCATGCGTTTCATTATCCCAATGAGGATATCCATAAGATGTAAAGGTCATGTATTTTTTTTTCTGGACCAGTAACATTTAAAACTTTGTCCAGCCAGAAAAGTGTGTTTATTTATTAGCTGCTCATTACAGTTTAAATAAACAACCTGGTAGGACATTTTGGAGCACCATTCCAAACTGTGGAAACACTGTGTAATTAAGGCTCTTTGGCAATTGGGGAGGTAAATTAACTGGTGCCTTCAAAAAGAATCAAAATGCCACTTTGGTATAAAAAAAAAAAGTGTTCTCTCATTGAATCTGTTTTCTCATTAAAAAGATCTCTCGGTCTTCCATAAAAACTTTAAAAAATAGTCTTGTGTACTTCAAAAAAAATCCCTGGTCTAAAACTATGAAGGTACTGTGTAAATAATGTCTATAATGATAAAGTTTGCAAATCAGCAACTAGGGTGCTTGCCAATGGAAAGAACAATTTTATGAGTGCATCTGCACAACATGTGAGAAAAGGGAATCAATGTGTTTACATTACATTGCATATATACTACTAAGTTTGGGGTTGGTAAGATTTTAAATATTTTTGAGAGTCTCTTTGTTCAAAAATACAGTAAAAACAGTATATATACAAAACAAAGCAAAAGTCTTAGGCCACTAGTATTTTCACCAGCTTTCAATCTTTTGCTGTAGTGTGTCAGTAGGAAATAATCAGTTTACATTTCCAAACATTCTTTTTGCCATTAATTGTAATAATCCAGTGAGATTTGTGTTTGCACAAGGAGTCTGACAACAGCCAGTGCTCCACACAGAGATCTGATCTCTTCATGAAGAAACAGAACAAACTGAGACAGACTAAATTCAGAAGAACTGTGGCAACGTCTCCAAGATGCTTCAAGAAACCTACCTGCAAAGCTACAGTACTGTTAAAAGTTTTAGACACTTGTGTAAAAATGCTGTCAAAAATAATATCATAAATAGATTTTCTTTATCAGTTAACTTCTATTAACTAAATTAAATCAACATTTGGTGAGACCATCCTTTGCGTTTAAAGCATTTTTTGCCCTAGGTGCACTTGTGCATAGTTTTTCAGGTAGCTTTGCAGGTAGCTTTCTTGAAGCATCCTGGAGACGTTGCCACAGTTCTTCTGGATTGAGTCTGTCTCAGTTTGTGCTGTTTCTTCATGTGATTCCAGACAGACTGGAATGAACAGCTATATAAAAGACATGCAGACTTACTATTGTGGGCCAAAGCTTTGAGCAAGCAGTCCAAGCAGCCCTCGACACTGTCTGAAGTGCTGTCTGCCGACAAGAGCTTCAGCGTCTTCAGGGCTTCGCTCAGGTTATCCGCTGATAGACGAGAAATAATGGACAGCTTTATCTCTTCAATAGTTTACAATTGCACAAAATCATGAAACGACAAAACACATATTTTTATAAGGCACGGTGTTCTAAAGGAGCCCAAATCAATTATATTATATACAACTAATAACATCATTTTCTAAAAAAATCAAATAAAAAATGTATTCTTTTGTGAGTATCAGATATAAAACATCAGTTTTGAGGAACATTTATTTGTTCATCTCTCTATCATCATTGTATTGCATTGAATGACATGAAGACACAGAACAAACTGAGACAGACTAAATCCAGAAGAACTGTGGCAGCGTCTCCAAGACGCTTCAAGAAACCTACCTGCAAAGCTACAGTACTGTAAAAAGCTTTAGGCACTTGTGAAAAAATGCTGTAAAATGAGGATACTGTCAAAAATAATGTCGTAAATAGATTTTCTTTATCAGTTAACTTCTATTAACTAAATTAAATCAACATTTGGTGAGACCATCCTTTGCGTTTAAAGCATTTTTTGCCCTAGGTGCACTTGTGCATAGTTTTTCAGGTAGCTTTGCAGGTAGCTTTCTTGAAGCATCCTGGAGACGTTGCCACAGTTCTTCTGGATTGAGTCTGTCTCAGTTTGTGCTGTTTCTTCATGTGATTCCAGACAGACTGGTGATGATGATGAGATCAGATCTCTGTGTGGAGCACTGGCTGCTGTCAGACTCCTTGTGCAAACACAAACCTATCATTAAATACTACAATTAATGGCAAAATGAATGTTTGGACATGTAAACTGATATTTCCTACTGACTCACTACAGCAAAAGATAGAAATAACTGATTTTTTTTTTTTTGGTGAAAATACTAGTGGCCTAAGACTTTTGCACAATGCTGTATATACAGTGGGTACTAATTTATTGAGATGCACCTGTATATATATATATATATATATACTGTATATATATATTTGACATATTTATTGTGTTGTACTGTATGATATGTATTGTATGTATATTATTTGATATATTTATCATGTTGTATTAACCCTTCCTCTCTCCAGCTGTAGATTTGAACTGCTTCATGACCGTGTGGAGTCTGACATCTTTGTCATGGACATACCTGCGCGGATTGGCACTCTGTTGGACTACAGTCAGGGTCAGCTGTTCTTCTTCAATGCTCAGAACGGGCAGCTCTTGGGCACTTTTCGGCACACCTTCACTCAGCCTTGCCACCCTGTGTTTGTCCTGGAGCAGCCGGGTAATCTAGAACTAAAAATGACCATGGAGGTGCCGGAGTTTGTTAAGCACTGCTAGTTTACATGACTGAAGTCCCAAAACTCTGGGCTTGCTTGTGTGACATGATATGAATCAAGTGATTCTTTCTTAATAGTAATTAAATGAAACCATATTGTGCTGTCACCTGAAGAATTGCTCAGTTGTATGGTGTGACTGAAGAGATAATGAGAAATATTTAGTCAGGGTGACCATACGTCCTCTTTTTCCCGGACATGTCCTGGCAAGGATTTCTAAATTACCAAAAAATTTCTTGGTTTGGGCTTTGTTTTCCTATTGTTTTCATACTCGCTGAAGGTAATGACCAATAGCAGGCAGTGTACATAATCGACCAATCATGGCATGCGTGAAGGTGGGATCTACAGAGAACGGTCAAAGCAATGTATAAAGACAGCAGAGAGCACGTCCATAGGAAAACAAAGCCAAAACCCAGACATTTTAGGCAATTTAGAAATCCTGGCCAGGACACGTCCAGGAAAAAGGACATATGGTCACCCTAATTTAGTTTTGTGAAAGGAAGGATTGTTTTTGAAGGTGTGCTTTTAATTCCCTCCAGAAAGTAGTTTTTTTTGGAGCTGTTGCGTTGTTTTTGTATATATGAAACAGAAAGTGCATGCGACCAGTTTTGTTGCTTCTCATACAGTATGTGACGATCCCCCGGATCACATGATGTGCAGACATTCACATTCAGAGTCAGTGCATTTATTTTGGAAGCTACAGGCTTCCAGGTTGTTTGAATAAAACAGATGTTGACTGCTAATAATGCTTTCATTGCTAAATGGAGACACGTGTTTTGAGATGATGGGCAAGGCATCACAAATGAGTGATGAAAATATTTATTTTTCTGTGGTTTACTGTATTTACATGATTTGGTAGAAAAAGGTTATTTCACCGTTTCCATTTAAAATTGTTGGTGGTCTGGATCTCGCTTAATCACAAACTAAGCAAAGGGAAATGAACAGTTAAGAGATTTGAGTTTTCACTTCCAATGGGTCACCACAGTATCACATACATATTTTTTTTCTTTTCTGCTATGAAAGCATCACTGTATGACAGTCAAAATCAGTTACAATCACTTGCAGAATAGAAAACAAATTTCAATTCTATTTATTGTCTAATGGCCACATACTGTATGGATAGCACTTGATTTTCAAGTTGTTTGGTGTCTGTTTTGTAAAATTATTCTTTTAAATGTTTCTATTGTCTAATCATTTAATAGTGATATGAATTAGTCTACTTGTATATTTATTTGTATTTCTGGAAACGACTGGACTGAATTAAAATGTTAACAATGCTTCTGAATATATTTAGTGTCAGTTAGATGTTTTTTCTATTAGAGATGTTTTAATAAACAAAGAATTAAGCTCATAGATGAATTAAGATGTTAAAAAGTTTGGGGTCAGTGAGATTTGAAATGTTTAGGCTCACCAATGTTGGATTTGTTTAAAAAAATATTATGATGATTAATGAATATTTAATGAATATTATTTTATTATTTCATAATAAAATATTACTATTTAAAATAACAGCTTTCGACTTTTAATGTATTTTTCAAATGTAATTTATTCCTGTGATGCAAAGCTGAATTTTCATCAGCCCTTACTCCAGTCTTGTGTCACATGATCCTTCTCAGATCATACTAATATGATATGTTGCGCATAATTTTTGTTATCACTAATGTTGAAAACAGTTGTGCTGCTAATTTTTGTAGAAACCATAATCAGTTTTTTCAATTGTTTGAGATGAATAATAAAAGCATTTATTTGAAAGACATTTAAATGTTTACTTTTTTAAAAGTGTAAATTCATTTTTATACAATCTTACTGACCCTAAATATTTTATTTTATATATTTTTTGTTATGAACCCCTCTTCTTTCTATCTGTAAAATCGTAACTCATCATAGATGGTGGTAAAGACCAGGGGAAAATAACCAGCAAAACAAAGGAGGAACAAAATCTCCAGCCCTTTCCATTTTGTTAAGGGAATGTGAATATTTGGGGAGTGGAGAGTTGTAATAGCTTCCATGTGACATCCAAACAGCAGCCCTACAGCTGTCTCTCTATTACTGACACATTTAAATGATGAATGAATGGAAAGTTGTACAGTACGCTAGTATTGTTCATTCAAAGAGCATAAATAAGTTCTGTCACGATTTAGCTACATTACTTTCCACTGTACAAATAAAAAATGTAGCAGGTTTTTCAACTAATAACATAAAACTAATATATAAGTTAAACACGTTAACTTGTTTTCTTCCACATTTATCTGAGAAAAGTCTATTTCAAAGAACTTTCCTTTATTGCATATATGTACATATATTTGAACATTGCTATACATTGATATATTTTGAAATATACAATTTCTTGAAACAATGAATGACCTATTACATTAAAAATACAGTCAGGTGTGATGGCGTGGCATGGCACAACACTGGACCTGTAAGGCATTCCTCGCATGTATAAAACCTCCAGAAGAATATGAAGAACAATAAATGTATACACAGTACACAAGATCAGATGTCAAGAAAGATCCCTTTGCACCAAAAGTCAAGAACGTGGAAAGTTACACAATCAAGTGAAATCAATGGAAAGAGCAATTCAAATAAGAGAGAAGTATGCTGTAATGAGGCACAATGCAGACTCTACATGCTTACTACAGTATGTGATAGTTAACCTGCCATGTGCATTAAAATTAAACTGTTATGAACCTTAAAGATGTACAAATTTCAACTCCTAATTTGGTTATTATAAACAACTCTAAAAAAAAAAAAAAGCTGAACACCTAGTATATAAACCATAAAGCTTTTAATGTACCTGTAATTGTGCTGGGGCAGGATTGAAAAAATAAATAAAAACATCATAAAACACACAAAACCTTTTGCATTTGGAAAGCCAGCTAGTGCATTCAAAGTTGATTCAAAGCCAATGACCGCTAGGGAAAAAACTGATCCTGGAAAATGCAACTCACTTCTCTTTTAAACTATGGCATTGGTATCTTAAGTCATCAATTGTCAGCTCAATGTTTATATTAGGCTACTAAAAAGCAATTTCCTTTTTATATGTAGTTGCCACATGTGCTAATGATTTTTAAATACAACAGATGAAGAATGCCCATTTATCAAGCCCTTTATGTTGTTGTTGATTTGAGTGTTAGATTTTGTAACACATTTCAACAACTTCCTCATGAAAAGCTAGTATTAATTTATTATGACTGCAAAAGTATGTTAAATTATAAATAACATTTGGAAATATTTCAATTTCAATGGAAAATAAATCAATGATGGTAAAGTCAGTGCTTTGATACAAGGTGTTTATGAGGGAGGGGTCGAGTTCCTCTCGCCGGCCAGGGCCAAGGGTTTGGACTCATGTCTGTGCGGTCTGTGCTGTGGACTGCTGCGAAGATTGTCATCCATCTGTGACAAAAACATACATGACGATAAGACCCACAGGACGTGTTCATTCCAAAAGATGTGTAAGAAGAGACACTACATAGCCAAAAGCATGTGGACACCCCCTTGTGTGTCTGTTTCAGCAGGTTCATAAAACCGAGCATACAACCAGGCACACACCCTTAAAAAAACTTAGGAAATTTATGATTAAAAATGTAAAGAAAAATAGCTGTTGTTGTGAGAACATTACTGTAAAAAAAATACGGTAACATTTTAAGTTTCTGAGTTTATATCTCATAATTCTGACTTTTTTTTTTCTTGCAAGTCTGAGAAGAAGTCACAACTCTGAGATAAAAAGTAGCTTTTTTATTAGCTATTTATTTATTTAGTGGAAACATTTGTCACAATTCACAATTTGGGACAACTATCCCTGTCCCAATTTGAATTTATATCTCACAATTCAGACTTTTCTCTCAGAATTGAGAGATAACATCTCTATTAGTTTATATCTTCTTTAAAAAGTGAGACTTGTGAGATATAAACTCAGAATTACAAGAAAAAAGGTTAGAATTCATTTTTTTTACTCCATGGCAAAATAGGCTTCCATATAAAACCCTTAATTATTTAAATGAAAAACCATCAAATGTATGCTGTCCCTGAGAATTCTGGAAATGTCAACATTATATGCTATTACCATAGCATTTTTACAGTCTTCTAGTCTTCAGTTTTTTTATACCATTTCCTTATAACAAATATTTTCACCACAATACTCCATGACTTTTCTTTTCCAAAAAAATAAACGGTTAAAGTCTGGTTGGACTCTTTCTTAACTCTTTGGTGTCCTCATACTTTTAACCATGTAATTGTGATTTCTAGTGACATTAAATTCAGAAGTGAATGAGCACATCTTGCCAAGACCTTTTCAATAAGGTTGGACTCTTTGTTAACAAGTTGTGTCAGTTTCTGGAGGTTTGCATCGACAGGATCATGGATAGCCGTCGGTGAGCCTAGCGAGAGGGCATAGACAGAAAAGAAAAGATGACAGGACACTGATTCTGAAGAAAAGCAGGCATTTTTACGCACATGGGAGAAAGGTTAGAGCAGATACAGAGTGCAGCCAAAGAGACAAAGAGCCATGAGGCCAAAGACCATGCTGTTATTAAACTGTCTTTTAGAATCTGCTATAAGCCAAATGTCTAGGGTTGAAAGCAATGGTAATGAATCATGAATGTCTGGTTAAATTATTTATTTCTATGATTCAGCAGCAAACAAGTGGAGGTTGAGATAAACTAATAAAAAGAAGAAAGAGAGCAGAGCATGACCAATACTATGTTTTTTTCTGGGTTTATTAATACAGTACTATAGGAAAGGCTATGACAGAGGTCTTACTACTTACAGTCTGTTCTCTTCTCAGCAGAGGCATCGGTAAAGTAGTTTTTAAGGATGGTGTTGCAGAACTGGCAGAGGTTATCAAGTTGGTTCAGGTGCTTCTGAAGCTGCCCACTGGGCAGAGGGGCTTTAATTAGAGGGGCGATATGGCCAAAGACAAAGGCGTCCAGGCTTGTAGGCCTGGCAGATAGAAAACATGGTGAACTTCAGGCTGATACACAAAGATGATTACATTTAAAGGGATAGTTCACCCCAAAATGAAAATTCTGCCATCATTTATTCACCCTCAATTCGTTCCAACCTTTTATGTCTTTCTTCTGCTCGACACAAAAGAATACATTTTGAAGAACGTGGGTAACCAAATAGTTGACAGTAGCCATTGACTTCCATAGTATTTTGTGTATCCACAACTACTGTGTTCAACGGCTGAAAGAAATTAAAGTTTGGAACAACTCAATTATTTAAATGAGAAAATGACAAAATTTTCATTTTTGGGGGTACTATCCTTTTAACTCAATTATACACTAGCGTTCAAAAGTTTAGAGTTGTTAAGATTTTGTAACGTTTTAAAAGAAGTCTCTTATGCTCACCAAGGCTGCATTTATTTGATCAAAAATACAACAAAAACAAAAAACAGTAATATTGTGAAATATTATTACAATGTAAAATAACATTTTTCTATTTTAAAATAGAAATTATTCCTGGTGACGGAAAGTCTGAATTTTCATTATAAAATATATTCACATAGAAAACGTTGCGAATTAAATAACAAAAATGAAACCCACTGATTGCCACTCTATGGACAAAAAACACTAAATCTATTTTCACAAAATATATTTTTTATGTTCCACGAACGCAAAAAAGAAAGTCATACAATTTTGGAACGACATGAGAGTGAATAAATGATGACAGACCTTTTATTTTGGGGTGAAATGTCCCTTTAAAGAGCTGCTAAATATTATGCAATAAAAGAAGTGAAAAACTCACGTGTCTCCAAAGAAGAAATGGAAGTTCCCAAGTCTGTGGGAGAGCAAATTCAGGCACTCTTTGGCTTCACTGTAGATCTAAAAGAAATTCTATTACTAACCATACAATTTTTATATTAATTATTATGTGGAATGGCATAACTACAATAGCACATTTGTTGTGTAACATATTTCATGATCCTCTGGATTCTACACTCCACCTCAGGCAGATTTGTTCATGAGGACAGACAATTTTCCTGAGATAAACTGTTTTCCATCTCACAATGCAGAACCGCAGACATTTCCATTTCACCATGGCATTGAAAAAAAAAATGAATTCAAGGAAATGCATGACAGTTAATGTCTCTGATGTAATGTTATGATCGTTCATGATTGTGGATCTGTTTTCTCATACCTTTCCCTCTACTTCTGTGATGTTCAGCAATGGCGACTCTGCTTTAGTCAGTAAGATGCGGGACAGAGCCAAGCTGGCCTGTCGACCCGGTACAAAGAAGTTAAGGGGGAACGGGGAATGTGACGTAAACCAGGGTCGGGTCAGGTTAGCATAGTTCTCTGCGTCCACCCAGAATGTGTGCAGCTACAAATTAACAGCACAGATGTACACTTAATTCATAAGACAATCATTATGAGGACCAGAAACATGATTTCAGTCAGTAAGTGAATTGCAGATGGACCCACCAGTGCTGGCCGCAGCTTTTCCTCCAGGAGGGCGATATAAGCCATTGTATCTGCACCTTGCTTAGCTGTCAACTCATAGTCGGCATTGAATCTCTGTGTTGATTAGGCAACACATGTATTATTGACATTTTAATATACAATCCAGGAAGCATAATCTCTCTTCCTCAAGCACATCATACTTCTTTATTGTATGAATTTATTTGGTAAAATCATGTAATAAGTAGGATAATTTATAGTCATCTGGTCAATAAATTCATCAGGATTCTTCTGCTGAAAAACACTTTACACAAAAACGAGAAAATCGGTAAAAAAAAATATGAATTTCTACCTGTTTTCGTAGGAAGTTTAGAATTTGTGTTGGTTCTGTGACTGCGGATCCCTCATAGTGTAGTTGTGGCACAGATGCTGTGAGGGAGAAACATGACAGCTGCAGCTTAACCATCAAAGAACTCCTTATCCCCTCGCATGCACTTCAGCAATGTTTGGTATTCACAATGTTACATTTGGAAAATGACATGGATGCTTGTGGCTACATCCCAGACTTCCACTACATTTAACAAGCTCTAACACCAATATTATTAAAAACAGTCCTTTCTGACCTGTGATAGTCCTCCATGTCCAGTCAATAGACTTTACTGCAAGCTTTGCATCTGAAAATTTTGCATATGCCTTTAAGAGAACATTAAAAACATAAGAAGGTGAACAGATGGTTGATTAAGGGTTAAGTAAATATTAATAATCATCACTAAAACGCTATACTGTAACTAGGACTTTTATTATGCATTTTTGCAAAAGGTTATCAGAACGCATGTTTTCAGGCAGCTGCAAAAAAAAAAAAAAAAAA
>NW_015546072.1:1464042-1482214 GCF_001515605.1 Sinocyclocheilus anshuiensis
AAAAAAAAAAAAATCTATACTCCAGCACAAAACACAAGCACTTGTTTATAACCTATAATCTAGGTGAAAAGCGTTTAAAAGGAGCCCACACCCTTCAGATCCTATCAGCATTATTCATCTGACCTTCAAGAAATAAAACCCGGAGCTGTGCGACACATATCAGCTTAAATATCAATGCAATGCAATTAAGTCAAGCTGCTTTTTGCATGACAGCTACGGCAACAGAAAGCATCAGCTGACAACTGAACGGGCGCATAAATAGTGTAGAGACTTTTATTTATCAAAGTGACTCGGATAACGTACAGCTATCCGGATCCCAGGACACGTCTCTCCAAAAATGCATCGACGTTCGTGATTAAAAATTACACTGTGAATATGCATACAGCACAAGCGTTAAAATAAGCCGTGTAGTTACCAGCACGATGAGAGAGTCTGTGTGCACGGATGGCAGATCCCAGTCGCCTCCCCAGCAGAGCAGCTCCATGGGTTCCGCCATGTTGGTGTGCACCACTGAGCATCCCAGTGCGCCAGGAGAGAACTTGCACCCAGCAAATGTTTGTTAAAATACATAAATGGAAGCAAGAAACCGAAAAATAAGAAACCAAAACCTTACTTTTTATTTAATTTAAAAAAATACATCAGTTAAGAAATGATTTTGCCAAATTCAGCAAATAAATATATAAATAAACAGTGTTGGGGAGTAACTAGCTACAAGTAACTGTAATCAGTTGTAGTTACTGAGAAAAAAACGTGTAGTTAAATTACAGTTATTTATGAAAATGTTTACTATTATTACGGGGATTACATCTGAATATTTTCTCACACATACCGATTTTAATTGACTCTTTTAATTTAAAATTAAATTATTATAGTCTTAATTCAAGTGAAGAAGGATTTTGAAAGTCTGACAGTAATCAGTGTTGAGCCCTATAGTGTAAGGTTAACCCTGCCTGCTTTAAATGTTTGAAAATGATTAAAAGCTGAAAACATGTATTAGAAATTTAGAAAAGTAATCATAAGTAATCAAATGTAATTAGTTACATTAGCCTACTTTAATAACGTAACTGAAATAGTTACACTATTATTACATTTTAAATAGGGTATCTTGTAATCTGTAACTTACAATCATAAAAGAATTCTGCTAGGTTTTTCATTTATTTATTTTTTTAAAGAATGAAATCTGTTTTCTTTATTTGAGAATCTGCAGGATACAATACACAGGCAGTTGTAGAGTTAATGTGGTAAACTCATTCATATGAAGCTGAAAGTTTAACTGATTTTCCATAACTCATCTGTCGTAACACTCAAACTGGCAAGACTCAGCAGGGACATGTCACGCCAGATCATTCCTGTAAATGTGTTCTTTCTTTCTTTCTTTCTTTCTTTCTTTCTTTCTTTCTTTCTTTCTTTCTTTTTTGACAGATTGTTTGGTTAAGTGCAGTCGAATTGTTAAGCCATTATTATTTCTGTGTAAAAATCCTCAGTTGCAACTTTTAAGTACGGTTTAATTGAAAATGATAAATGTAAAAATAAGAACAAACGAATTCTTTTTTTTTCTTTTTTTTTTTTTTTTTGCTTTCAAAAGCATTTGTTTAATTAGATAATTTAAACCAGAATATTCATTGCAACCTTTAACTGGCGCAGGTTCTGACCAAAAACCAAAGCATATCCTCCCATCATTTACCATCATTAACAAAGAGCTCTTTTAGAAGGTTTAGAAGGCTTTCTGGTAAAAGCACAGAAGCATTCTGGAGGAGGTGCTTGGTCACACCTTATATATAGAGAGAGACATCTGAAAAGCGTAAATCACTTGAGCACCAGTCTGGTTCTCGTTCATCTGCAGGGCTACAGGGAACAGGCAGTTCTGTTTTGACGGCTAATGATCAAGACTGAATCAAGGGTCAGAGCAGAAACTATTTTTCCAGGAATAAGGTGGAACTCTTTAACTGGATTTGTGACATAAAAAAAAAATCCACAATGGGTACTTGGATAAGAATCATATTCAGTTTACAGTTAATTTTACAACTCTTTGATACAGTGAAAACGCAAGGAATTGGTAAGACCTTAAACCTTATAATAGTTAAATATTTAATATTTAAGAAATTAAAACTTTTTGTGAATGTTAATATTCTTGCATTTTTTATTTGCATATATTTACAAAACTGTTTATGAATAAAAGTGTACATGCCTTAATTTTCTTCTGTTAAAATGTGAAATAAATGAAAACCAGCTAATTTCTGATCAAATATAATATCAATATTAGCAAAAAAAATTTTTTAGTTAGGCAGGTCATTTATAACTCCATAAATGTCATAAATTATCTGGAAATCCCCCAGCATGCAGTGGGATTAACAAATGTGGAACTGAACACTTACTGTAAAAAATCTAAAGTTGAGAAAGCTTAACGTTTAAAGCAACCAGCTTCAGGAGATTTTTTAGTTTTCTCAACTTGATTTTGTAGGAGATTTTTGAGTTTTCTCAACTTTTTGTTGGATAAACTGAATACAAGAAGTTGAGAAAACTCAAAAATGTCTTGAAGCTGGTTGCCGTAAACTTGTAAGTTTTCTCAACTTTTGATTTTTTACAGGGATCTATGAAATGACCATTAGCTGAGGACAAATTTGTCAATGACCTTATTGGTTGCTTTTTATATTGTGTCCTGGACAAAAGAGTAGCGGAATAACGTGTATTACACAAATGCATCAAAAACCATCAGTATCCAGTGCAAATCTGTTGACAAAAATGCTAATTTTGCAGTTTATGATCTTCTGGTGTCACCGGATTGCTTACCTGACCTTCTGCAAGGAGGAATACAGGCAAAGAACATGGACAACGTTTTTATCCTGGCAAGCCTGCAGCTGCAGAACAAAGCTCCAACTCGGGTCTTCCGCATCTTCAATGCCCTAGACAACACAGATTATTTTGATTTCACCGTTCAGGGGAAATTAAACAAAGGTTTGTGTGATCAGAGCTCACTAATGTGCTTTATGTTCAGTGGCTCAATAGAAACTTGATATGTACACTAAATACTTTTTTCTGTTCACAGTCGTTTTGAAATATCTGAAAAGCAATGGAAAGGTTGGATCAACCAATTTCGGTAAAGTGCCACTGACAGATGGTCAACAACACCATATACTGCTCCACTTCAGCGGGCTGCAGCAGGGCACCCCCACCACGGCCCTCTATGTGGACTGCAGGCTGGTGGAGAGAGTGCAGGACGTGCCGCTGGCCTTCAAATCACTGCCGCAGGGCCCAAAACGAGTCACGCTCAAGACCCTGCCAACCTCATCCGAGGTAATTCATTATTCTATTTATCTATGCATACAGTAAGCTGTAAAAAAAATTAATCTACAGTAAAAAAACTGGCATCTCTGGTTGTCAAAAATTCATCGTAAAAAATACTACAGGTTTTGCAGGATACTTGTATATTTTACAACTTGTAACAATATATTTCATTAAGTGATATAATGTTAATATGCCTACTGAACACTACCAATATCTGCCTTTTTACCTTAAAATATACTGATAATCAGTGGTGTGCGGTGGTGTTCTGAAATGAGGAGGCAAAGTCTTCAAAGTTTTTTTTTTTGTTTGTTTTTTTAAATCAAATGTAAATTCATGTCCCAGTCACAATATCTTGGTTAAATATACATTACTTACACTATCATAAAAATAAAAAAAAAACGATTCTATTTTATATTTTTACATTAACAATGTAATCAACATTATATTTATTAAAGTCATGTATGAATCTGTTAAATATACATTACTTACACTATCATAAAAATTAAAAAAAAACTATTCTATTTTATATTTTTACATTAACAATGTAATCAACATTATATTTATTAAAGTCATGTATGAATCTAATCAGGTTAGTGTTTTTAAGCATTTTACATTTATTCCAAAATAATAACTCAAGGCAGTAACCATTTAAACAGTATATTTTATTTGTGAACTTACATTCAGCTATTCTTTTTAATATTTTTTTAAATGATTATTATTATTGAATTTTTCAGATCATCAGTCATGAAAGCTTGGTAAATATTGGTCACAGACAGAGATTTAGGCTACTTTAAATTTCACCAAGCTGGTTTATTAAATTTATTGAATCTTATTTTGACGTTACAAAGTGGTTATAGCTTATCTAAGTGTGTGAGTTGTTTATTTACTTTTTAAAATTAGTCTTCCCATTAACACCGTTATATTTGTGAATGCGGAATGCACACAAACACAAGAGGTGGGATTCATAACCAGTCATATACAATCATATCGCGATAGAGGCATTGCCTCCTCTCACATGACTTTCCCCCATTCATTCTCAATGATCCCCCACTAAACTTACCGCACGCATCAGGGGTTTGTTAAAACTCAATGGGCTCAGTGGAGGCGAGAGAGACATGAGCTCCTGCTGTAACTTTACCTGCTAGTGTCGCTGTTAGATAATGTTTTTTTTTTTTTGTTAGAAAAAAAAGTGATTTAATGCACTTTTTAATGTTGTATTTTGTAATATTGGCGTTGTTTTACTTTTGTACTACAAATTTCTTTCTCATCCAATATTTTGAGGAGGCACTGCCTCCCTTGCCTCCTCAGAGGTAACGCCCCTGCTGATAACCACCCTAATATACAGGTGGCACAATAAAAAAGCCACATGATCAATCAGAGTTCATTGCAAGTGACTTGTCCATAAATCACAGCCAATACTTGTGTGAAACAAAATTATTTGTACAAAATATAATCACATGATGAGTCATGCAGGGACTTTTTTACTTGCAAAACCCATAAATTTGACTGTATTTTACTGTAAAATTACATGTAATGTGGTGTTAAATTATTAACAGTTTTTCACCGTGTAAGGTAACTTACACTTAATCAATTAGCGTGTTTTACTGTAACATTTAACAGTGTTTTTCTGTAAAAATTACAAAAAAAATGTTACAGTGTGTGAATATGTACCTGTGTTACAGGACAAGTTGACAGACCTCAAACTCGTGCTTGATGAGTCTATTGATAATGTGGTAGAGCTTCAGGACTGCAATGCTCCAGAGCAGGGTGAACAGAGGGAAACACTGCAGCTACTAGGTGAGGCTATTGTTTCTCTGTCATCTGTGTCTTATTCAGCTTTAGTTTTGTTAATGATTGGTTATTTGATTTTTTTTTTCCGAATACAGAGAATATCATTATGTTACATTTCTGCAGGAACAACTTCAAAAATGGAAGCTGGCCCAATGTTTGAGCTCATGCGAATGATCCAAGAGTTGAAACAGAAGGTCGATCAGCAGGTAATTTGAAATTGAGTGGGAAAACAGTTCCTTAAAGGGATAGTTCACACAAAAAGTACAGTTCTTTTGAGTTCTTTCAGGAACAGATCATTATTTTCACTAAATCAGTTGACAGAATCAGTCTGAATGATTCCTGCATCAATCAGGTTTCAACTCACTGCTTCAATAATGGCGGGGAGATTATTAATGTTTATCAATCTAGTGCTCACACAAAGCTAAAGAAGCCTATGGACTACTTTTATGATAAAAAATGTTGTTTTGGTTATTTGAAGCTTGAAAATCCCCTATTCATATTCCACTTCAGGTTTGTAACAATGTAATGAGAGTAATGACAGACTTTCCATTTTTGGGTGAACTACCCTTATAATAATAACAGCATAATAACAATCTGTTTTCATAACAGACCAAAGAAACCGCTGACTTGAGAAAGACTATCATGGAGTGTGTTCAATGCAATGGTAAGACTTTAGTTAAAAAGTTACAAAACAGCTATAATGAGAAAACATTTAGCAGTTTTTCGTGTCTGTGCTCAGTCAAGTCAATTATTAGAGGCTTATAATGAGGATGTTGAAGGTGTAGGACAGGTGAACTCAAGTGTTCTGTTACCATTTAGATGCGTTTGGACGGGACAAAGCAGGACTACAGGATAAAAAGCAGTCCAAGTGCAGGCCAGGGGTCTGTTTTAAGCCGGACATGTGTATCGAAACAGCTGAAGGTGTGGAATGTGCACCCTGTCCTGAGGGCTACTCTGGAGATGGTGTCCAATGTGATGATGTAGATGAGGTTAGACTTAAGATGCTGATTTTTTGTTCATCATAATACTATTCTTTAGGTCAAGTTTTGCTGTTCATGATGTTCATCTGGCCACTTATTTCCTGTTTACTTCTCTCGTAGTTGGGTACTTAGGAGAGAACAAGAACACTCATGAAGAGTTGTTTTATTTTATTTTATTTATTTCCATTACTCACTGCAGTATATCAATAGCACAGACTGTTCAACACATCTGACATTGTGTTCTACCTAAATGATGAACAATAAAACTCAGTTAGGAACACAACACATAATGATTTATTAACATATAATCATGTCTCAATAAGGGTTTTATTAGACTAATAATTGTTTAAACTGTTACGTAGGCTCTAAGGTAATTTTCCAATGGTTTTATAGAACTTTTCACAGATCGCAGTGCAATCGTTTGACTTAATCATCCATGTACTACTACAGAGCATTGTTTGTTGAACATCATAAATCCAGCTAACCTTTTAAACTGTTCAATTTTAGTGCCAGTTCAACCCATGTTTCTCTGGTGTTCGGTGTATTAACACTGCACCAGGTTTCAGATGTGAGAAGTGTCCACGAGGCTTCACTGGTCCAGAGATCCAGGGTGTGGGCGTTCACTATGCTCAGACAAACAAACAAGTATGTATTTGGGACAGTTAATTAAAATAATTAAATTTAATTAACCAGTGTGTATGTATGTGTGTGTGTGTGTGTGTGTGTGTGTGTGCTACCATTCAAAAGCTTGGGGTAGGTAAGATTTATTTTTAATGAAATTGATACTTTTATTCAGCAAGGATGCATTAAATTGATCAAAAATGTCATGCATCAAATTGATCAAAAATGTATAATGTTAAAAAAGATTTCTGTCTCAAATGAATGCTGTTCTTTTGAGCTTTATATTCATCAAAGAATCCTGAAAATCACAATTTTCATGAAAATGTTAAGCAGCACAACTATTTTCAACATGATATTAATGAGAAATGTTTCTTGAAATCAGCATATTCGAATGATTTCTGAAGGATCATGTGACACTCAAAACTAGAATAATGATTGCGAAAAATTCAGATCAAATTAATGCAGCATTGGTGAGCATAAGAGACTTCTTTTGAAACATTAAAAAATCTTACCGACCTCTAACATTCAAACATATTATGTAATAAGACATTTTGAAGCACTCTCTAATGTATGCCAATGATACAGAATGATTACCGTATTATATACCATGATATTTACACGGTACTCCAATTACAACTACAAGTTCAAAAATAGTATTACCATGATACACATAGTAAAAATGGTATTGTTTGTGATTTTAGTACCATACTGTGATTAACACCATATTTATCATTTTTTATCAGATATGTAATGATATTGATGAGTGCCAGGTAGATAACGGTGGCTGCACACCCAATTCATACTGCCATAACACAGTGGTAAGACTACAGCTATCCTAGTTTACCCATTGTACTAATGTGGCCAGTGGCAGGTACAGTAAATATAGTTTAAATGTGAAACTTGCTTTCTTGTAGGGTGCGTTTCACTGTGGGATCTGCAAGACTGGATTCACGGGTGACCAGAGTAGTGGCTGCATAAGTACTGGCCTGGACCCTGCTCCTCTAACTGACAGGCTGTGTGGGAACAGCCAGCCAAATCCATGTGACGTCAACGCAGAGTGTGTTGTGGAGAGAGATGAGAGCATCAGCTGTGCGGTGAGACGTCAAGCATTCACACAGATGTTTTGTCTACTTGTGCATTTCAAGAAAACATAAAGAGATGTTGGTGATATTCTATGCCATTCTTTTGAGCCAGGACACAGCTTTCTCAGCTGACATCTTTGTTGCTTTTAGTGCAAAATTGGCTGGGCAGGAAATGGCTACGTCTGTGGAAAGGACACAGACATTGACGCTTATCCAGATAAGAAACTTCAGTGCAGAGATGGAACCTGCAAGAAGGTGATATTCACGTGACCTGTTATTTTTGTTAGAAGTTTAGTTTATTAGCAGTAGTTAACACATTAGATATCATGAACTGACAATGAACAACATTCTCTTCATTTATCAGTCGAGGTCATTTTTACAAATATACATTTCCACAAAAGTTTGGGTTCAGTTATACAATAAAAACAGTAATATTGTTAAAGATTACTATTCTTTACAATTGCATTACAAACCTTTGAATGATAGTGTTTATTTTCATTTTCATTCATAAATTAATAACATTTACACAACTTGAAATTGTTAATATCATTTTAATTACTATGTTAAACTTAACATTAATCAAGATTAAAGGGTTAGTTCACCCGAAAATGAAAATTCCGTCATTAATAATTACTCACCCTCATGTCATTCCAAACCCGTAAGACCTTCGTTCATCTTCGGAACATAAAGAAAGATATTTTTGATGAAATCCAAGAGCTGTCTGGCCCTCCAAAGAGAGCAATGCAACTGAAATGTTCCCAGACCCAGAAACGTAGTAAGGACATCGATAAAATAGTTTATGTGGCATCAGTGGTTCAACCGCAATTTTACGAAGCTACAAGAATATTTTTGTGTGCAAAGAATACAAAAATAATTTTATTCAACAATTTCTTCTCCTCCAAATGACCATCTTCTGCCAGTATTCTTGTAGCTTCATAAAATTACGGTTGAACCACTGGAACATTTCAGTTACATTGCCGTCTATGGAGGGTCAGAAAGCTCTTGGATTTCATCAAAAATATCTTAATTTGTGTTCTGAAGATGATCGAAGGTGTCACGGGTTTGGAACGACATGATGGAATTTTCATTTTTGGGTGAACTAACCCTTTAAGAACTAAAGAATAATTGATGTTTTTGCTGTTGTATTAAGTAATGTTAACAAACTAAATCTTATTGTAAAGTGATACCAGATTATTTTACTTATCATTTTCAGGATAACTGCATGTTTGTTCCAAACTCGGGCCAAGAAGACGCAGACAGAGATGGGAAGGGAGATGCCTGTGATGAGGATGCAGACAGTGATGGCATCTTCAATGATCAGGTCCAGATTAATCAACATTAGATCATGATTTGATGAACTGAGAAGCTCCCTTCAATGTCAGTGCTTGCATGATTGTATTCCTACAGGACAACTGCTGGTTGGTTCCTAACATAGACCAGAAGAACAGTGATAAAGATCTCCATGGTGATGCTTGTGATAATTGCGTAAACGTGGAGAACCCGGACCAGCGGGACACAGACAAAGACGGACTGGGAGATGCCTGTGATGATGACATAGACGGGGATGGTAATTGAATTCAGGTCTTATTTTGTCAAAAATCAACTTCACAATTTTTGCACACGTTTCCAATCTCTGCCAGTATTCCATCTGCTCTGCGGCTGCTGTGTATTTTATTTAGTTGCAGAAATGGGGTGTTAGGTTTTAAATATCCTTTTCACCCTTGGGCCTGTTTTTTTATCAGGATTTTCCTGTGCTTAGGTCATTTTATGAGGAAAAACAGAAGCTTCTGTGTTTTAAAGCTCAAATTAGAGCGCTCTTTAGCCTGCACGGGTCATGTAAAACTGAAGTGACCTGTAGGGATATTAACAGCTTCTGCGGCACCACACTGATCATTTTCTTTCAAATCGACAATTATTTGTTCCAGTCTGAAAAATGTAAAATAGAGTCC
Organism: Sinocyclocheilus anshuiensis; assembly: GCF_001515605.1. Taxonomy (NCBI): domain Eukaryota; kingdom Metazoa; phylum Chordata; class Actinopteri; order Cypriniformes; family Cyprinidae; genus Sinocyclocheilus; species Sinocyclocheilus anshuiensis. The sequence goes on from NW_015546072.1 coordinate 1,473,751, forward strand.
AGGCAGCGCTTGACATTTACGGTCTGTTCATCAAGGCAGAAATCCAGACACTTGACTTGATACTTTAGAGCTTGGTCATGTCTCCTTTGAGCAACCACATTTCCACCAAGAACCTGCGCCAAGAGCTGCTGACGCGTGGAAACTATTCCACAGAAGTCTTTCCGAAACACCGCCACCTTGTGACATGACCCGACAAACTGCACACAAAGACATCACTGTATAACACCGCAAACAACGCAGTGCATTTCTCCTGGTGGAGTTTGCTCGATTCAGTGACATTTTAGACAGTATACCTCTGTATAATACTTTCATTTATACCACTGGTGCTCTGGCTCTATGCTCTGGCTCTGACTCTAGTGATGAATCACTGAATGCATCCATGTACATTCTCTACTTCTGATAGGTTTGAAGAACATCCTGGATAACTGTCAGAGGGTTCCCAACCCTGACCAGAAGGACAAAGATAATGACGGTGTTGGTGATGCATGTGACAGCTGCCCTGAGGTGCCAAACCCCAACCAGGTGCCAAACAACTTTATTACTGCCTGTTCCTGAATTCTATTCTATTCTGTGTATTTTTAATAAAATTACGTTTTCGTGTCATCTAGTTTTTAAAACTAAATTTGAACCTAATTTAAATGGATAACTCTTTTAGTGCTTTAGTTTTTAAAAATCACTGTTTCTTGAAAACTGCTTTCCTACCTCTGTTTTAGGGAGTCAAATTATTTAGGCATTTTATCAACTGTAACATTCAAACATATTATGTAATAAGACATTTTGAAGCACTCTCTAATGTATGCCAATGATACAGAATGATTACCGTATTATATACCATGATATTTACACGGTACTCCAATTACAACTACAAGTTCAAAAATAGTATTACCATGATACACATAGTAAAAATGGTATTGTTTGTGATTTTAGTACCATACTGTGATTAACACCATATTTATCATTTTTTATCAGATATGTAATGATATTGATGAGTGCCAGGTAGATAACGGTGGCTGCACACCCAATTCATACTGCCATAACACAGTGGTAAGACTACAGCTATCCTAGTTTACCCATTGTACTAATGTGGCCAGTGGCAGGTACAGTAAATATAGTTTAAATGTGAAACTTGCTTTCTTGTAGGGTGCGTTTCACTGTGGGATCTGCAAGACTGGATTCACGGGTGACCAGAGTAGTGGCTGCATAAGTACTGGCCTGGACCCTGCTCCTCTAACTGACAGGCTGTGTGGGAACAGCCAGCCAAATCCATGTGACGTCAACGCAGAGTGTGTTGTGGAGAGAGATGAGAGCATCAGCTGTGCGGTGAGACGTCAAGCATTCACACAGATGTTTTGTCTACTTGTGCATTTCAAGAAAACATAAAGAGATGTTGGTGATATTCTATGCCATTCTTTTGAGCCAGGACACAGCTTTCTCAGCTGACATCTTTGTTGCTTTTAGTGCAAAATTGGCTGGGCAGGAAATGGCTACGTCTGTGGAAAGGACACAGACATTGACGCTTATCCAGATAAGAAACTTCAGTGCAGAGATGGAACCTGCAAGAAGGTGATATTCACGTGACCTGTTATTTTTGTTAGAAGTTTAGTTTATTAGCAGTAGTTAACACATTAGATATCATGAACTGACAATGAACAACATTCTCTTCATTTATCAGTCGAGGTCATTTTTACAAATATACATTTCCACAAAAGTTTGGGTTCAGTTATACAATAAAAACAGTAATATTGTTAAAGATTACTATTCTTTACAATTGCATTACAAACCTTTGAATGATAGTGTTTATTTTCATTTTCATTCATAAATTAATAACATTTACACAACTTGAAATTGTTAATATCATTTTAATTACTATGTTAAACTTAACATTAATCAAGATTAAAGGGTTAGTTCACCCGAAAATGAAAATTCCGTCATTAATAATTACTCACCCTCATGTCATTCCAAACCCGTAAGACCTTCGTTCATCTTCGGAACATAAAGAAAGATATTTTTGATGAAATCCAAGAGCTGTCTGGCCCTCCAAAGAGAGCAATGCAACTGAAATGTTCCCAGACCCAGAAACGTAGTAAGGACATCGATAAAATAGTTTATGTGGCATCAGTGGTTCAACCGCAATTTTACGAAGCTACAAGAATATTTTTGTGTGCAAAGAATACAAAAATAATTTTATTCAACAATTTCTTCTCCTCCAAATGACCATCTTCTGCCAGTATTCTTGTAGCTTCATAAAATTACGGTTGAACCACTGGAACATTTCAGTTACATTGCCGTCTATGGAGGGTCAGAAAGCTCTTGGATTTCATCAAAAATATCTTAATTTGTGTTCTGAAGATGATCGAAGGTGTCACGGGTTTGGAACGACATGATGGAATTTTCATTTTTGGGTGAACTAACCCTTTAAGAACTAAAGAATAATTGATGTTTTTGCTGTTGTATTAAGTAATGTTAACAAACTAAATCTTATTGTAAAGTGATACCAGATTATTTTACTTATCATTTTCAGGATAACTGCATGTTTGTTCCAAACTCGGGCCAAGAAGACGCAGACAGAGATGGGAAGGGAGATGCCTGTGATGAGGATGCAGACAGTGATGGCATCTTCAATGATCAGGTCCAGATTAATCAACATTAGATCATGATTTGATGAACTGAGAAGCTCCCTTCAATGTCAGTGCTTGCATGATTGTATTCCTACAGGACAACTGCTGGTTGGTTCCTAACATAGACCAGAAGAACAGTGATAAAGATCTCCATGGTGATGCTTGTGATAATTGCGTAAACGTGGAGAACCCGGACCAGCGGGACACAGACAAAGACGGACTGGGAGATGCCTGTGATGATGACATAGACGGGGATGGTAATTGAATTCAGGTCTTATTTTGTCAAAAATCAACTTCACAATTTTTGCACACGTTTCCAATCTCTGCCAGTATTCCATCTGCTCTGCGGCTGCTGTGTATTTTATTTAGTTGCAGAAATGGGGTGTTAGGTTTTAAATATCCTTTTCACCCTTGGGCCTGTTTTTTTATCAGGATTTTCCTGTGCTTAGGTCATTTTATGAGGAAAAACAGAAGCTTCTGTGTTTTAAAGCTCAAATTAGAGCGCTCTTTAGCCTGCACGGGTCATGTAAAACTGAAGTGACCTGTAGGGATATTAACAGCTTCTGCGGCACCACACTGATCATTTTCTTTCAAATCGACAATTATTTGTTCCAGTCTGAAAAATGTAAAATAGAGTCCAGGCAGCGCTTGACATTTACGGTCTGTTCATCAAGGCAGAAATCCAGACACTTGACTTGATACTTTAGAGCTTGCTCATGTCTCCTTTGAGCAACCACATTTCCACCAAGAACCTGCGCCAAGAGCTGCTGACGCGTGGAAACTATTCCACAGAAGTCTTTCCAAAACACCGCCACCTTGTGACATGACCCGACAAACTGCACACAAAGACATCACTGTATAACACCGCAAACAACGCAGTGCATTTCTCCTGGTGGAGTTTGCTCGATTCAGTGACATTTTAGACAGTATACCTCTGTATAATACTTTCATTTATACCACTGGTGCTCTGGCTCTATGCTCTGGCTCTGACTCTAGTGATGAATCACTGAATGCATCCATGTACATTCTCTACTTCTGATAGGTTTGAAGAACATCCTGGATAACTGTCAGAGGGTTCCCAACCCTGACCAGAAGGACAAAGATAATGACGGTGTTGGTGATGCATGTGACAGCTGCCCTGAGGTGCCAAACCCCAACCAGGTGCCAAACAACTTTATTACTGCCTGTTCCTGAATTCTATTCTATTCTGTGTATTTTTAATAAAATTACGTTTTCGTGTCATCTAGTTTTTAAAACTAAATTTGAACCTAATTTAAATGGATAACTCTTTTAGTGCTTTAGTTTTTAAAAATCACTGTTTCTTGAAAACTGCTTTCCTACCTCTGTTTTAGGGAGTCAAATTATTTAGGCATTTTATCAACTGTCTATCTCAAAATTAGTAGTTATCCATGTTTTAAACAAGGGTTATTATAGTTAACAAACTAAAACCACAAAAAAGTTTTTTTTTTAATTTACATTTAGTTTAACTTGATGTACAAAAGGTGTAAATAAATAAAACTATATAGACATATTTGAAAAATAATAACAAAATAATCATAAAAATGACAAAAACATTCACAAAAAATGAACTGAAACTTTACTGAAAAAAAATGAAAATTAAAAATATAAAAATAATAACTAATTCAAAAATATGAATAAAACTATAATAGTACCTCAATAATGCAAAAAAAAAATAAAAATAAAATAACACTGTTTCATACTGCCTAGCATCACAACATTGAGTTTTTAGTGAGATTTATTTACACAAAATAGCATCTTACCATACTGGCAGAATCCCTCTTATCACTGTACATATCCAAAAACCATCAAACGATGCTGACCAATCTAGTTAAACAATATTAAACGAGCAAGAGTACTGTTGTCCCTAAATATCACTGACTCATTGCCTGCTAATATTCACAAAACAACACGATTCTGAGTTGCTTTGATTCTGAGAACAGTTCAGTGAATAAACAATATAAACAATAAAAAACAGTTTAATTACAAACAATAATTAAATTAATATACACAAAATTGCCAGCTATTTTGTCTTTTTTTTTGCTTCACCAAGGAAAACAGTTAGAGAAAACAAATCCAAAGCAGAAACAACCTCTCGTGACTCTGACAGAATCGGTTGAGTGAATGATTCAATGATTCACTCATCCGGTCTGGAATGAATCAACGTTTTGAGTGAAACTGTTGAATGAAAGATTCAGTCACCACACAGTCACTTGCTGCCACCTACTGGTGCAAATACAAACAAAGGAAGCTATCCAAACAAGTCCCTGTGCTGTTAGGTTCCTATATCAGCACTCTTTTAAGGCCTCTTTTCCAGATTCAGGGAAACAAACTGTTGTATAATGTGTATTTAGTATATTTTGTATGTTAAATATGTCATTTTCATTATTAATATTTTTAACCTGTCTTCTGTTTTCTTTCAATCAGTCTGATGTTGACGATGATCTTGTTGGAGACACTTGTGACACAAACATTGACAGGTAGAGTCTGATTTTTTACCTTTCTCTTTGACGGTCAATATAAAACAAGTTTATAACGTAGATCTTTTGTTCCAGTGATGGTGATGGTCATCAGAACACCAAAGACAACTGCCCCAAAATCATCAACAGCGCACAGCTGGACACTGATAAGGACGGACTTGGAGACGAGTGTGATGATGACGATGATAATGATGGCATTTTGGATAATAAAGATAATTGTAGACTGGTGCCAAACCCAGACCAAAAGGATGAAAACAGTACGCACAGCAACATTTGTTTAGTAGGATGTCATAAGTTGTTCAATTAATCAAGACAAATGTTTTAGTTTAAATTTTTTTTAATGCTAATACAAGGACATTTGTGTTTTAAAGTGTGACTTAAGTGACAAATATTGTTCATAATGTGCCTTACAAATCTATATTGGACTCCATCAAAAATCAGACCACTGATAAAAAGAAAAATAAGCAAAACGTTTTTGTTTTTTTCGCTCTTCTTCTTTGTCAGATGATGGGGTGGGTGATGACTGCGCTGGAGACTTTGACAAAGATCATGTGATAGACAGAATCGACACCTGCCCTGAGAATGCAGAGATCACTTTGACTGACTTCAGAGCCTATCAGACCGTGGTTCTGGATCCAGAGGGAGAGGCTCAGATTGACCCCAACTTGGTTGTTCTTAATCAGGGAATGGAGATTGTCCAAACCATGAATAGTGACCCAGGACTAGCTGTTGGTATGTTTATGTGACCCACACCATTCAAATCATCTTGAGTATTTCCATGGTGAAAAGACCAGCTAAACCAGCACCAATCCAGCATAAACCAGCCTGGAAATTCATACTGGTCTTAATTGGTATTTTAAGTAAAGCTATGTTGTTTTCTCTTAAAGGGATAGTTCACCCAAAAATGAAAATTCTGTCATCAATTGCTCACCCTCATCATGTCGTTCCAAACCTGTAAGATCTTTGTTCATCTTCGGAACACAATTTAAGATATATTTGATGAAATCTGAGAGCTTCCTGACCCTGCATAGACAGCAATGCAACTACCGTGTTTAAGGCCCAGAAAGGTAGTGAGGAAATCATTAAAATAGTCCATGTGACATTAGTGGTTCAACCTTGATTTTATGAAGGTACAGGAATACTTTTTGTGCGCAAAGAATTCCTTTTTGGGTGAGCTCTTTTGGGTACTCTACTCAAAAATGAAAAAATTCCCTCATCAGTTACTGACCCTTACGTTGTACCAGATTTATATGACTTTCTTCTGTGAAACACAAATTTCTGTAAGATAATATAATTCAAGTGGATGGGACCCTCAAAGTTGATGCTTCAAAAACCACACAAAACAAAAGCAATGGTAATCCATGCAACCACAGTGGATGAATCAGCGTCTTCTGAAGCAAATTTATAGTTTAAAAAAGTGTAAAATATGAGTATTTTTTACACCTATCGTTTCGCTAGAGCTTCCTGACCCTGCATAGACAGCAATGCAACTACCGTGTTTAAGGCCCAGAAAGGTAGTGAGGAAATCATTAAAATAGTCAATGTGACATTAGTGGTTCAACCTTGATTTTATGAAGGTACAGGAATACTTTTTGTGCGCAAAGAATTTCTTTTTGGGTGAGCTCTTTTGGGTACTCTACTCAAAAATGAAAAAATTCCCTCATCAGTTACTGACCCTTACGTTGTACCAGATTTATATGACTTTCTTCTGTGAAACACAAATTTCTGTAAGATAATATAATTCAAGTGGATGGGACCCTCAAAGTTGATGCTTCAAAAACCACACAAAACAAAAGCAATGGTAATCCATGCAACCACAGTGGATGAATCAGCGTCTTCTGAAGCAAATTTATAGTTTAAAAAAGTGTAAAATATGAGTATTTTTCACACCTATCGTTTCGCTTCAGAAGACATTAAACTGGGGTTACTTTTGTGTTTGTTTTGCATGTTTTTGAAGCAGCAGCTTTTAGTTTACTGTCCACTTGCATTATATGGACTCTCACAGATGTATTCATTTTCTAAAAATCTTCATTTTCACACAAGACAGAAAGCCAAATACATCTAGGATGGCATGAGAGTGAATAAATGATGAGAGAATTTTTATTTTTTTGAGTATCTCATTTCTGTATCAGTTTGGTTAAATCATGGTTGAAACATGAGCTTTAGTATTTTGTTTTTAAATGAAAATCTGGCCAAAATGTGACACAATCTTGCCACCACAAACAGGGTACACAGCATTCAGTGGCGTGGACTTTGAGGGCACCTTCCACGTGAATACAGTGACCGATGATGACTATGCAGGCTTCATCTTCGGCTACCAGGATTCCTCCAGCTTCTATGTGGTGATGTGGAAGCAGACGGAGCAGACGTACTGGCAGGCCGTGCCCTTCAGAGCCGTGGCTGAGCCTGGCATTCAGCTTAAGGTCCCAGCGCTCTTCATCTCTATTACTGTCTGCTTTTATCATTACTGCTGCTCCACAGAGCCCTCGGCGAATATAGAAATGTGGCTGTGGCTAAACTCTGAAGCGTGCAAAAACACTTAACGGATGTTAAAGCTATAGCCAAATAGTTATTTTGATAGATTTGATTATTCAATTTAAATAATAAACACACAGACATGAATCAATATATTTGCATTTCTAGGCTGTGAAGTCTAAAACCGGGCCAGGGGAGTTCCTGAGGAATTCTCTGTGGCACACTGGAGACACAAATGATCAAGTGCGCATGCTGTGGAAAGACCCTCGTAATGTGGGCTGGAAGGACAAGGTGTCCTACCGCTGGAATCTGATGCACAGACCCCAAGTGGGATACATCAGGTCAGACGCCGTAAATACTGGAGAATTCAGACTTTACTGGATTTGGATGTGAGAAACGTGTTTGTGGTGTTTCTCTGTTTTGGCACAGAGTAAAGTTCTATGAAGGTACCGACTTGGTTGCAGACTCTGGAGTGGTTACTGACACCAGTATGAGAGGAGGCCGGCTTGGAGTGTTCTGCTTTTCACAGGAAAACATCATCTGGTCCAATCTGAGATACCGCTGTAATGGTGAGTGCAGTGCTTGAACAATGCATTCTTATTCATTTCAGTGTGTATCTTAATATATATTTTATGACATTTACAGACACAATCCCGGAAGACTATACAGAACAAGCCCAGCAGTAATGAAACGAAGATGAAATGAAACTGGAGAGCACTACTTGTGATGTGACTGATGTTTTGGGTACTCATATTTCCAGTAAAACACAGACCATTTACTGACTTTTGCATTCAAGACGAATCCAGTTTTATAGTTATGCTGAATTTAGACTTCTGTAATGTTCACTCACAAAAATGCAGTTCAGCAGGAAAG
>NW_015546072.1:1482243-1485360 GCF_001515605.1 Sinocyclocheilus anshuiensis
AGAGCAAAGCTTGTGTGCTACTAAAAACTCACTAATTGTTTTAATATTAATAAACTGAACAAATACATTTAAATTTAAGTTTTGTGCTCGAACCTGGTGGAAAATGTCATACACTTGTAATCTTACAGTGATAGCTTAAACAAAAATGTAAAAATAAAACAACCCAAAAAGCTGTGTTGCGCCAAAAAAAAAATCAAGATAAAATAAAAAAAAAAAAAAAATTAAAAAAGTTTGGGGTCAGTATAAATGTTTTCAGCATTCCCATCATAGGAATAAATTAATATATATTTAAAAAGAAAAGTTAATTTAAAATTTGATTAAATGAATTCCTTGGTGAGCATAAGAGACTTCTTTCAAAAACTTTATTAAAGTACAATGAAAAAATAAATAAATAAATAAAAAAGCAAACATTAAAATGCTCCATACAACTTGTCCTGTATACTGGAAGTCTTTTGTGAGGCGTTGCTTGAGAAACCGGTGACTGATGTTTAACATTGACTGGTTTTATTTTGCAAGCCCCATGAAGGTTGTTTCACCATAAATCACACCTCTAATTTTATACACAATTAAGTCTCATTTTCATATAGTATACGTGTTAGCTATTACTGTTATAATTTGTTAACTACAAATTACAAAACTTCCATATATTAAAGGGGTCATATGATGCGATTTCAATTTTTTCTTTCTCTTTGGAGTGTTACAAGCTCTTGGTGCATAAAGAAGATCTGTAAAGTTGCAAAGACTAAAGTCTACAGTATGCGGAAAATAATGTGTTTTTTGAACCTTAAACCACATAAACACATTTCATTACACCAAACACACAAAATAATGTTCTTTTTAGCAGTATCATATGACCCCTTTAAAACATTAAATAATGTAATAGACAACACCATTTTATTCATTTGTCTTTTTTATTGAAAGAACTGGCAATATCAATAAAAACACTAAAAAGAATATTGATCCTGCAGCAATTAAACTCATATGACTTCCTTTCATGGAATGTATTGAAATGATGGGAAAAAGTAAATAATAATAAAGAAAATCAATGCATATAAATGAGGACAAGAGTTTTGTAAACTTACTGTACATATTTTTGGATTGTAATGTCTTCATGCAAAATGAGTGAAACAACAACACAAAGCGCAAGATTACATTTTTTGCAACATTATGAGTATATCTAGTGGTCATCTTTACAATGGACTATTTACATAAAGCACATATTGCAATCAAATGTCACCTTTATGTTCAGCATATTTGTAAATAAAGGAAAGCATAATGTTTAATCCAGACAAACACAGAGTTAAACCAAATACTGAGCATCAAATTGTTTAGTTTACATAAACAGTATGCTTATAGCTTAATGCAGTTGTAGCAAGTAGTGTTTAAGGCAATCATTAACTATTTGCGAATTTTGATTTATATAAAGGCCAAAAACATCACCATCACCAGGAATATAAAGACACGCCAGCTCGAATTCTAATAAGAGAGATTTTGGTTTGTCAAAACATGTAGGACAGCTACAACTGCTACACAGGAAATAACCATAAAAATGTCAAAGAATTCCAGTTCTAGATTGTATTTCCTTCATCGACAACACTTCAACACTTTTTTCTACCAGGGAGCATCAGAAGTGCTGCATTATGTCTAATACAGACAGCTCCTGTAAACTTAAACTGAACACCACAAACACATGCACTTATAGCAACAAAAACCTCTGAAAGATTAAATAGAATAGCTGTAACAATGCTTTTTAAGTATAAAAGATCGTACAAACTCGTTCTTTGACAAATTACATGCTTGCAAGTCTAGTGCATGAGCTGGAATCAAATATTATAGGACATCCATGGTCTAAAGCACCATTTAAATTGTAACAAAAATCGAAAAATAAGAACGAAAAATCTATAGCGTCAGTGTTGCTGTTGGCCGTATAACTATCTGTGTGGCAGTTTGGGTTTTTGGGGCATAACGATGTGGCCTTGGCTTTGCCCGTCCATTCCAAATCAACATAAAAACATTTACTGGGAATGGCAGTCACATGCTTTCCTTACAATGGTGATTCACTGGAAAACAGCATGTGGAATTCATCACTACCTGAGATTTACGATGAAGCCAAGAGATAGGAAACTTGAGGAATGTTGCGGACTTATTTGGAAATATTGTTTTGGTGTGGTCCTATAAGGAAGTTATTAGGGTGCTTCAATAAATGCAGTAACATGACATCTCATATGAGTACTTTTATTCACATATATGTACAGGGATAATCTTGCACAGTAATTTCTCAGCTGGTTTCAATCATGTTTCCAAGAGTGCAACTGGTGGTATAGTGTTCTGGTTTTGCAAGGCAGCACTTTCCTACCTACTGAGAAGAGATATTTCGATCAAATAAATATGTACATTTACTCAAATAGGAAGTCTTGTTACCTTAGTGAAACACCCTGAAATGAAAAGACCTTTTAAAAAGGCAGACAAATAAATGAATGAAAATCACAGATGGTTTGTTGATTTGCATAGAATTCTTCAGCTACCAAAATAAAAGTGTAACAAGCAAGACACTTACAGGTGACGTGTGAGCCTGAGTAATGCTTTGTTTTCATACCTTCATGTTATAAGGAAAACAAGAGCCCTACATCAGCATGGGAGTAACCGTAACATGATTTCTGTAACAAATTTTCATGAAAACCTATTTAGAGACATAAAACATAAGCAGCTTTTGAGAAATCAAAAGCCATTACTATACTAAAACTAGTAAAACAAATCAAATAAAAAAAACATTAAAAACAAACAAAACACTCTCACACAAACACACACACAGTAGTTTTAAATGGACAGTGGTGATACTGGATCATGTGTGAAGGGTTTCTAGGCTTGGAATCTCTTTGGGAAGAGCATGGGGACCACCAGGGTCCACATGTACAGAAATAAACAGACCCAACAGGATGCCATCTTGATCCAGAACACTGACCAGCTCCCCTCCAGCAGCCTCTCGATCTTTGCGTTCTCATAACTGCAGAGAGACAGGATTATGTGCATATTACACTTAAAAATAAAAATTCTGTCATTAATTACTCGCCCTCATATATATATATATATATATATATATATATATGTGTGTGTGTG
>NW_015546072.1:1485370-1488306 GCF_001515605.1 Sinocyclocheilus anshuiensis
TATATATATACACACACTCTCAAATAAGCAATAAGAAAATGTAACAGCTGGCCTGAGACATTTGAAAATAAGAATTTTTTTGTGTTGTTTTTGTTGCTATATACTTACTGAAACCAGTTGGTTACAGTCATCATGACGTAGAGGGAGCCGAGAAAGAAAACAAAATGGAAATAGCAGTAGCTGTAGATTGCGCCGTCTCTCTCATCATACTTCACATTCTGCCCTCCAGCAGTCTTCTCATCATCATAGTCCTCTGGAAAATATAAAAAAAATCATCCGTTTTAAGAAACTGTAGTACTTCTTCTTGACCATCATGAGGCTCCATCTACCTTTTTTCAAGTGTCTAAATGAATCCAAATGAATGTCAAAAATATGTTATTCCTCTAACATTTAAGTTTGAAATCGTCAAGTGTTGTCCTAAAATACTAGAGGAGGTGTTGGTTGAAATAAGTGTCTTACCTGTATCGTCAACACAGCAGAAGCAACAGCGTGCTCTCTGAAAAGAAAGAAGAAGAAGATTTATGATATAGTTTGATGTAATATTAAACACAGCAGAGAGAGAACACCAAATGTTCACCTCATTTTCAGGCATATCGTTCCTGTACACCTGCAATGCTGTTGAGCTCCTCTTGGTGGTGGAGATCAAACTGAAGGAAGAGTATTTTTATGTTAACTCAAAAGGCATCAGACACACGGGGGCAGTGTTCTTTTTTAACCATCAAATGTAAAAGCAGAGCATTCCCTAAAACTCTTCAAAATGCCACCAGATGAAAAAAATAAGTAACTTTTTCTGCTTCAAAGCTTTGTTTTGCCTCATGAAAACTAGAAATATGGCATAAACATTTCGATGCGAGACACAACAATGAATCACCGGTCTGACAACTAACACATACGTGTGTAAATATGGCTTTGGTGGAGAGGAGTGGCTCTAGCTTCAGCAGACATGTCTGCAGTTAATGAGAAACACATGCGAGTTCACGTCTTCACAGTATGAGAGCTTCTAATCTTCACTCCCTTCCTACCAAACTACCTGCTTTTAAATCTAAATGAACATCTTGTCATAACCAGATAATTACATGTTTCCACTTCTCCCAGGATCATTTTTGGGATCACCCATTTAAATAATATGTTATGGGGACTTGCATCCAGACCAAGAATATCCCAGCTTATTTAAAGGGATAGTTGACCCAAAAATCATGCCTTTCCAAACTGTATTATGTTTTCTTCAGTGGAATAAAATAAATGGCTTACTTACACAAATGAACAATACTTTTGAAGATTTTTTTTTTTTGTGAATTATGGCCGAGGGGATGATTTCCAGAAATTAAAATTTTAAAGGAATAGTTCACCCATAAATGAAAAAAAGAAATGAATGAATAAATAAAAAAATTAGCATTAAATATTAGGGTGCCATCAGAATGAGAGTTTTAAAAACATCACAATAATACACAAGTGAAGCGAAAAGCTGCATGTTTGTAAGAAACAAATCCATTATTAGGATGTTTTTCACTTTAAAATACGAATCCTCTATCCATACTATTGCTTAATTCAGTGAAAAAGTTGTCTTGTCTGAATCAGGAGAGAAATATGCATAGATTAAGTGACACTTATGGCTCGTTTCCACCGAGCGGTACGGTTCAGTACAGTACGGTACGGTACGCAATTATGTCCGTTTCCATTGTCAGAAGTTGTGAATGGTACCAAAATAGCGAACCGTACCATACCACTTTTTTGGTACCCTTCCGTTGGGGTAACTAGCACAGCAAAGGGCACCAAAAGGGTGGAGCTGAACTCACTGCAGAAAGTTTATATATATATGTGTTCATCTTCTGAACACAAAGTAAGATATTTTTGATGAAATCTGAGAGCTTTATGATCCTGCATAGACAGCACAGCAATGCAACTGAAATGTTCAAGGTCCAGAAACGTAGTAAGGACATCGTTAAAATAGTCCATGTGACATCAGTGGTTCAAACCCGTATGATGATGCGTATGGCTGCTGTGCCAGATGTGGCCATCACTTTGGCACAGTTAGGGATAAGATTGAAAAGCACTGGAACAATGGCCTCTGCTCCATGATCAAACTTATTCCCTAATAGTGTGGAAAGATGCCTGCAAAGACACAAACATAAATTGGTGTTTTTTTACAATGAACAAAAAGCAACACACAAATCAAAATTCATTTGACTGGAAATGGGAATTGCTTTGCTCTTGTCACCTCCTTGTCTCCAGCACTTAATTAAGTGGCTGATGGAAAAAAGATCTTAATAATCTACATACCATGCACATACAATGTTCTAGTGCCAGAGATTTGAGTTCACATTGTTTAAGAAGTCAATTATGGCTCGTTTCCACTGAGCGGTACGGTTCAGTACAGTACGGTACGGTACGCAATTATGTCCGTTTCCATTGTCAGAAGTTGTGAATGGTACCAAAATAGCGAACCGTACCATACCACTTTTTTGGTACCCTTCCGTTGGGGTAACTAGCACAGCAAAGGGCACCAAAAGGGTGGAGCTGAACTCACTGCAGAAAGTTGATTGGTTGACTAGAATCGTCACTTTTGCGTGATGCAAGGGGATAAAGCTTCGCCTTCACTTGTTCCGCTCTACTGTCCATGAGTGTTGGGCTTATTTACATCAGTGTGCGCAAACACAAAAAAATATAACAGTGTATTTTATATTTGCATATTTTCACACAGACAATAGCCGTTTCTCAATATGCATTCTTTTCTGTTCTTGTGGTCTTGTGAAACGTCATTAGTGATTGACCGATATTGATATTTTATAACCGATACCGATACCAATTATTTGCATGTTTATGTGCCCGATAACCGATATGCAGAACCAATATTTATTTATTGTTATAAAGTAAATAAATGACTGAGTGAAGTAAGTCCATACTTCACTTTGGTTTTTCCTCCTTTCAGTCATCTT
>NW_015546072.1:1495191-1499301 GCF_001515605.1 Sinocyclocheilus anshuiensis
TCTTACAGGTTTGGAACAACATGAGGGTGAGTAATTAATGACAGAATTTTCATTTTTGGGTGAAATACCCCTTTAATGCACGGCGACCTCTGAGCTTCTGCTGTTAACAATAACAGTAACAAACAAGAATACTACAGTAATAAAATACTACTAAAAATAATACAATTAAATGACTACAATAGTAAAAATACTAGTATTATTTTATATAAATTATACTATAAAAAAATAAAACTTAAAACTTTAATTCAGACTAAAATTGAGTTTAAATTTTTTATATATATGCGCATAATATATATATATATATATATATATATATATATATATATATATATATATATATATATATATACACACACACAGTAAATCAAGTACCTGTGCACGCCATTGTTGTTGTCTTGTTTCCTCTCAGACGCGCTGCAATGGTGATCCTGCGCGCAATTCTCAAAACATCCACCGATATCCGATTATTGTAAAATGCTTAAATATCGGTAAAAATATCGGTAAATCGATATATCGGTCGATCTCTAAACGTCATCGCCCAAAAACCCGCACAATTTTCAAAATATTACTGTTATTGTGTCATGAAATGGAGTTTTAAGAGTTTTTCAGGCGAGAATGTAGTTGTTTAACACTAAAATCTGTGGTTTATTTATAAAGATAGCACCTTTATTTTTACAAGCAAAAACAGTCCAAAACAGTTCTAAATAAATATGTCCGTGAATTTTGATTTAAGAGGACAACAGGGGGTGTATTTTTTTTTTTCCACTGGAAGAATTATGGACCCACAGATTTTAGCTTTGTGTGGATTACTTGTGGAATATTGTGATGTTTTTATCAGCTGTTTGACTCTCATTCTGACGGCACCCATTCACTGCAGAGGATCCACTGATGAGCAAGTGATGTAATGCTAAATTTCTTCAAAATCTTTTCTGATGAAGAAACAAACTCAACTACATTTTTGATGGCCTGAGGGTCATTTTTGTGGCATCAATTTTCATTTTTGGGCAAACGATTCCTTTAAATTTTGGTCTGTTTTTCACATAAAACTATTGTATGACTTGGAAAATCTTGGAATATAATGCACAAGTCATATGAACGATAATAGCTTTCATGATACTATCATGGTGCTTTTTATAAAGCAGTTTGGACTGGGCCATCACAACTTCAGAAAACACGATTTTCATTGCTCATACCAAGAATAGAGTATACAGCCAAACAGTATGACCGCGCCGACGCCCGTCACTATGTTTGTGTCGCTTTGCAGTCCTGATTTGTAGGGAAAGACGCAGACCGTGACATTTTTTCCATTTCGCTCCACCACTGAAAGAGAAAGAGCACAGGACGAATTTTAATAAGGGTGTGGGAAATAACTGCACAAGTCTGGTGGGTTGAAGTGCATTATTGGGGCTACTGTAGCCTCAGTTTACAGCTCTGTCCACACACAAGCTACAGTTTGAGACACTAAGGAAACCACAGACCACACTGTGAGACACACCCAGGACAGGCTGAGAGATGCTGTGTTTGAGTGAGAGACGTACTCACTTTCAACGGGTTTGCTGGCGAGTGCGGAGAAGGTGAGGTACATGACGTAGACGGAGATGATCGCGGACTGCAGCAGACCTGAGGTGGGCTGGACTGTGTGCAGAAGAGAACAAAACATCAGATGTGTTAGTAAAAAGCAGCATATAAACTGATCTGGCCATGTCTGTTTGCGAGTTTATGCTTCATACATCACGCTTCTTTATTAAATTAACTATGTACACTACCATTCAAAAGTTTGAGGTCAGTATGATTTTTTAACGATGGTCTCTTATGCTCACCAAGGCTACATTTGTTTGCACAAAAATACAGTAAAAACAGTAATATTGTGTTTCTTTTACCATTTAAATTATCTTTAGTATTCTGATATATTTTAAAATGTAACTTATTATTGTAAAGGTAAAATTCTAGTCTTCAGTGTCACATCATATATGTGACCCTGGACCACAAAACCAGTCTTAAGTCGCTGGGGTATATTTGTAGCAATAGGCAACAATAAATTGTATGGGTCAAAATTATCGATTTTTCTTTTATGCCAAAAATCATTAGGATATTAAGAAAAGATTATGTTCCATGAAGATATTTTGTAAATTTCCTACTGTAAATATATTAAAACTTAATTTTTGATTAGTAATATGCATTGCTAAGAACTTCATTTAGACCGCTTTAAAGGCGATTTTCTCAATATTTAGATTTTTTGGCACCCTCAGATTCCAGATTTTCAAATAATTGTATCTCGGCCAAATATTGTCCTATCTCAACAACCCATACATTAATGGAAAGCTTATTTATTCAGATGATGTTTTATTTTTTTCTGGTGATGTATAAATCTCAATTTCGAAAAACTGACCATTATGACTGCTTTTGTGGTCCAGGGTCACATATGCAGATTTGGTGCTCAAGAAACATTTTCTATTATTATCAATGTTGAAAAAAGTTGAGCTGTTTTTTCCCCCCAGAAAGTTCAAAAGAACAATGTATTTTACTTAAATTACTTGCTAAAACAATTTCACCTCAAACTTTGTTCTGTTTAGTGAGAATCCATGATAAAACTCTACTCCTCAACTCTCCAGCTTGCTCATACATGGGAAAAGCTCCAGGCACTATGAATAAATTTGTTTGCCTTACATCAAACAAACATCTGTTTGTTAGTATAAAATGTAGGTCAGTGAAGTCTTTGTAAACTCACAGGTCTGAATGCAGGGTGAGATAGCCAGCAGAGACACAACTAAGCAGAGGCCGCTGTTGACACCCAGGAAGAGCTTGTTGAGGAAGCAGGCCTCTGGGTCCGTGTAGAACATGATCATAAACACCAAGGCTCCCACTGCCACAGAGAACAGCACCAGTGTGACCAGAGCCAGCGCTGCATACCAGATTTTATTAAACTTGACTCCTGAGCTCCTGTGGAGGGACACAGTGGAGACGGTTCAAAGGAATGCTCTGGGTTCAATACAACTTCAGCTTTTATGGCATGATGTCGATAATTTCGTCCCTCTGTCCACCCAAAAATGCAGTTGCAAGAAAATGCATAAACACTCATGGGGATAGGAAAAGAATATAAAAAATATAATAAATATAATAAAAAAAAATTATAGTTTCTAAACAAAGATTAGACTGGCCTAATGACTTTTATGAAATTTTTCAACTTCATTGTCACAATAATATCAACCTTATAAAAAAATAATAAAAGCAACTTTCATGATACATGCAAGGACTCCAGAGAGAGACGTGACTTAACTATCTGTAAAGCACTCTTTTTATAGAGAAAACTCCACTAAGCAGAATTTCTGTGCAAATACATAACCAGATGATCTACCTAGACAATTTAAACATCTCAAATAATGAACATTAATTCATATGCGTAACTTTTTGGTAGACTTTCACTTTCCAGTTTGTTAACATTAGTTAACACAAAAAGTATCACCAACTAACAATGAACTAGGGCTGCACGATTATGACAAAAATCATAATTGTCGATTATTCCCTTGAAATTGTAATTACGATTATTAATTATGATTATCACAATTTACATTGAATGATGTTTATACCATTGTTTGATGCAACTGCATGCCGTATTTTTATATGAAAATAAACAAGCTGAAAACACTCTAATTGAAAAACCTTTAGTGCTTTTCTACAGTATTAAGCCTCAAATGTCAAATATACATCGGATTGGTTTCTTCTTTAAAATGATAAAAAAAGTACAAATATAAATAGTATTATAATGTTATACTAAAACTAAAACAATGGAAAAACCCTTAAGATTTTATTTATTTATTTAATGTTTTATTTGTTAGGGACAATCAACCCAGAACATTCCTTTCATGAGCCAAAAGCTCTTCATTGCAGACATTCTATCAGATCCACATCTCAAATCTAGGTAGTGGTAGTCATAGAGAGTTTTGACTATCAACGTAAGGTCTGGTCTACAATCCAACCCAGCCTTCGGGCCAACAGGTAACACAAACAGCCACAAACTTTCTTTTAGGGTAGGGTAAATCTGAAATCAGTTAATACCAAGACCACTGCAATATACAGATGTGCTCAAAAATATATATGCTTAAAAATGAT
>NW_015546072.1:1502431-1508158 GCF_001515605.1 Sinocyclocheilus anshuiensis
ACAGCATTTTTATTTAAAGCTATTGCGTTAACTGTCGAGTTAGCCTTGTAATCAACCCAGAACATTCCTTTCATGAGCCAAAAGCTCTTCATTGCAGACATTCTATCAGATCCACATCTCAAATCTAGGTAGTGGTAGTCATAGAGAGTTTTGACTATCAACGTAAGGTCTGGTCTACAATCCAACCCAGCCTTCGGGCCAACAGGTAACACAAACAGCCACAAACTTTCTTTTAGGGTAGGGTAAATCTGAAATCAGTTAATACCAAGACCACTGCAATATACAGATGTGCTCAAAAATATATATGCTTAAAAATGTTTTTGAAATAAGTCTCTTAAATATACAGTAAAAACAGTAATATTGTGAAATATTATTACAATTTAAAGTAAGTGTTTTCTAGTTGAATGCATTTTAAAGTGCAATTTATTCTGATGGCAAAGCTGAATTTTCAGCATCATGACTCCAATCTTCAGCATTACATGATCCTTCAGAAATCATTCTAATATGTTGATTTGATTAAGAAACATTATTCTTTGCAATGTTGAAAACATTTTTGCTACATTATTTTTTGCAAATTTTCTTGAAAAAAATAAAAGAAATTAGTACTTATATTCAGCAATGATGCATTAAATTGGTCAAAAATGACAGTAGAAAAAATCTATTTCAAATAAATGCTATTCTTTTAAATTAACTTTCTATGGAAGCTTCAAAGTAATGAATCATTGGCTGGCAAAATCATGCAGTTTCAAAGACACGTAACTCTGCACACTGAGTAAAGTAAGGGTTTTCTATTTTAATATACTATATAACATATAAATAACTTAAATTGTCAACAGCCATTACTCCAGTCTTCAGTGTCACATGACACTTGAATTAGCTTTTTTTTTTTTAAATAGAAACCTTTTGTAACATTATAAATGTCTTTACTGTCACTTTTGATCAATTTAATGCATCCTTGCTGATAGAAGTATTAATTACTAAGAAAAAGTCTTATTGAACCCAAACTTTTGAATGGTATTGTGTATTGCTACTAGGTATCTTGAACAAAAAGTACTTAGTCATTTAACCAGGTGGTCCGTGGGGGTGCTATCTGATAGGAGTTAGTAGGAGTGTTAGACATCCTGATGTTTTAATTAAAGGCCTATTACTGTTGTGTTCCTCAGCCTGCTTACAGGATGTTAAACCCAGATTGCCTGTCACTGCAATTAATCAACTGTAACCCACTTGGAAAAAAAGAGCTTCTGTTAGATGTCCAGTTAGTCTCAGTGGTAGATTGCTCTTATCATAAATGTACCATGACTGAGTGAGCAGTGAAGAGTTGTGAAGGCGTGGGGTGAGGGAATGTTTCAGTAACGCACATGAGAAGTGCTGACAGCAGTGACTTCCATCTGCTCGGCAGCCCTCCAGCGTCTGCTTCATTTCAGTGAGTATTTGTTCTTCTATTTTTTATATATATATATTTCTACAGAATAAAATTTCTGGATTTTCAGAACTTAAAAATGAATTGAGACTGTGAAGTAACAATATATGAATATATACTATTCGAAAATTTGGGGTCAAAAAAACTTTTTTCTTTTTTACAAAATGAATACTTTTATTCAGCAAGGATGCAATAAACTGATCTAAACTGACAGTAAAGACATTTATAATTTAATATAAATTTATATTTATATTTAGCATTTTTATTTACATTACTTTTGAATAATAAAAAGTGTCATCAAAGGGAGGTCAAAATTAGGTTACTTCTTAGAACTGTTTTGTCCCCAATATTTCCTGTATTACAAAATTCCCTGTGACAGTTTTGGACGTTTCTGCTCTTTTATGCTGATGTTTACATTCGTTGACAGAAAGCAGAGAGGAGACTATGATGCACGTTGAGCTCTGACATGGGTTTCCTGTCCACAAACTGGAGAGCAGCCAAGAACCTCTTACTTTTTCTCTTTCTCCTCTCTGTAATGTCAACAGCACAACACAAAGCCATACTCTACCGCCACAACACACATTCTTTATGAACACACCCCTGAGAAAGCTCTGCTTAAAAATAAAAATCTGTGCTTTAGTTTTCTGTCTTACAGTTGAAATGTTTCATGCATTGAAAACTCCCACTGAAACAAAACACTCTGGTTCTTGGAATCTGCCACAGCGCCAGTGACTAAAATAAGTAGCAAGCGCATTAAAACTTTTCCCAAATCTTTCAACCCGGTGTTAAAAAGTCCCCTTCTGCTATAGCAGCACAATGTTAAGACCACCCCGGCTGGCAACTATGCAACCTAACTGACAGTGGAAATGAAATGCCGCTAGATTACACTATAGTCTCCATTCCCAGACCTAATGATTTCCAGTTGTGGGGATTCAAATTGCATACCAAGCAACAGTTGGATACAATGATGGAAAGTACTAGAGAACTTCTCCAGTTTTCCACTTGCTGAATGAAAAGAGGGAAGAAAGGAAAAACAGACAGTTATTTGGACAGTGCTAAACTTCAGCTCACCAGTTTTGATTCCATCTGTGGGCAAACTGAACGAGAAGCATCAACTGGATGATGATGAAGAGAAAACCTCCAGCAGCCCCCACATAACGCCAGACTGAAAAAGAGAAAGAGAGAGAGATGAGTCAAAGGTCTTTCCCTCTGGCTGGTCCTGTATGACAAAACAAACACTGCTCTCTGCTAAAAGCCAGGAACTGAAAACACATCAGGAAGCACACATCATTTAACGAGACACCAAAGAGCGATAATCACTTGGACCTGAGCTAATATGAAAGTGTACATGAACTTTTCTGGCGCACAGAGCACAACTAATTAAATACTTTATTTATGACACCAAACACAAACATGGAGCTATCATAGTACCACTTATCTTGTGCAGTTTTTAAGGTAATGTGTTACAAATAACGCATGAAAGAAATACAATGTTTTAACATGGCGTTTTTAAATGTAACATATATGGCACAAAATGAATATATGAAACATCTGATAAGGGTTATTATAGTTCACTAGAACTAAAACCAATTAAAAACATTTTTGTTACTCGTATAATAATTGTTAACTGAAATAAAATATAATATATAAAACTTTATTGTATTTCAGCCAATTGCCAAAGAAAACTCTCAATTTAACTTGATGTACTAAAATAATTAAAACTGATATGAACATTAATAAAAACTATATACACATACAAAAAACAAATATATTACTAAAACTTTTGAATTAAAATGAAAATAATGAATAAAACAAATTCAAAATATTAATAAAAACTATTAATATTAGTATCTAAATAATACTAAAATAACATCACATACTATACTATGGAACTGCTGCAGTGTGTTTATGATTGAGATATATTTCCATTAAAACAAGTGTACTAATTCAAGGACAACTCTAAGAGGACAACATCCTCTCTATCACTCAGGATCTTGTGCAACATTCCTCTAAATATGTGTGTAGTCACGAGGTTATTGATACAGGCAGCGGAAGACTCTGTTTGAGTTACTGGAGTCGAAGAACCACACAGAGATGCTCACAGTAGATCAACTCTGTTGCTCTTGGACATATATACCCCAACACCACTGCAGGCTCAAAGTAAAAAGTAAAAAGAATAAAACTTTCCAGGAATGTCTCAATACTTCTCAATAAAAATGTTTCTAAGAAATTTTACAAGCCTCATTAGAGCGCATGAAAACAATAGCAACAAATGTAATAAAAAGAGAACAAGCATGTGAAAACTGATCATACTAAACCTTCTAGAAACTTTTCTTGATTTGGTAGAAAAAATCCGCCTGCACAGCAGGCCAGCAAAGCCACAAACTTAAAGAACCAAAACCTGCAACGAAACAGAAGAAACTGTTGATTTAAGACATAATGAACAAGGACAACGTTTCTCAAACTGGCAGTCTGGCTTTACAATATAACAATATAAGACATGGGTTTTCAAACAGTTTGAAAACAATAGTAAGTGAGTAAAGTAAGTTTAAAAACGAAATAATTGTACTAAAGTTTAAAAGAAATTATTTAAATGCTCTGGGAAATAATATTAATTCAACATAATTATTAATAAATCAAAACATCGATTTTTTCGCAACAGATATTGATCCAAAGCAATTTTGCAAAGCAAAATGTCAGTTTAATTCAGTTTTAATCGCATTCAAAATAAAAGTTTGTTTACATACTATGTGTGCGTGTACTGTTATTATGTATATATAAATACACATACAGTGGGTACGGAAAGTATTCAGACCCCCTTAAATTTTTCACTCTTTGTTATATTGCAGCCATTTGCTAAAATCATTTAAGTTAATTTTTTTTCCTCATTAATGTACACACAGCACCCCATATTGACAGAAAAACACAGAATCGTTGACATTTTTGCAGATTTATTAAAAAAGAAAATATCACATGGTCCTAAGTATTCAGACCCTTTGCTCAGTATTTAGTAGAAGCACCCTTTTGATCTAATACAGCCATGAGTCTTTTTGGGAAAGATGCAACAAGTTTTTCACACCTGGATTTGGGGATCCTCTGCCATTCCTCCTTGCAGATCCTCTCCAGTTCTGTCAGGTTGGATGGTAAACGTTGGTGGACAGCCATTTTTAGGTCTCTCCAGAGATACTCAATTGGGTTTAAGTCAGGGCTCTGGCCATTCAAGAACAGTCACAGAGTTGTTATGAAGCCACTCCTTCGTTATTTTAGCTCTGTGCTTAGGGTCATTGTCCTGTTGGAAGGTGAACCTTCCACCCAGTCTGAGGTTCTGAATGCTCTAGACTGGGTTTTCATTAAGGCTATCTCTGTATTTTGCTGCACTGAGCGTTTCTTCTACTCTAACGAGTCCCTCAGTCCCTGCTGCTGAAAAATAGCCCCACAGCATGAGGCTGCTACCAGCACACTTTACTTTTGGGATGGTACTCTGCAGGTGATGAGCGGAGCTGGTTTCCTTCAAATATGAAGCTTGGAATTGAGGTTCATCGGACCAGAGAATCTTGTTTCTCAGAGTCTGAGGGTCCTTTAGGTGCTTTTTTGGAAATTCCAAGTGTGTTTTCATGCGTCTTAACTGAAGAGAGGATTGAGTCTGGCCACTCCGACATAAAGACTGGATTGGTGGAGTGTTGCAGCGATGTTTGTCCTTCTCTAGGTTTCTCCTATCTCCACATATAATCATGGAGATCAACTAGTGTGACCATCAGGTTCTTGGTCACCACTATAACCAAAGACCTTCTCCATCAATTGCTCAGTTTGGCCAGGAGGCCAGCTCTAGGAAGAGTCCTGGTCGTCCCAAACGTCTTCCATTTAAGGATTATGGAGGCCACTGTGCTCTTAGGAACCTTAAGTGCAGCAGAAATTTTTTTGTAACCTTGGCCAGATCTGTGCCTTGCCACAATTCTGTCTCTGAGCTCTTCAGGCAGTTCCTTTGACCTCATGATTCTCATTTGCTCTGACATGCACTGTGAGCTGTAAGGTCTTATATAGACAGGTGTGTGGCTTTCCTAATCAAGTCCAATCAGTATAATCAAACACAGCTGGACTCAAATGAAGGTGTAGAACCATCTCAAGGATGATCAGAAGAAATGGACAGCACCTGAGTTAAATATATGAGTGTCACAGCAAAGGGTCTGAATACTTAGGACCATGTGATATTTCAGTTTTTCTTTTTTAATAAATCTGCAAAAATGTCAACAATTCGGTGTTTTTCTGTCAATATGGGGTGCTGTGTGTACATTAATGAGGAAAAAAAA
>NW_015546072.1:1509799-1512134 GCF_001515605.1 Sinocyclocheilus anshuiensis
TGGCTGCAATATAACAAAGAGTGAAAAATTTAAGGGGGTCTGAATACTTTCCGTACCCACTGTATATGTATATATTTTAACAAATATTTGTATGTATATATATATATATATTTATATTTGTATATAATTTATATTATATATAAATCGAAATATCTGATATATAAATCTAACATATTTTTCCTTAATATACACATGTAAGTGTGTGTATTTATATATACATGATAAATATACACAGTACACACATATATAGTATGTAAACATAAACTTTTATTTTGAATGTGATTAATTGTGATTAATCGTTTTGCAGCCCTAATTTATACACCCCCCATACACAACCCAGTTTAAAGATTAAGTTAGAGGGTCAAAACTTTTGGGCCAATAAAGTTTTTTTTTTTTTTTTGAAAAGGAATTAATTAATTTATTCAGTAAATTTGCTTATAATGTTAAAAATGTTTTCTATTTCAAATACACATTGTTCTTTTAGATTTTCATAGAAATGATATATTAAGCAGCACAACTGTTTTCAACATTGATGATAATAAGAAATGTTTCTTGAGCAGGAAATCAACATATTAGAATGATTTCTGAAGGATCACGTGACACTAAAGACTGGAGTAATGACTGCTGAAAATTCAGCTTTGCCATTACAGGAATAAATTCAGTTTGAAGCTATATTAAAACAGTTTTTTATGTAATAATATTTAATATTACTGTTTTAGTGTATTTTTAATCAAATAAATGCAGCCTTAGTGAGCATGAGAGACATCTTTCAAGCTAAATTAAAAATCCTTCCACCCCAAATATTTACCATGACACATTTCCTACAGTATGTCATTCTGAGATGTTGACTGCATGCTATAGTATATGATTTCCTGTTTATCAATGTTAGTATGTCATCATAGGGTAGTTTCAGGAAGATCTAAATTAGATTTTTATTGAGGCGTGTTATTGTTTTGTGCGTGTTTTTTTCTAAAGGCTTGTATACATGTGCAGAGCAGGATGGAGCTGCATACAACACTGAGTTCAGCCCTATACTTCCTTACCCTGCATTTGCATACAACCCAAAGATCCAATTATTGCGACATGAAGTGCTCTCATGTGGGGCTAAACCATCCCATTTGTAGGGGTGAAGCTCGTCTCCAAGCGCCATTTCCTCTGGACAGAGCTTTAAATTAATACCTCTATTCAGGGCTTTGGTTGTGGGTGAATAATGGAGCATTAGAAGGGGCGTACAGATGGAGGCAGCAGGCCAAACAATACACGGTGGTCCCTATAGGTCCTGTGAACCTGAGCCCAGAGGGGCCACGGAGCAAAGCAGAGGAGGAACAAGCACTGTTTCCAGTGTAAATACCACTTCAAATGTGTCTGGCTCGACCGCTTACCCGTTGTGAACAGCTGCCCGGCATCCTGTGCTGGTTCGCACACGAATGGTGAACACAAAGAAGAAGAAGAAAAAGCAGGCCATGCCGAAACAGACTTTATACACGGCAGAATAGCCCACTAGAGTACTACAGTTCTCCCCCGCATTCAGCTTATTACACATTTCGGTGAAGAAAGGAATCTGGGGAGAGCACAAAACAAAAAGAGGAATAAAATTACATTTTGAGTAACAGAATAGTTACAGTCGCTTCAGGGCAAGACTAAAGTTAAAATGAATCCAAACGGTGAACACACCCTTTCACGCTGGGTGCCAAAAAAGGAACTTAAACTAAAAAAAAACCACACACCTTATAATACACACACCTTAAACAGACACTGAAGGCATTACTTTCCATCCATTAAGAAGTCCTAGATTTTTTTTTATTACTTAAAAAAAAAAAATACTGGTAACACTTTACGTAAAGCCTTTATGTATAATGCATTATAAAAGTAGTTTAAATGCATTAATTATGCCTTGTAATGCACCTTGTAATGCATTGTACAATCTCATGAATAATTGTAACCACAGTTTATGCATTATAACACTTATCGATTCATTGTTACACTATGCATTTTAAATTCGGTTATAATTATTTACGACAAGATATAATGCATTACAACACATTATAAATAATTATAATACAATACACCCTTTTATTAACCCCTTTATATATATATATATATATATATATATATATATAGTTCATTTGCAAAAACCGATAAACGGCACTTTAAAAAAAAAAATGCCATGCATTATTCTCCACATATAGCGCGATCTGAACCCTAAACACGTTTTGTCCACTTTCAAGGCATCACGAATTTCACGTTTTACTGCAGAAGCCGACAAGCGCCCTTGCTGTTTTTGAATGGAAGCCGATAAGTCCATTTTAGCGAATCAGCGCGCTGTATTCAGGTC
>NW_015546072.1:1512858-1515800 GCF_001515605.1 Sinocyclocheilus anshuiensis
ATATAAAACATACAAAAAGTTATTTTAAATTGCAATAATATTTAATCATTTATCATTTAAACATTTTTTTTAAATCATGATACCATCACTGTACCATAAATATAATAATATGGTACAGTGGTGGTAATCAAACATTAAAACAATGCTACTTTTATATGTACAATGGTAAAGAATGATTATAATATGATTATAATGTTCAAATTCATTTTACTGAAAACTATAGTATTACCATTGTATACGTCTAAAAATATTGTATTACCATGGTTTCTCTTTGTAAGAGTATTAACAAAGCCAGTCGGATTCTAACAAGTATTTACGGTTCTCTTTTGTGGTTTTGAAGAGAAAGCGGCCACAAACTACAGGGCACTGGTTCCCAACAGTGCACATTATGTAGACCTGCTATAATGCTGGGAGGCCCTGCTATTCTTATAACGGACCTTCATGGACCTTCATATAATATAAAGTTATTGAGGTATTCCTCTGTTAGCATTTGCTCTGTCCCTGTGTTGGAACCACGAAAGACCACCAGGAGAAGATTTTATGTGCTCTTAAATTTGAAACAACTTTTTGAAAAACCTTCAACAGCTGTAAATCTTTGTGTCTTGGGCACCTGAGTGACAGTTCTTTTGTGCCTCACTGAGAGGCAGCATTTTTATAACTATGATGGTCTTTTTTAGCGTCTGGGTTTTTTATACTCATGGCATTTACTCAGTAAGCACTCATTGTGGTGCGGAGAGCAAAAAAAAGAGCTTGAGCTCACGTTACACTCCCAGAGCCTTTAAGTGTATTTCAACCGCATTCAGTTACTGGTTTTGTAGTTACAGAAAAACAAAACCCAGCTTCACTGAAAGAGTCATTATATACAGTGTGCAACAATTCCTGTGTTAGATGTTATGATGGAGTATTCATACTCTGTCTTAAATTCCTGCAGTGCTTTGAAGCAGAAGAGTCGTGTAGCTCTTCTTTGTGTTTGTCTGAATAACATGGGCTAGCTGCCTGCAAATAAACCCTTGATCCCTCTATTGACCTTTTCTTTAATGAACAAATGAATGCGTAAATTCTGTTCTTACAAATGCTTCTAATGTACCTTTGCTTTTAAAAAAGATCTGTCCAGGTAGTAGAGGACATAATGTTCTTCTGTTAAGTAACAAAGCATTCATTTATTGAGAAATGAAATAAAAAATAAAACACTGAAGAAACAGACTTTAGAATGGTGGCCTAGTGTTTAGGAGTGTGTCTTGCAACACAAAAGCCTGAGATCTGAATACAAATTTACTTTTTATTTTTTAAATATATTACAAAAACAGCAAATGTGTCTCTTTAACTACGTCTTATGAACAACCACTCAAATGATACAGCTCTAAGTTTCACAAACCTCAAGTACACAAAACTTGCTTCATTTCAAGAAAATGTATATATTATAAAAAGCTGTTGCAAATGTGTCTCTTTAACTTGAGTTCTGTAGGTGAGGAGTCTTTTCTGATCTTTTCCTATAAAGTTTCTGACTGATTCAAACCAATAACTTCTGAGTGGTAAGCCTTTTTGAAAGATTTATTTGAACAAAAATGGCTTATATATGTAGTGCTATTATCATTAACTAAAACTATTAAAACATTCCTGTTAATTAAAATAATTAATAATTAATTTATTACATTTAAAAAAAAAATAATAATAAACTGAAATAAAACAAACTAAAAGTACTAAATTAAATACTAAAATGACTGAAACTAATAAAAAATGTATAAAACTTTATAGATATATTTTATTATATAAAAATCAAAAACTAATAAAAATGACAAAAACCCACAACAAAATAAATGAAAAAAAAAAATAATAATAATAATAATGGAAAATATATACAAAAATACTTGAAATATTATACTTTTAACAAAAATGGCTTATATATGCAGTGCTATTATCATTAACTAAAACTATTGAAACACATTTCTGTTAATTAAACTAAATAAAACATTTTTTATAAACTGAAATAAACTAAAAGTATTAAATTAAATACAAAAATTACTGAAACTAACAAAAAAAATCATAAAACTATAGATATATTTTATATTATATAAAACAAAAAAATGTATAAAAATAAAAAAAAATGCACAACAAAATTAATGAAAAAATATACAAATACTTTAAATATGAACAAAAACTATAATATTAAAATAACACTTCATAAAAATAATTTGCTTGTGAATCTGACTCTACTGGTTAAAGCATATAAGTGTTTCTACAACAAGATGTTTTTTGTCATTACTCCACAACAAAATTCAAACTGCAAAATTATAAAATTTTATTTATAAAAATAAAAATTATTTTCCCGTCTCTAACTCATGGCATCGGTTGAGACAGAAGTCAGGCCCACACAGAATCTGCACCAACACATGTTTTCCATGTCTCTCATTAACAGTTAGAAACATATTACATTTATATTTAGTCATTTAGCAGACGCTTTTAATCAAAGCGACTTACAAATGAGGACAATAAAAGCAGTCAAAATTAACAAAAGAGCAACAATATATACCGTATTGGCCCGAATATAAGACGACCCTGAATATAAGACGACCCCCCTTTTTCCAGATGTACCTTTTGGAAAAAGGCTTTTTAAAAACCAAATCTTGTTTTTTCTCAGTAAAACACATTTTGTCTTCAATTATTTTCATATTGCATATGCTATTTTAATTTTTGTTTTGAAAGTATGGTAAAAACTGGTAAAATGTACCAACAATCACATTTAAAAAATATACACTTTTTGATATACCATAAAAAAAAACAAAAAAAAACCAGGTAGCCCATCTGAATTAGGACATTTAGGCTATCCATCTAATAGTAGCCTACCAAAATCTTATTAACAGTAGAAGTTAAATCTTACTGTAGTCTTCAAATCTGGGTACTGTCTTACGTTTTAAAATCACAAAGGGAGTTTGGTCCCATCA
>NW_015546072.1:1518223-1518491 GCF_001515605.1 Sinocyclocheilus anshuiensis
AAAATTCTTGGCCGAAGCCGAACAAAATGAAACACTGGGCCGAAGGCCGAATACCGAATACGGTTTTTCACATTTTTCCCCCCATAGGCCTATTTTGCCATTTTTTTTCACCATTGCATTAATTAAATTGCCAAAAGGTGTCAAAAAATCAATTACAAAACAACAATTTAGAAATATTTACTTAACACTGAACATTTTTTTTTTCATTCTAGCAGACATTATACCAACAAAGCACAATTTAACTTAAAATTAATAAGTTGCTGAGCAG
>NW_015546072.1:1518606-1519060 GCF_001515605.1 Sinocyclocheilus anshuiensis
TGTGTGAATGTTATAATAAATGTATTAATAGAGCTGTTGTAGGGTAATTATTATTATTATTATTGTCTTACTTTATTTTATTTTACAGAACGACAGTAAAATTACAATACTATCATTTATGAATGTCGAGGAGTTGTGGCTTTTATTTTGGCAGAAACCCGCAGGAATATCTCAGTGCTTCTTTTTGTTGACAACAGCATGCAGATTTATGAATGATTCTCATTACGAATTTGGGAAGATGTTTGTCGCACGTATCACATTGTCACATGCCTTTAAAAAAATTCACAAAAACGTTACTGAGCAACTGACGAGTAACAGTTTTAGCACAGATTTTCCTCGCGCTTTGGACTTTGAGCCCTGGCACCACGAGCTCGTGCAGCGCTGTCAGAATACATGCAATTGGTGCATGCATTAGAAAATATAACATTCTGCGGTTTATTTACTAATCGTGTGA
>NW_015546072.1:1519214-1524262 GCF_001515605.1 Sinocyclocheilus anshuiensis
TGCCTCAGAGAGTGGAGAGAAGGATGAAAATGATTGTATGTTTGCTGGTAAGATGTGTTTGACAGTTTGTGGTGTGGCAAATTGTGCACTGAGGTTTGTAATTTTATTAATGAAGAATGTGGCAAAGTCGTCAGGTGTTAAGAGTTGATGAGGAGGGGGAGGAGGAGGACAAAGGAGAGGGGAAAATGTTTTAAAGAGCATGCGAGAGTTAGACGAATTGTTAATTTTGTTGTGATAGTATGTCCTTTTAGCAGTGGAGGCATTAGCAGAGAACGAAGAGAGAAGTGATCGATATACATTAAGGTCAGTAGGATTTTGTGATTTACTCACAAAATATATAGCTCAGAGCTGCATACTCTTTCTGCAGCTCTGAGCTTAGAACGATACTCACGGAGAACATCAGATAGCCAAGGGGCAGAAAAGGTGGTACGAGCTGGCCTGGAAGACAAGGGGCAGACAGTGTCTAAACAAGACGCAAGAGTGGAGCAGAACGTATCAGTAGCACGGTTAACATCAAGAGATGATAACTGTTCAGGGGAAGGAAGCAAAGATGAAACCATAGCAGATAGCCGGGAGGGTGAGAGAGAGCGTAGGTTACGTCGAAAAGTGACATGTGTAGGGGTATGTGTTGTGTCAGGAACCATGTTGAGGTTAAGAGTGAGAAGGAAGTGATCCGAGGTGTGCAGTGGAGTAACGAGCACATGATCAGTGGAGCAGTGTCAATGGATATTATTATTATATATAATTATTATTATATTAGCATATTACCTGGCCCATTGTGTGTTCATTTATTAATATTTTGACTTAAAAACAACTTGCCTATGCTTTCACTTAGCAATGTGTAGTAATAATTTAAATCAGTAGGCCTACTAGTGTTCTGCATATTTTTGCCCCAACAGCACAAACAATATGAAAGTGTGCTGAACGAATATTTGTGTTTGACTTGAGCTGGATCTTTTTTTTTTTGCAGGAAGGCAGATGCCCAGCAGCAGGTGATGTAACGGGGTGCTGCTGACCTTAGGCCAGATTTAATAGTCTTTGTATATTAGGGAACCTGATACTAAAAAAAAGCAAACGGAGAAGCTCTGAACAAACTCACATGTTCTCGCATTGCTGTTTCCACAGTGGGGGACATCATGATGACACAGGTCACCGTGACCAACATGAAGAAGAGGGCGTACATAAAGCGTGTGGAGGTGGACTGTTTGATCTTGGGACAGCAGCCGCAGCACAGGGAGCAGGCAGCCGATCCACAGCAGCAAGCCAGCTGCAGAAAAACAGCACATGAGTGAGCGGGACACATGCAAGTGCTTGACGATAACAGTTCACAAACCATTACAATGATTTACAATTAAACAAATGGATTTTAAAGCACATCTGCACATTTAAAAGAATAAAATATGCCAATTAAAGTGTTACTGTAAACCAAGGCAAAGACAACACAATCTTTTTAAGATTAAGTAATATATACTTTTCAGCTGAAATAAACCAATACAAGTCTATAATGTACTGTGAAACTGAACAAATGCATTGAGGGGACTGTGAACGTCTTATTGGTCATCATCCCCTTTAGCAACACAAATGCCTCATTCCTATTGGCTGTAAGCAATAGTAGAGCAGGGCTGTTACTATGAGGCAACTTGATTCACATGACGCAAGACACAGACATAACATGAGGCTCCGAGATCATAATGAGTAGATACGGTATCAGTACAAATGTTTCTAGACGTTTTAGAAAATCCCTTAATCTTTTCTACTATTGTTTGTAGACATTATGCAGCCAGAGAAGAAAAGAAAAAGGAATCGTTAATTATCATCCTTTTAATGTTTAAAGGATGTTGTAAATACATGAGTTACGTTAGTTTTGTAAGTTGAAAATGTTCTTAAAATATAGATTTAGATTATTAAAGGGGTCATATGATGCTGCTAAAAAGAACATTATTTTGTCACTGTCCAGCCCCACTCATACTGTGTTCATTTTACTTGTGCGGCTCTTAAAATGGGTCATAAATTGCCTTAATTAAAAAAAATTATAATTCTAAAGATACCCTGCAAATAGTGAAAATAAATTAATTCCTTCATATTTGTTGATATTTGTGTATTGAAAATATTTATAGGCCTAAGCATTCAAAACTTACAGTCTCTCACTTCCGCCAATATGGATCAGCGATTTTAATGACATCACACCTATAGGGTTGCAAAAAGGTGGAACATTTTCAGTAAATTTCAGAAACATTACAGAAAATTTGGAAACTTTCCAAGATGTTTTGGAATATTCCAGGGATTTTTGGAAAGTTTCCGGAAATTTACTGGAAATTTTCCACCCTTTTGCAATCCTAATCACACCGCACTTGTGGGGTCCACTTTCTGTCCAATCAAATGCTCTCTAGAACCCGAAGCGTCCCGCCCCCTGCACTATAAATAGATGCTGAAGCTTAGGCCTGTCACAATAATCAATATATCGACTTATCGTGCAATATATGTACATGACCTCAATCATTTTTGGTGACGCAATATATCGCCCATTATATTTACTTAAAAATTAATGTCACCATGTTTTGTACATTCCACTTGAGCCTGTGTCTTTTGCAGCTTCTCGTACGTAACGTGGTGTAGTCATGAGGTGCTAGTTCAAATTCAAAAAATGCTTCTACAAAAAAAGTTTCATCTGCAGATATGGTCTTGTTTAGGGTTCTGTGCCTTTGTGCATACAGACATCTGACTGCTAAGTAGTGATTGTGTTTTTCAGCAATAGTGTGCACTCTTAATTTACAGAGAAAAGAAGGTCCGGGAAAAATCTGTAGATGGAAAAATCTCCATACAAGTTCTTTGTTAAGGTATCTAATATTTTGATACTTCATTTCCATGATCTAAATATTCTTAAAAATTTAAAGTTTGTTGTCATTTGGAAGTGTGTAGGCCTTCTTGCATTATTATGCTGTTACATTATGATTATATATTCAGTGGCATAAAATGGTCTTTAAAATGACAATAATATCGCTTATCGCAATTATTTCTGGGGCAATATATCGCACAACAAAAAGTTGTTATCGTGACAGGCCTACTGAAGCTGCGGCACAAATCGGTCACTTGTTCACAGGATTTGTATTTTCTGTATGGTGAATGGCACGTAGTGCACTATATAGGGGATAGGGAACGATTCAGACAGTGTAAATATGTTTTCCGTTGGGCCGAATGAAGTTTGGTTTCGCGCAGTGTCACGCAAACCGCCACACCGCGCACGCAGTCTACTCCGGTTCACAGACACGATACACGGAGCGAATAATATGCACGAGTTGGCGCAGGCCATAAAACTTAATGAACCCATTTGAATCCTACACAGAATGCTATATTTTATAGCAATATGAGATTGTGGCTGTCATATGCTGTCAAATGCGGCTTTACCGAGCTCAACGACTCTGGTCCAAACTGTAACTGTGATATAAATGAAACACTATTGTCTATTTTAAAAAGGGGGGCGTGACTGCTTGATATGTAGTCTTCCTGTTTCAGTTGAAATGACGTCAACACACAGAACAACGCTGCGTGTTTCAAAGCACATTAGTGGACCTTTTAGGATGAGTAAATGATAACCATTTTCATTTTTGGGTGAACTATCCCTTTAATGGGACCATTAATTTCAACAACCTAAAAAATAAATCATAATGCCGATTATCCTCTGATTATCTTCTAGAAGCATGAATGTTCATAAATTTGACAGTAAACAGCACATCAGAACTATAAAACAAGACAGACAGCAGAGGAATCCAGAGGACGTGTCCCCTCTCCAGACAACAGGTGGTCAGCAGCATGTACGACCCCAACCCATCACAGCCCCATTCCTCCACAGCACCATGGAGCCCATCGCTGGTCAACACTGGTCGAGTGGGACAGCACTCGACACCCTCTTGCAATCAAACCATCCCCCATCTCCTGCCCCGGAGACAGTTCTCAACCCTCTACAAAGAGCCCTTCTCTAACCCTCTCCCGCAACCAGCAGGGGTCTGGGTGAAAGGTGACAGACTACGAGTAAGGACAATAACCTGGACATTGTTTTCCTTACAATTCAGACTGGGAAATTCTCAAGCTCATCAGAAGCGTGTGGAGGAGATCTTTGAAGCTACATCTAAAAGTTGGAGGAATGTTGTGTTCGCAAACAGATTCTAGGTTTGTAGTTCCGACCGTGTTTACACCCAGCAGAAAAGTCGACCATAACCAGAAAATAAGGATGTTAAAGCTATTACAGAACTGCTGGATGCTAAAAACAGTAACTTTTACTTCCTTAAACAAAAAACAATAGTAAGCCAGTGAAAGCTGCACAATAGGTTTGGACTGCAGTGACTCAATACTAGGGAAAATGTTAACTCAATAACTGGTTAGATTCCAAACTTTTCACAGTTTAGAAGAAATAAGTCCAGAAAAAATCCACCATAACTCAATGCTGGTTCTGTCGTTTCATGAATTGTCAAATAAAAGGAGCATGTATGGAACACATCAATTAAATTGATGGAATTGTCAATACAATTCTGAATTCTATAGAACGTTACATTTTTAAATGATTTTTTTTTTTAAATCCATAAAAATGCTATTGTAGTTCTCTGCTGTATTTTCAATAATTGTCAAATAAAATGAACACAGAAACATTTTCCTGTTACGAGAGTATATTTTATGAATTGGATATGCTTTTTAATAATACAAATTAATTAATGGAATTGACAGTAAAATTCAGAATTTCATAGAATTTACATTTAAAAAAATAAATAGATAAGTAAAAATCCATCATAAAGCTATAGTTCTTTGCTGTAATGTTATTAATTGTCAAATAAAATAAGCATGGAAACAATTCCCCATTTTAAAGTTTTAGGAATTCAGCTGATTAGATATGCATTTTAATTAGTAAAATGTAATTATTAAATAATTACATTATTAAAACAGAGATGTTAAAGGGGTCATATGATGCAATTTCAATTTTTCCTTTCTCTTTGGAGTGTTACAAGCTCTTGGTGCATAAAGAAGATCTGTAAAGTTGCAAAGACTAAAGTCTCAAA
>NW_015546072.1:1524272-1545235 GCF_001515605.1 Sinocyclocheilus anshuiensis
GCTCACTCTAGGCCGCCGTGTGTGACGCTGTGTTTCGTTGTGAAAGCGAAACTACTTTGTTTGGCCTTCCAAAAGAGGACACGACTAGAAATCTGTGGTTAATTTGTATTTACAACACTGTTCCAGAACAGTTCAACCCAAATATTCAGATGTGTCCAGCGCATTTTATAGAGAGCTGTTTCCTGATCCTGGGAGAGTAGACTACAATGCCGGCTGTTCTGATTCGCAGACTGTAAGTACGTTTTTTATTTTTAAAGAATTTGCCACGGACGATTCAAACGCGAGTTTTGAGCAGTGTAGAGTAGCGTTTGTAGTTTGTCATTTCTCCGATCACCGGGACACGGCATCACAGTATGGTAAGGGGCGTAACATTTCCGTCACACGCTTGAGGTATTCGGCCAATCACAACGCACTGGATAGCTGGCCAATCAGAACACACCTCGCTTTTCAGACCGATGAGCTTTGTAAAAATCGACGCATTTCAGAAAAGTGGGGCATAGAGGAGAAACAATAATGTACAGTATGTGGAAAATAATGTGTTTTTTGAACCTTAAACCGCATAAACAGATTTCATTACACCAAATACACAAAATAATGTTCTTTTTAGCAGCATCATATGACCCCTTTAAAACACTAGATGACTTGACAAGACGCTTGGCAGCCAAACAAATAGGCTAATAGATTCAAACCCAATTTAAACTGATCTCTGGTGTATGTTACAAATGGCCAAGAACATTAATAGACAAAGTTATCTGATATATTTCACTGAGCTCAAGTATGATTACTGTTGAAACTTAGCAAACAATAAATCTATAGTCTCCATGTCATGAATAGCTGCTTTGTGGATCTGCTAACCAGGCAATTGTACAGCTGAGGCAAAAATGTATTACTTCACTGTTTGAAGTGCACACAAAAAAAGTGCTCTTTTGTCCAGTGCGAAGAGTACCCATAGTAACACTGAAGAGTCAAACCTTCCTGCTAGAATCACACTGAACAACATTGATGGATGGATGGCGATTGCTTGACAGCTTTTTCAGTTGCAAATACGGAGTAATCCAAAGGCTCATGGGACAAGAGTAAACACCCTCTACGATGGTGAAATGGAGGAAGTCAGAGAGAGAAAGAGATGCGTAAAGGCTGTGTGAAATTCACAAGGGTGAGAATGCCTCATTTCTACCCACAAAG
Organism: Sinocyclocheilus anshuiensis; assembly: GCF_001515605.1. Lineage (NCBI taxonomy): Eukaryota > Metazoa > Chordata > Actinopteri > Cypriniformes > Cyprinidae > Sinocyclocheilus > Sinocyclocheilus anshuiensis. Next base: position 1,525,458 of record NW_015546072.1, read on the forward strand.
TCAACACAGATAGCCCTGCCACAAAAGCCTCATTTCAGTTCGCTAGAAGAAAAAACCTCACTAGCTGAGATTTGAGGAACTTGGAAAAGTCTACAAAAAGTCCACAGGATAATGGGATGTGGGGTACACACGTGGTGACGTCTTCTTCAGCCGTTTTCAGATTTTATGCCGATTCATCAGTCAAAACAGAGTAGCACACTGGAGACACTACACATTTTGCAGTTTTCACGTGGGTGTTTAGACAAACGAGATCTTACAAAGTTATCTCAAGGCCTGATCAAGAACAGTGTGCCATTGAATTCATTACCATTAGATAATGAAAGATAATGAATACTCTTCCTGTATTAACAGATCTGCAATGGTATTCAGACATGAATGTTTTCACAGTGCAATGTTACCAGGCAATAAAACCACCTTTTTTATAGAATGCATCATCACAGGTGATTCATAGGGCAGTCATATATGACTCAAGCCCAGACATCTGATGGAGATATCACAGTTCGATTTCCATAATGTTTCCCAGCAGAACAAGACTAAACAGTCCAGTGTGCAAGAGCTGAGAAGATTTTCACACACTTGAACACAAAACAAGATATTTTGCTTTACATCTTGACAATAATTAGAAGGCTTCTTCAAACTGTTGCTGGATAGATCTCAAAGGGAAGCTCCACCCAATTTTGAAAATTCTCTCTTCATTTACTCGCCCTCATGGCATTCCACATGTGTATGATTTTAACACAAAACAGTATTTTTCAAAAAATAACCCATCCCTGCAAGCATTACATCATCATGTTTCAAAGTGTGATGTTTATGTCAAGCGGGTTTTTGAAGTGCAAATTTTTGGGGTTACTATCCACTTTCATTAATATGAACTCCGAAATTGATTCGGTAACATTTTATTTTATAGTCTTCTTGTTACATGTTACACATACTTACTACAGTAATAACAGTATATTATACATAATTACATGCAATAACCCTAAAGTAGGCTAACATATTCATTAATATTACTTAGTACTTGTGTTAGATGTGCAGTTACAGGGACACACTAAAATAAAGTGTAACCATGGATTTTTCTTTTCTAAAAATCTTCATTTGTGTTCATGAATTAGTTATAATCTTAACTATAATTATGACATTTTAATAATCTTTCTAATTCTATGGTAATAGGGAAGTCACAGCTATAACGATAATGACACAGAGTGCTACAAACAGTAACTTGGAATTTTTGGAATCACTTTCAAAACATTTTTTTTTTGTTTTTTTTCCCCAGCTGATGATCGATAAAAACACTGAATCCAGCTGACTTCAAATAGCTCCAACATTTAAAGCGGCAGACAAGAGAACGGCAGCTTAAGTGGACATGTTGTTCTGGCCAATGTTGTTTTGGACCACATTTATATTCACCTCTTTGACAAAAACAGTCAAAACAATACTCTTCAAAATATCTTCTTATAGGGCCTATGTTCTGAAAAGAAAATCAGTCTTACAAATTTATAGAAACATAAGGGCAAGTAAATAATTTCAGAGTTTTATTTTTTGTGTGTGAGCTATCCTTTTAAATGATATGCCAATGGACAACACAGCTAAATTTGACTGTCCTACCTGTGTTGCTTTAATTGCTTTGATATTACAACATAAGCTTTGTCTTGTGAGGTTGCTTATGTGGATGAGGAAACTACAAATGTTAATAAATGCTACTGTCGCTGGCATAAAGAGGGAATCAATTACCATCAAATCAGAATCAACAGCTAAACAAAGCAGGGTTATCTAATGATAGCAATTAGTTAACAAACACTGAGACTACATAATGCCAATCCCCCCCGTCTCCACACATTTGTGGGGCCACTGGCTCCTGACAAGCTTAGCACTAATGAGACAACACTATTGACGCTGAACACTGACTGCTAGCTCTCTCTTTCCACTGCTAATCTTATGCAAACAAGCAGCCACACTGATCCAACCAGGAAATGAAAAGACCACCCGCGGACCCCACCACATACAAAGGGGCTACAAGACGAGTTGGCCCTCAGAGAAATTAGTAAACTGAGAATGTGAAGGAGACAATACACTGACACTCATTTACCACATCTAGCCCTGAAGTGTTTCCTGGTGGGGTGTCCAATATTGTCTGTTTTATTTGGATTTGATCGAATTTGATTCACATGGTTCAGTTAAAAACAAGGACAGATACGGGGGACATATTTGTCCTGACCAGAATGAAATGAGGACAGAAGACGGAACATGGTCAGTCACAGTGAAGACAAAATTTCCTGACTGTCGGAGCAAGATAAAATACTGACTAAAATGATAAGTCTGACACCACAGTTGATGGAAAAATACTGCCCTGTAAAGTCAGCAGAAAGTATTAGCCTGCTGATAAAAGACAACTTAAACCAGCCTAAGATGATTTGGTGGTCTTAGGTGGTTTATGTGGGTCTCTCAGCCAATCCAAACAGGATTTAGCTTAGCTGCTTAGCTGGATTCAGGCTGAAAAAATTTCCCAAAACCCTCTAAAACCAGATAACAGTTTGACCAGTCTGGGAGACCATCAAAACATCTTGGGCTGGTTTAAGGTGTTTTTCCCCCCAACAGTATATTGTCTAGAGTCTTCATAGTCACAACGGGGTTTAAATTAACAAATAGCTAGTTTTGTTAAATAAAAAACAGAAATTTAAGCGGATATGATTTACTATATTCATGAAATGATGCACAGCACATTTACTATTGAGAACTCACAACTGTAACTGGCACAGAACAAACAAGGTGACACTAAAACTGCTTTTATAGTTGAAATTGATACACATTAACAAATACAACAATAATATACGTTAAAAGAACGGAACATTTATTATTAGACTTTTTCTAAAGCATCACCATAAAACGCTACAGAAAATCATTTTAAACCCGAGTGCTCCGCGCGGTTCACGATGGATGATAAAAGACGGTGATGTTTCTTCATGCCGTACAGTCAATGCATCACTCACCTGAGACAAACAACACGGTGCACACATGCTGACAGCGAGGCAAATCCTCCTTACAGACACCGATCCAGTTCAATCGTTGAGCTCGTGAGGTTCTGATAACGCGACCGTGGCTCGAGCGTTCGGTGCTCCCGCGATTCTCCCTGCACGCGCCGCGCGCCCCCGCGCACAATAGACTGTAGCGTGCGCGAGCAGCGGCTCTGCGGAAGTCTGAGAAGATGGCCTACTATAAATCCCAAATCACAGAGCCGTGATGGGTGACAGTGGCGCTTTGTTGTTTATTCACATTCATTGAATATGATTGATCTTACAGCCAAATCAAATACATTCATCGACGCACATCACTTCCGCTATCGTCATAATGTGATGTTTTAGAGTTCCCTCGACCACAACGACGACGAAAAGCATAATTCAGAGCTCTTTTATAGCCTGACCGCACCAAATCTTACCAGGGGACAGGCACAGGTTTATATTATATATTTGTTATTCCAATTCGGATATCTTTGTTTCAGCTCATGTCAAAAATGTGGTTGTATTTGATTTGTTTACATGTATACAGGCTAATAGGTGGGGCTTTTGGCTTGAATGTGCTCATACAAGTGTTCTCCAGTGACAGCATTCCATCCATCACTCACAAATCTGTAAAGTATGCAAGTTGCAGAGAACATCAGTTTTCAACTGTAAGCGTTGACCAGGTTGAATAAACGACCTTGTACATCGAGACAGAAAGTATTTATGTAGTACTAATGCGGTTTAACTGGTCTCCGTTTATTGAAATTCTGTCTGTAAACATCACTCTCAACATATCACAGTGTTGGCTGAAGAGTCAGTTCACTGACAAACTACTGGAAGAGAAGTTACAGACAGAGCTGTAACAACAGCACCGCCTTCAGGACTACAGATGCGGTTTCAAACAAACCAAACTGCCTTAGATGCTTTATGATGATGATAATAACAATAATAATAAAGCTTGGAAATAAAGATTAACCAGGATTTCAGGAAATTAACCACACCAAATCCTTATAAGCATTACTTAAAAATATAACATGATTACAATTGAAAATATTACATTATTTTAACTATTATTAATATCACATTTATTATTATAACATAGACATTGTTTTTATTGTATATATGCTAAACATATTACTGAATATGCTAGTGACAGATGTGGGTGATGTGCATAATTAAAAGAGACACAACAGGCAAAACTACATTTTTCTATAATTTAATTTCCTAAAGTACATACAAAAATAATTAAACTATCAACACAAATATGTTAACTCCGTAACTCTGTTAAATGTAAACAGCACATTTGCCATTCATGCAGAACCACAGCAGCACCAGTGGAAGAAAACAGCATCCAAATCACTCAGAAAACCAATTTCTTTTTAAGGGTACCTGAGAAATGGGATAGGAAAAAAAAACAATTAGATTTCAAACTTCAATCCCAGTTTCATTATATATTATCCTTTTCTATTACACACTGGTGTAATCTAATTGACAGCTTTCATTAATCACACAAAAAACACCACTGGAAATGTTAAAGACCCCCTGTGGTGAAAATCAAGTTTTTAATGTTGTTTACATGTTCATCTGGTAACATGCTTCAAGTCAGACCATGTGCAAATTCATCAGTCAACACCACTTCCGAGCATTAAACAACATTGATAGCTATCGGATGCATTTATCTAGTATTTTTGCATGTTGTCTTCACCTTGTTCAATACTGTCACGTTTTCTCTTGATTCCAATCAACAGGTTTTCTTTCTCCTTCAGGGCTTCTGTTGAGGAGTTTGGTCTGGGAAGCTGAGGTCCTGGGGTGGGTCCTGGTCTATTGCTGAAATATCTCATCTTCAAAGCCTAGAATGAGAATATCCATTCATTCAGACCCTCTCTAATGTAGATTAGCTTTAAGCATTAATGGGGTCATATAATGTTGCTAAAAAGAACATTATTTTGTGTATTTGGTGTAATGAAATGTGTTTATGTGTTTAAGGTTCAAAAAACACATTATTTTCCACATACTGTACATTATTGTTTTCTATAAAATGCGCTGGACACATCTGAATATTTGAGCGGCGGCGGGCTAGAGTGAGCGGAAGCCGGAGGCCTAGAGTGAGCCGCGGCCTAGAGTATGTGGAGGCCGGCTTGAGTGAGCAGAGGCGGCGGGCTTGAGAACGGCGCGGCCGGCGGATTAAGTTGAATGAACTGCGACCCAGTTACTGGCACCTGTGAAGCTGTAGTGCGTGTGCAGGGGTTAAAGGTGAATAATCCCTTCAGGAGCTCCAGGAGGTCATCGCCAGCTGCGCTGAAGATGTGCTCCAACGGAGTGCCAGGAAATGGCTTAAATGACACATAGTCCGGTAGACTGGACATCCCCTTAAACAAAAACCAGCACAAATCACTAATTCTACCTCATATACACACAAAGAATGAAGGTTTTGAGAAATACGCAAAATGAAGCTGAAGTAAAACTCTCTCAATTACAAATAAGTTCAGAAGATAACTACAACTCACAGGCCATGTCTCCTCTGTTGGTGTTCCCAAAGCTTCAAATATCTTTGTCAGCTGGTCCAAGTCTGAATCACCAGCTAAAAATGGCACCTGGAACAAGAACAAACAATTCTTAAAATACATGTTAATGGTTTAATCAATATGCAAACTTGTTTCTGCCAGGGGATACATTTGTTTTAAAAGATCATTTTTTTCTCTTCTGACCAAAGTAATCAATCAAACCAAAGTAATTATATTTTTCCTTCTTTTACAAAGTCATAGAAACACTAACATGATTTTTTTCTTTTGCTATTGGAGAAAATGGGAACACAAAAAATTGTATTTGTTGTAGTTTCTGTTCACCACTATAGAAGTTTACCCATCTATGACAGCTTTCGCTTCTGAGAATCCCAGAAATGTGAAAAGGGCCTAAAGGTATTCAGAAGGGCCAAATGGTTTTACAAACCCTGGATAAAGTCAGATACTCACTCGGAGTAAAAGCTCAGCAAGAATGCAGCCGACTGCCCACATGTCCACACCCACACCGTACATCCTGGCACCGAAGAGCAGCTCTGGGGCACGATACCATCTGAGAAGTACCCACACAACATGAAAAATGAAACAATAGCATAATAGAGAAGATCCAAGTATTATTGTAAAAGGTCATTACTGCATTATCAGAAACTTCTACAAACCTTGTAACAACTTGATGCGTATACACTCGGTTCGGGCTTCCAAACGCTTTGGCTAAGCCAAAATCAGCCAGCTTCAGGACTCCATTTTCATCCAGTAGCAAATTATTGGGTTTCAGATCCTAAAAAAAGAAAACAATAACGCTGACTTGAAGTAGCAGTTTTCATCAGGATTTTTTGGGTAGTACTGTTCACCAAGCCTGCATTTATTTGACCAAAAATTCTGTAAAAACAGTAGTATTATGAAATATTATTACAATTTAAAATAACCATTCTATTTAAAAATATTTATAAAAAAAACGTCATTTATTCCTATGATGGCAAAGCTGAATGTTATCAGCCATTACTCCAGTCTTCAGTGTCACATGATCCTTCAGAAGCCATTCCTATATGATGATGTGGTGCTCAATGAACATTTCATATCATTATAAATGTTGAAAACAGTTGTGCTGCTTAAAACAGTACATGTTTTTGAGATTCTTTGACGAATAAAAAGTTCAAAAGAACAGCATTTATTTGAAATAGAAATCATCTGTAACATATAAATGACTTTTGATCAATTTAATACATCCTTGCTGAAGAAAATCATTAATTTCTTTGGAAATTATATATTACAGACCACAAACTTATGAACAGTAGTGTGCATAATTAAAAACACATGGAGCAGATGCATGGAGCCTCACCCTGTGCAGGATCCAGTGATTGTGCATGTATTCCAGACCCTGTAACGTCATTAGGATGTATGCCTTTATATTGGCTGGTGTCAATACAAGACTGGTGTCCTTTATAATCACCTGAAACAGACCATAACACAACTACTTATTTATGTAAAGTGTTTTAAGAGCAATGACCAAACAGTTAGGAGGGATAAACATCATACTTATACTGTGTTATTGTTTGATCTACTGGAGTTCTTAATGGCTTTTTACTCTGTGATAGGTTTGTTGTTGAAGTTACCAAGATAAACAATAAATGTCCAAGTGCATTGTTGTCACCTCGAGATCTGTCTCCATGAAGTCAAAGACAAGACTGATGTTGGATTTGTGTCCAAAAGCATCCAGGAGCTGAGATAGAAAACAGGTTCACTGATGTCAGTATTAGCATATAATGAACAACAGTGCATCAAAGTTTTATATGAATATAGACATGACTTACACCAATAATGTTTGGATGGCTGAGCTCTTGCAACAACTTAATCTCTCGAAGGGCTGTTCTGTTGATGCCTGGATAACAGAATATATATAGTGTATATATAAGACTCAAATTAAACGGATTACTAAAAAAAAAAGTTATAATCAAAGATTATGACATATCCAATGCACACCATCTTTGGCTTCTATTCTGTGCCCCACTTTTATCTGCAAACAAGAAATTCACCTTTTAACATAAAGGTACTTAGGAATGATTAAAAAAATCTAAATATTCTACTACCCAATGCAAAATACTAAAACAAGAGAATTTGATCAAAAGTGATGGTTTTTAATAAGTATTAACTGAAGTGTCTTACCTTTTTGATAGCAACAATAGTGTGTGTGGCTTTGTCTCTTGCCTTGTACACAGTTGCAAACTGCAAAATAATTGTACAATGCATTAATGGCAATATACATTGATAAAATTAACGATTATCATACACCTGCAAGAGCTGCTGCAGCTATACACTACAAATTGAACAACAGCTCAGAAATAGCAAAGTTATGTCGTTTACCTGTCCTTCACCAAGAAAGTCCAGCTTTTCGTAGCGCTTCGCTCTGGACTTCACATCTAATGCCATGATATCAACCGTAAAACTGTTCTTTGTGAAGTCACACTTCCTTCTGTATTAAAGAGCACTTTATACTTCCGGGTCAAATAAAAGTCCCAAAAGTGAAAAGTTGCATAGTATTAAATTGCATGGGAATTGATGCTGCACGGTTCGTTCATCATATTTTAATAATCTAATATTATTTAAAATTATTTAATAATGCAGCATTGTTTTTTATCGATTTTAATAACTTGATCATTTAGTTTTTTTTTTTTTTAATCAACAAACAAATAAATGAGATTTTAGCTTTTTTAATAATGCAGTTTTGTGACTAATATTAAAGAATGGTGATAAACGGACAAGGAATTTAGGGTCGTGCCAGTTACTGAGGTTGTGAGCTGCAGTGAAAAATATCTGTGAAAGCTCAGAGGTACGCATGCAAAATTTCTAAAATATTTAAGAAATATCACACTGCACATTTTCAGAAGATTTAGCATTTTAATTAAATGTATATATTGTAGTTTATTTTAAATAATTGAAGGCATTTTGCAGCTCCCTTGGAAATTTAGTAAGCCTCACTTATTATAATCACTGACGAGTTGTTTCATAAGCAAATCTTTAATTATAAATCAAATTTTCTTGCTTGACTTCATGGTTCATTTTAAACAGTTGCTTTCATCATGTAATCACAAATAGATGTCGTGCCATAATTACATTAATAGATAAATATATCAATTGATTCCTGCAGAGGGCGCTGTTGTCAATGCAAAAAGAAAAAAGAAAAAAAGCTCGAGCAGTCCTTTCCTTTGCACTACATGCATTTTAATAAACAGCTCAAGTTACTAAATAGACCTACTAACAAATTGGTATCCAGTTTAAAACATATCGAGTCATATATATCGAATCATATATATCGAGTCAAATAAAGTCGAATATCGCGAATATCGAGTCAAATAAAGTCATGTTTCCCCTTTGTCTGCATTATTATTTCTCACAATGTATCTATAGAAAGGGGACAATTTACACATCATAAACAATTTCTGCTAATTCTCAGTGTATTTTCGAATAAAGGCTAGTTTATAAATCAGAAACAATTACAGGGGATGCTACTGAGGATATGCTCTTGCATTTTTGTAAATGTATTAAAGTATTCTGTCTTCAAAATTAAGACAAAGACTCAACACTGTCACATTTGACAGACTTAGATTTTAGTTCAAAATGAATATTCAACCAGCATGTCACTGCACTGTTATTCTTTTATTGACACAATCATATGGACCACACTTTTTTTTTGGTATCTTACTAGTGTGTCTCAGTAGACAGACTGTGATATGGTGTGATTATTACACAGTTGTTCTTCAAAAACATAATCCCCCTTAGATACCTTTTTGTTTGACTTGTTTACTGTACGCCTTCTATCACCATTAGAAGTTTCCCATCTCAACAGGAAGTGGTTAGCACAAGCTCTGTTCTTATGAAGACGCCCACTTCCTCTGACTTTGATAAACACATTTGTGGTTTTGCGCACTAACCCCATCAGATACATTTTCTTAACTGCTGCTAAACCCAATGTCCTTAAATTACAGAATTATTTCTGGCAGGTTTATAATGAAAACAGCATCCAATATAGTGAATAAGTGACTTTTTGATTGGTGAGAAGTAAATCTTATAGTGTTAAGTAGTAATGTTTTTTAAATATTTAGTCAGTACTTTGCTTGAGAAACATCAGTGACTCATTTCGTATCAGTTGTATCAGACTGGCCTCATTTGAAATGAGAGATGCAGCACTTTTGTTTGATTTAGTCAGTGCTCTGAATATAAAGCAAAATATCTGTAACAAAACAAAACAAAAAAATTGGAATCAAATAAGTTTTTGCACACATGCATTTAAATGTACACACATTTATTGATAGCAGGAATGAACAAAATACTGAGGAGGATCTTGGGCTTAAACTGCATTTGGATTTTCATTTCTAAACATATGCTACATTTGGGCTTAAGCTAAATCTTGGATTTTATTAATTGGGCTTAGTTTTTGATACAGTTTAAAGTTGTATTTCTTCGGTTTTAAGTGAGTTTTCCTTTAATTAAATCTATTTCAATTTGATACTCCTCTTATTTATTCATTTAACTTTACTATTTCACTATTTTTTGCTTGTATGTTTTGCTATAGGGTTACAGCACTAAAAGTCTTCTTCTGTAGTCTTTAATCATGCTCTAAAGACTTCTTCATTTACTTCTTCAATTTCTTTTTTACGGTTTTGTTTGACAGAAAGATCTGATAGGTCAAGTGTCCAGTGTCAACACAGTGTCATGTTTCAGTAATCGTCTTCTCTGCGCAGCGTATGATTTTTCATTTCACAACTTCTAGATTTGCTAGTCAAACTACAATGATGTTGAGTAAATAGGAGAACGAGAATCATCATCCTTAGTCTGAACAGTCATTCTGAAGAACAGGTGAGCGAGATAATTGTGAAACTGTAAATGAAACCTTTAAAAGGTTTTTAAGACGTTTTGTCATGAGCTGATATTGACTAGGTATTTTTGCAATTCAAATGTAGTCAGTGAAACATAGTTAACAAGTCTCTTCTAAATGAAATTTTGTGACCTGGTTTACGCTAAAGCTGTCCAAGAAATATACTTAGAATGATGAAACTCGTAAAAAGGATAAACAAAAGTATAAAAAAGCTGGTCACAACTTGCTCACAATCTTATAAAGACTTTAGGTCTTTCAAATATCTGGTTAGGTTATATTTCAACATTTCAGTAATGTAAAGCCACAATCATGGCAATGAATTCTGAAACCGACAGCTTTTGCTTTTTGAGACTCTGCATGTAACATGTCTGCTCAAGTGCTGTGGTAGAACTTACACTAAAACCACATATTAGTGTGAGAAACAAACAGTACATCAAAACCTCTCACCTATCGGCTTCTTCACAGATCTGAGAAATGTAGCTCAACATTTGCTCTTACTTGCTGTCTTTATATTATATACTCTTTATGTTCCAGGCCTCAGACAGGCATATAAATATCTAGGTAACAATATAATTTCCATTATCTGTTATTAAAGTCAGTAGTCCATGCACATCCCACAAACCTCTAAACTCTTTACATGTGGTATCCATGGCAACTTTTTTCCCACTAGAAAAATCATTGACCCTTTTTGAATAATCGGCAGCGTCATTGATTTTCAAGGTTGCCCAATGAGAACTATTTACTAACACAGTCGAGACATTGATTGGCCGTCAAGGGAGCAGATGCTGACCTCTATATTGAAGAGGTCTTAGAGTGTCATTACATTCTTTCTCAATCAATACACAGCTCAGATATAAACACCCATCCTGTCTAAAGGCCAAACGAGGTGAATAATGTGCTATGCTTTCTTTAAATCAAATATAGTCTGAGTACTTGCTACTATTTACATTTTTATGTCCGTTAACAAGCTGTTTGACTCAAACCATCCCAAATAAAAAGAATATCAGTCTGCCAGTTTGATAGTCACTGTGAGAGAGATTAATTAAATAGGGTGTATGTGAGTTGCTTTATCCATAACAGTTTGGCTGGCATGATATATAATGATTTTGCTGACTGATTATAAAGATAAGTAAGTTATAATGTGCTAAATGGATGGATATTGAAATTCAATAAATTATTTGCATAATGAAACCAACAATGAACATGTCAATGACAAATGCAGGTTTATGTGATAGGATAGATAAAAAATACTGACTGTATACTGAAAAATGTACATTTAAAAAACCCAGACATTTTATGGACAAAATAAATGAATAAATATACATTTGAACTACAAGCAAACAGAAAAATAAATAATTAAACTACAAATAATAAATAAATAATAATACAAAACAAATAACAAATAAACAATAATAAATACTAAAGTATTTTTGCACTACAAGAAAACAGATAAAACAAACAAATGAACAAATGTTTTGCATTACATGTAAACATATAAAAATAAATAAGACAAAACAATACATTTTTGCACTACAAATAAATAAATATTTTGCACTACAAGCAAACAGACTAACAAAAATAAAAAATAAACAGTTATACATATTTTTTACAGTACACTCAAAAAGAAAAATAAATCAATATACACATAGCGCAATATTTTGAGCTACAGGCAAACAGCTAAAACTAAATAAGTAAATATACATATTTTGAGCCAACAGACAAAATAATGAATACATTTTTGCACTACAAATAAATCATTATTTTGCGCTACAAGCAAACAGACTAACAAAAATAAAAAAATAAACAGTTATACATTTTTTTTTACAGTACACTCAAAAAGAAAAATAAATCAATATACACATAGCGCAGTATTTTGGGCTACAGGCAAACAGCTAAAACTAAATAAGTAAATATACATATTTTGAGCCAACAGACAAAATAATGAATACATTTTTGCACTACAAATAAATAAATATTTTGTGCTACAAACAAACAGCCTAACAAAAATACAAAAAGTAAAAAACAAACAAACGAGCTACCAGCTATTTGTTAATAATAATTAACAAATAAACGTGTGATTGATATACAAACAAACAAACAAACAAACAAACAAACAAACAAACAAACAAACAAACAAATAAATAAATAATTATATTTATGTAGAGCGCTACAGGTAGAGGGCGCTGGAGAGCAATCGGCAGGGCCAGTCCGAGCATTTGCTGAGAGCAGAGCACACACCGATCATTATCAAAAACTACTGCGGGAGTCCAGCAAGAGTCACATCACACTCGCTTAAGTCCGATCAAACACGTCCAGAAACGGGAACGCCAGCGTCTGCATATCCCTGGATATTTGCCCTGCATGACCGCTCGTCTCCGGTGTGCCATCTAACGCAGGACTTTGGATATTATTAAGGATCGTAAGAGCAGGTTTGTTTTCTCCGCAGTGGGAAGAGGCTCGATCCACCCCCGAGTCTGATGATTTGAGAGGGAAGCAATGCAGCGCTGTGACTGTGCACCATATTCCTGCTTCAATCCACATTTCGTCTGAATCTGCAGACGCACTCCACTGATCGATCGCAAATCGACCGCTCTTCATTTTTTTCCTTTCTGAAAATAAATCTCACCCGAGATTGCAACTGGCGCCATTTTAAAGCGATAAAAACGCTGTTTGCTTGAGTTTGAGGGATTGTAAAGTGCTTGTCATAATCTAGTGGATGGATTTACTCTCGTAGACTTCTGCAGCAGCTTCAGAAATGGGTGAGTTTTTACTTCTGTGCTCCTTTAACCACCATTTCAACATACCATTTTTACGATATTATCATTTATTTATTTTACTTAATCTGTAATTGAACTGAAATGAGTGAACTGGTCGGGTTGTTGTGGATTAGTGAAGCATTTACAAACTGCAGAGCTCCATTTTAACCACAAGAAAAAAGTGGACTTTCGCCAGTCTGCCTTGTTTATACGGAATACTTTAGAATAATTGTTTAAATTGAGCTAAAGCAGTAAAATCTACATATGAAGAGTTCAGATGCAAAAGCCTAGAAGTACGTCTGTCGTTTTTCTTTAAAATTAACTTATTTCTGGCTACTATGCATAGGTTTCTATGTAAGTAGTGGTGCTTCTGAATGGGTTGAGGCTGGGATTTAGTGCATTTGAAGTGAAAGTACTTGATGAACATGTACTATGTGTGGAAAGCATTCACTCAGTATTATCTCATTTTTGACCAAGATGGCTTTTAGAGGCTTTTGCATTGGAACTCTTCATACACACACACATATATATATATATATATATATATATATATATATCAATACTTATGGCAATCGTTGATGAGGAACAGTTTCATAGACTACAAAAGGTGAATGTTTATCTAACTCACCCTGAAGGACAGCAGCATTTGCGAAACTGAGAGAGTACCTGCGCTGTATGATCTGATATATATAGTGGTATATTCAAACGAAGGGGCATTATTCAGCGTAATTTACTGTAATCGTGGCCATGCATCAGTTTCCCGCTGATAGAGAGTAGGCGTGTGTTTGCACTGTCAAGCGCCTATAGTAATTTCCACTATAAGCCACCATGCAGGCTTGCTTTCCATGTCAGTTGTGTTCTTACTCATTACAGACTGAATGTGTCACAAAACCTAGCGAGCTGTCTATCTAGACAGCGTTTGTGGGCAATTGAACGTCCTGTGCTGCCTAAAATGCTGTCAAGTAGGTGTCTCACTAGGTTTTGAGACACATCAGCGTTTTGTCTGTGATGGCCGGGTAAGCAATGATGAAACTGTTGACCTAAGTGTTTGGTTTCATATCTGATCTGTCATGGTCGAGTTAATCTTTGCTGACGTTTACCAAGATCAGATATTATTGAGAAGGAGAATTTCAGTAATTATTAATATTCTCCATAAATAGCCTATCAGATCTTAGATTAGTATCAATTTGATTGGCTGAAATCTGTGCCTACTTGCAGAAAGGGGAGGAGCTATGACAAGGCGATCTGAGTGGTTTTCTCAGCATCTTTGGATTGAAACAGAATGGTCTCCAGGGGAATTTAGAGCCACCATGAAATCAAAATTCACAATTCTTATATAATTTTAATGGAATATTGCACTGGTTTTTGAAAACAAATAAATTTCCTCTTTTGAGACTTTTGTTTGGAAATATGTCTCAATTTTTTTTTTTAATTTTGACACAGCTTGTTTGTCCAACACAACTTCTAGGAGACCGATATCATCTTAGAAAGCAAGCCAAGTGATATGCTTTGAATATCATACCTTAAAGGGATAAATCACCCAAAAATCAAAATGTTTTGTCTATACAATGGAAGTCAGCGGTAATCAAAATTGTTTGGTTACCAACATTACTCAAAATATCGTCCAAAGAAAATCTATCCACAGAAGAAAGAAAGTCTTACAGGTTTGGAATGGCATGAGAGCGCATGAATGATAGCAGAATGTAGGGCTGCACGATTAATCGAATGCGATTGTCATGCGCATTTTGTCAGTAAAGCCGGTTCTGTAATCAGCAGTAAATCTCCATCACGTGCTTTCAGAAGGAGCAGCATTTACTACACAGAGCCTAGTTCACTGACAAGTTACGCAAAAAAATCGCGTAATAATATCGTAGACGATATTATTGCGTGATTATGAAATCTAAGAAATCGTTCGCGATAATGAAAACTGTTTGTGTAGCTTCTCAGTGAACTACGGCTCTGTGTAGTAAATGCTGTTCCATATGAAAGCATGTAAAAATACCACATTTAATAACATGTTTTTACTCCAAACTCACTTCATAACGTCAGTCGAGTGTTTGAATCAAATCCTTCTGTGAGATGATGTGACTTCTTAAACAGAATAAGGCACGCAACATATTTCATAGTATTCTAAGCCGTGATAAAGGCATTGCATTATAAATATACTTTATTTTAAGGAAAATTATAATAATAAGAACTCGGATAAACCATATATTGTCATAATCGTGTGTTTATTAGTCACGTTGAATCAATAAAAACAGTTAAACCTGTTTATTCAGCAACCGCTATAGGCATTTCCTGGGTTTCTTCTGCGAGGTGTATTTGGAGTTTCAGCGTGAGAGCGCCCTCTGGCCCTCGGATGGAGATTTACTGCTGATCACAGAACCGTGCTTCACTGAAAGATACGCATGCCAATCGTAGCTTCTGTCTAATCGCGATTTCGATTTATCGTGCAGCCCTAGCAGAATTGTTGAACTGTTTGAATTTGATCTGTTTTGTTACAACAACTTTAACAATTTATCACATATTGTTGCTTTATAGAGACATGCTCTCAATATTTATACTGTGGTTAGCACAAATATTGAAGTTCTGAAGAGAAACATGAACTAAAATCTGGCATTTAACCTAATTTGAGAGAAATTAGTGCTTTGGTTGCTATTCGTCGATTTTATTCGACTATTCGATTTTTAAAAATCCTCGACTTCATTTTGCTCGCATCGATGTACCATAGAGCAAAAAAATGAACAGTGAAAGTAACAAAAACTTGTAAAATACATTTTAATGTGCATAATTAAGTGTGAAAATAACCGAAGGATATACAGTCAAACCAAAAATTATTCAGAGACCAGATATCATTTTTGATATTTTTTTACTAGTGGGTGCAGGACACTATAGTTCATTTATGTAAGTGAACTTTGATTTCAGTGATTTGGACTATGAGATGGATACTTGCACTCTATGTTGCACGTCACTTTTGCTTTAAAAACGGATTTTATAGAAATTTGGATTTCATTTGGTTTAATAAAATATTCTTAAGTAAAATTGTTAATCATTAATCGTTTAGATTATTTGATTAACCGATAAATTAGTCGATAGATTAATCGAAATAAAAACAGTCGTTAGTGGCAGCCCTAGTCAGAAGCACTAAAAAGCATTATCCTCACTGAGACCTTATGAAATACTTGAACTGAATTGATGGTGTACAGTCAGTAATGGAGGCTACATAGAGTTATGGAATTTTGTGGGTTATGGAGTTTTGGGACAATATAAAATCTTGGTTTGAGTGCTGTGGTTCTGACTATGACTGTATCACTGTGTAGTTGTTTCAGAATGGAAAAGGAACTATTAGTTAGTCTTCATAGTTTCATAGAAAGCCGATGGAAAAACCCAGGTCAGATGAGGAGACTGAACACGTTTATCAAAACACAAACACATATACTTATGGAGCGCTTGCCCACAAAAAGATTCCAGAAAACCTATTGTATCCATATGCAGAGTATACGATTACACAAAAGAACCACAGTATTTGAGCAAAGGATAAATCCAAAGTGATGTTTATGTGTGAGAATGGAGCTCCCTCTGTTCCTGGCTATGGCTAGTTGCACTGGAGGACAGCCAAGTCCTGACAGGAGACAAAGGAAAGAGGGAGATATCCAAGGACATATCTAATTTTTGGCAGCCGTTCCAAACCAAATATCAGAACAAGAACACCTTTTGGCAGCAAGCTACACGGGGAGGAGGGCCGTTTCATTTTTTTTTCTTTTGACTACAGCCATTTTGTTTTTGCTGCGGTCAAAATTCTGATCTCTCCACAGTTTAAAATTTACATTTTGGCAGAAATCCATTTGCTTTTGCCATCGAAGAAAACAAGACAAGGGTGACTGTTTTTTTTTTTTTTGTGATTTTTCAAGTGGGATTGGCTGCACATTTGGAAACTTTGCTGCAGAAGGACCGTATCAGATGTGTTTCAGTTACTCGGGATGGCCGGCACCAGGGATTGTGTTGATGGATAACTCTCCAGTATCGTCAGTAATCTAATTCAAAGCGCCAATCAGTCAGACTTTGATTTATGCTTGATCCTTAAATTTGATAAAAACCTGTAAACCTTATTTATTAATATAGTAAAGGAAATGGTTACTTGAATGTTTATCTATGCATTGATGCAGTTGTGATTTGATCCACACTGTGGTAAACACTGACCTTCAGTTTGCTGTTGCTAAGCAGGTAAAATCACAAAAGGGCAAAAGATCACATTTAAACAGCAGCTCTCATCTGAAGTAGGGTATGAAAAACTGCAGAAACCAATAACACTGAATACCTCCAAATTGACCTTTATTACTGTTCACACGCAGGCAAGCTTTAGTTTACACAGCATCCCATAGGCATAAGCAGGTGATTTCTGTGAACCATGTGATTTTCAGTAAAATATGCTCATGAAGTAATTGGACATCATTCTTATGGAATGGAATGAGGTGCTAAGCATTTTTATCTGCCATTATTTCACCTAAAAATGAAAATTGTCATCATTTTCTCACCATATGTCATTCCAAACCTGTATGACTTTAGTTCATCTTTCGAAACACAAATTAAGATGTTTTTAATAAAATCTGAGTGATTTCTATCCCTCCATTAAAAGTCTATACCACCAAAAACTTTGATGCCTCAAAAAGTTCATAAAGACATTGTAAAAGTAATCCATATCTTCTAAAAATAAATAATTGCTTTATATGATGAACAGATTTAATTTATTTCCACGGAGGGACAAAAAGCATGAGAGAATAACTTCATGTCTGTTGAAAGTTGTAGAGGTTTGGAACACCATGAGGGTGAGAATAATTTTCATAATTTTCATTTTTAGGTGAACTGTCCCTTTAAAGCTGCAGTTCGTAACTTTTTGCGCTTTAGCGGTTAGTAAACAGAACTGTGTGCATCTTGTGGAAGAACATTGTAGCCGGAGCTACTTCTCTTTGTTTATGTCTGTGACGAATCACGCAGGTACTGTGCTACTCCGCAGCGGTTCCACCAGTACCAGACTGAAATAGTCAGAATATAAAAACTTATTATAGGTGTACCGTAGTGATTCAGGATAAGCCAAAAACACGGTTTGGAAAATGGATTCATCATGTACTCGCTTATTATATTAAATTTTGCACATTTTGAACACAAAAAAAAAGTTACGGACTGCAGCTTTAAATAAATTGTTACATTTCAGAGTAACATAATTAGAAATGGCAGACATTGCAAATCAGAACTGAGGCAGACCCTTCTCACAGTCACCTGATAAAAGAAAAGCTTCATTTGAAAGTTAACAATATTGTTTCCTAACATTTACACATGAAGTGAACAGTTTCACTGTGGTATTATAAACCATTTAGTTAATATCATCTCCACTGCGACCTTAAAGGGGTTATCGGATGCCCATTTTCCACAAGTTGATATGATTCTTTAGGGTCTTAATGAAAAGTCTATAACATACTTTGGTTAAAATTGATCAGTTGTAGTGTAAAACAACACCCTTTTTACCTGGTCAAAGACAACTCTGTTTTCGGCAACCCGTTTTAGTGCATGTTCCTTTAAATGCTAATGAGCTCTGCTCACCCCACCCCTTTCTTTCATGGGGTGACGAGCCGTTCTCATGATACTGATTTACTTTAGGCGCGAAACTTGCTAACTAGCACGTTATTAGGAAAGGCAAATTGCAAGGATTCATAAAAGAACCTTATACTCACTTCTTCTGTAGGTGAGGCTGGATCACGAATGATTTGCGCGAACATAAACGCATTTAGGTAGATCGGGGGCGCATTCCCTTCAAAAACAAAGGTAATCCACTGCATCTTCAGCGGCTCAGATGTCGGGAGTAAATGACGACTGCTATGTTCATTATTACATCCAACAACAAAACACCTCAATCGCTTAGAAGACATTCTTGTCTACACCTGCTTCGGCGTCGAAACAATGGCGGACCTATGACAGCTCACTCAGAGCGGGTCTAAGGTAAAACGCTAGTGTCAATCAACAATCGTGGGATGGCCTGGGTCTGTTTGACGTCATACAGACAGGCATCTGAGAATGGCTTGATATGAGAAAGGGGAAATTATTTAACGAGATAAAAAACAAAAAAAAACAATGGGTGGATGTTTGTCATTATAGGGTGGTTGTGTAAACACACTGCCAACACATATTTCAGTTCAAACAACTTGTAAAAGTGCATGCCGCATCTGATGACCCCTTTAATAATTACGTAGCTAAAATAATGACATTGCATTCTTTAAACTAAATTTAAATCATATTTTTTGGGTAATTCCCATAAAATTGCATCTACAACTTCAACACTCAGATCCTCATAGACTTACATTGGAAAGGTGCAAACTGGTGAAAATGGTGAATGTCAGCAGTTACTAGGGATGTAACGATTCACTCAACTCACGATTCGATTCACGATTTTGATTTCACGTTTTTTTTTTTTTTTTGGATAAAAGCGTTTGCTAAATAACACAATTTAAATATAATGTAATTGTTATTTATAACAAAACTACATTTTTTTAAAAAATTTTAAATCAAGCCCCAAATCAAATAAATAAGTAACACAAATAAAATAAATCTCTTCATATAAACAAACTAAGGCTTTGTCTGT
>NW_015546072.1:1545517-1549208 GCF_001515605.1 Sinocyclocheilus anshuiensis
TGCTCTTTCCATTTAAAATTAGAGGCAACCACTGCATTTTAATCATGATCCAAACAAAGATGCTGCATACATGCAACATGAGCAGTTTTTAATCTAAATTACATTGTATAATTTCGAAATCTGAAGCAAAAACAGAATGATTTGACTGATGAAAATATGCATAAAAAATATCTGCATGAAACAGAAACAGCAGAGCTGAATGAGACGCAGATTCACTCTGCCAGCAGGTGGCGCTTAAAGCGTTTCCTTGGTTTCCGCTGTAAACAAAGCAGCGCTGCACTTATGAACTTTAATATGCATTATACAGAGGCAAGAGGAAAAGAAAACATACCATCGAAAGACAGTAAGTTCCCCTCAGACATACATTCATATAAACTCCTACCCCTAACTGAATCGCGATTTGTTAGCATCTCAACCGATTTGAATCGTCACATATTTAAATCGATTTTCAACCGGCTCGCGGTTAATTGTTACATCCCTAGCAGTTACTAATGTAGATCTGTTTTGTCATTTTTAAGGCGGCGGTCACTTGAGTCGTGTTTTGCCCACAGTCTCCTGCCAATAAAAACAGTGCTCTGTGTAGTAACCAACAACAAAGAGCGCAAGTATACAGTATATTTGTTTAATTAACTTTTTTGCGGCTTAGTAATTACTCAAGACAGCTGTGATTTCAGTTCAGTTTATTTTGCAGGCCTACTTGTATCTGTTGTTTCTTTGTGAAGTGATTGGATTGTAAAGATCATTTCTGCCATGCCCCTCATGTCACTTCAGCACCTTTTCTTATTAGTGTTGTCTGTTGTGACAGCTCAGCCATTCAAGAAACCAGATTTGTTCACTGGCCTTGAAATTAAGATCATGGTCAGCTTGCTTCACTGTGTGACTACATCAGGTCAAGGCACTGGAAAAGAAAGCATGATTTTTAGACAGCAGCAGACACATTTGGTTTAATTCGGTTTCAATCCTGGCAACCTTATGCGATCGGTGAGTGTTTATTTACGTCCCACCACTGTTGTAGAATATACTTTGCGTAGCCGCCCAGAGCAACGGCACATAGAGTGTGTAATTCAGCCGTGTCATGACAATTGATGTCTTGAACAAATGTGGCCGGGATTGTGAAGTTTCCTTTTATGTGTAGAACTGCAGGGCATGTGTCAGCCGTGCCACTTCTGAGGTGCCTGTTGATGTAGCCAGAGTGGACGCCTTATTTGATTCAACACAAATGAAAATTAGCCTGTGAGGGAGAAGTACAGTCCGTTCAATATGGTGTGCTGCTGTGTACATGGGTGTTTGATCGTTCAAGCTGACAAAACACTGAAAATATGTCTTGCCAAAATGATTCCAGTTGATAGTAATGACAGTGAACGGACTGTACTTCTGTCCCTCACAGTTCCCCATAGCACCATGGGAAATTTAACTGACAAGTGTTTCTTGCCAATTCAATTAGGCTGGGAGGTATTTCCAGTATTTACGATATATATATAGCAACACTGTAAATATTGCAATGATTTTACTGCGCTTTTTATTTGGTCATTAAAGTTGCAACGAAAAGGAAGTAGCGATAGATATTTTCTTCCTTATTGTGATGTACATCTGAGTGTAATGGATTATCAAAAAAGAAAAAATGAAAGCTGTCGATTGTAGAGGGGTGGGATTTAAAGGCATAGTTCATACAACTATAAAAATTGTCATCATTTACTCACCCTCAAGTTGTTCCAAACCTGTATGAGTTTCTGTCTTCTGTTGAACACAAAAGAAGGTATTTTGAAGAATGTTGGTAACCAAACAGTTGACAGTAGCCACTGACTTCCATATAGCATGGGGAAAAAAGGAATGGAAGTCAATTGCTAAAGGCAATTGTTTGTTTACCAGCATTCTTCAAAATATCTTATTTTTTTGTTCAAAAGAAGAAAGAAACTCATACAGGTTTGGAACAACTTCAGGGTGAGTAAATAATGACAGAATTTTAATTTTTGGGTGAACTATCCCTTTAAGCAGACTAAATGATTGGAGAAGTTCATACGTCACCAGAGAGAAGTCTAACGCTTTCACCACAACATCCATTTATGACATTTTGATTTAAACAAAATTACAAGGTGAGTTACATGTACGAAGGAAACCACAATAAGATCTTCCATTTAATAGACAGAAATACATGCTTAATATTGAATAAGATTGAAGACCGTTTTGTGGCTGTAAAAAAAATAGATAACTTATGGAACAATTATTGTGAACAATTTAGAATTAAAGGATGTTTATTATTTCAAAGGAGTTTAAATTGTAAATGCATCCCTTTGGTATTTTATCAAAAAGATGATAATACAGTTATAGCTACTAGAGTTTCCTCTGTGTTTACCACAGGATCTCAACAAATTGAGAGCACGGTTGTTTGGCAAGGCTATTTGTGAGTCTACCTCAAGCCTGCTCACTGTTCATGGCCTTAAAAGGGACTGGGACAGAGAGGAATCCTCTCACCACAGCAGACGGTCTTGACACCCGATTGCAGATTGTGTCAGTTCAAAAAAAGTCCTTAGTGCACAGGCTTTGAAAGAAGCCAAGAACATACATCTCACTTCTTTTCTTAACAATATATACTGTCATATTAAAACCAGCGATCAACAGTAAGGTTTTTTTAGGAGTTTAGTTTTTAAGCCATAAAAATGTATGAAATTCAGTGACATCACAACACTGGCCTGACAGGGCAATTGGCAGTTCTTTCATCCAAAACCCAGGTCAGCTGATTATCCTTTCTGTTAAGCCCTGATTACTGTTTCATTGTGAACTTTTCAGTAACTTATTAACGCGCCAGGCATTTGATTGAATTTTTTTGCATTATGTCATCATTAACCCAGTTGAGCTGATTTTGTTGAGCTGATTTAGATGAGTTCGTTCAGATAATTGCCCCCCGATGCTCTGATCATCTTAATTGAGATGCATCAGAAAAGAGGGCAGATCAGTATGTAAAGCCCCTTGAGTATGAACGTCTGAATATATCCCCCTCTTTGAATCTGCCACAGGCAGAGCTGCTGACACAGAACTGCTTTATGTGTTGTAGTTACCCACGGTCTGCCCGGGGCATATTTGTGATAATAATAAAACTGTTTATGAGCCAACTGTTTTCTTACACAATTTGTATGCAGTTAGCATGCCCACTCTGCCAGACAGAGCTTTCTGTTACATAAACTGGGTCTTAGGGTTTAGTATTGTGTAAGGGGCATTATGTTTGTGAGTGTATGGATTACACTTATACAACCAGGAAACTCACTACTGATTATTGACTGGGCTCTTGAACAACCATATTTACTTATCATTGTGTGTACATACAGAAAAAAACCACTCCTGTTTATAAACAAAAAACATGAATGCCAACCAGTGCCGATCATAGACTTCTGTGGGCCCTACGCAAAACTGTGTTGTTGGGGGGGTTCCTCCACGGCTTACGCTTTCAACTCATTTTTTTTAGTCTCGAGCAAGACTGTACGACATTCACATTACATGATTTGACTGATGTGTGTGTTGACCTGGTGTTTCGGGGGCCCTACGCAGCTTTCGTATTTTGGGAGGATCGGCTCTGATGCCAACAGTTTCAACCCTCTACGGACATCTTGGCAATTGAATCGCCATTGGCTAGTACATTTTTTTTGTTTACTCGCCAGACTGATATACTATTTTACACACACACACACACACACAC
>NW_015546072.1:1550771-1569036 GCF_001515605.1 Sinocyclocheilus anshuiensis
AAATGGCTGCAATATAACAAAGAGTGAAAAATTTAAGGGGGTCTGAATACTTTCCGTACCCACTGTATATCAGCTTTTTAAATATCTGAAAGTACACTCTTAATATCAGTCAGTCAAGCAGTCAAGCATTATAATATGATAATGAAGTATTATTTAATAATAGACGTTTAGTAATTAGAATTAAAACTTGGTAACCATGAACTTGGGACTGGTGCTGCTGCTTTTTTTGGTCAGTCAGTGTTCCTGTAAAAAAAAAAAAAGAACAATAATATTGATAAGATGATATTATTATTATTATTATTATTATTATACGAATTCTACTAATAGCATCAATTCTGCATGTTATGTAAGGCTCTCGCTCTTTGCGCGTGTGAGAGAACGCGACGGCGAGTCGTGTGCCTTCACACTAGCGTTTACGTTACGCCAAATACACAAACACAGGTGCGCTGCGCATCCATTCAAATGAACTGAAAAATATCACAGATCGCTTGACGGAGAGTGAAACTCTGAAGCGCTGTCAGAGTGTTCTGTGAGTGAAAATATATCTGTGCTAATCATATACTCAGCATCCAACTCACACTGGCGAGTAAAATCTGAGAATTTATTAGCCATTGGCTAATATTAGACATCATTTAGTCGCCCAGAGTGAAGATTTAGTCGCATATGCGAGTGATTTACTCGCAATGTAGAGGGTTGAGTTTAGTCCATATTGTGTAGATATTTTTGACTAAAGTAGTGCTAGTGGCTTGTTTTGATTGGTTGCTAGGGAGTGGCATTTACTACACAGAGCCGTTACTACACTACGGCTCTGTGTAGTAAATGCCGCTCCATCTGAAAGCACGTGCTGGAGATTTACTACTAATCACCAGAAGCGGCTTTACTGACGAGATGAGCATGAAAATCACATTTGATTTTTTGCACAGCCCTAGTTGCTAGGTTGTTCTAAGTGGTTTCTTGGTGGTTGCTAAGGTTTTCTGATTGAACACTTGCAGTAAAGAAAATTAATAGCTCACCACACCTCATAAACCCAATTTAAGGTATTATTAATGTCAGTAGCGCAAAAGGTGCGTGATGAATTATGCAAATTTTAATATTTAGGGAGCGAATTTGGTTGTCACTACCCAAAATAACCAAAACAAAGTATGCCCGTTTCTGCTTCCATAGTAAAAAATAAAACAAGTAATTGTGGAATAGTTTAAAGTTTAAAATAGTGCTGTCAAATGATTAATCGCGATTAATCGCATCCAAAATAAAAGTTTTTGTTTACATAATATATGTGTGTGTACTGTGTATGTTTATTATGTATATATACATACACTCACATACAGCATATATTTTGGAAATATTTACATGCATAAATACATTTATATATTTATATTCTTATATTTTATATTATATATAAATATATTTAATATATAAACATAACATATTTTTCTTAAATATATACATGCATGTGTATAGCTGCTGTTACCATTTGTGTCAATAATGTAAATCCCCCTGCTGTTGGGGCTAAAGGCGCACAGTAATCAAACTGTGCCCTGCTGTTGGGGCTAAAGGCGCACAGTAATCAAACATCAGAAAGAAAATAACTTACTGTCCTTGACTGAATCACTTTTGTAAAATAAATAAGTTTAAAATAAGAACAGTCAAATTGTGTCATATTGAGATGTAATTACAAAATATAATAGATATGGAGTCACAATTACGTGCCAATTGTGAGATGTACATTCATAATTGTAAGAGACTGTATAAATTCATGGTTATTAGGGTCACACTTTTTTTTAAGGTCCATTTCTCACTATTTACTAACCATTAACTGTGTCTTTTGCCTCAATAACTCCTAATGTGCTGCTTATTAATAGTTAGTAAGGTAGTTGTTAAGTTTGAGTATTGGGTAGGATTAGGGATGTAGAATATGGTCATGCAGAATATGTGCTTCATAAGTACTAATAAACAGCCAATTTGTTAATAATAGGCATGCTAATAAGCAACTAGTTAATAGTGAGAATTGGTCCCTCCCTATACTAAACTATACTATACTAAATTGTTACCGTTGCTAGAAATAGAAGTCATAATTATAAGAAATAAAGTCACTATTATGCAAAATGAAGTGCCAATTGTGAGATATATACATTTCACAATTTTAAGGAATAAAGTTACAATTAAGTGAAATGTAGTCACAATTACAGTACAATAAATATAGTCCCAATTGTAAGATACTGTATAAAGTCATGGTTATGAAAAATAGTCACTGTTATGTGGAAAAAAAGTGACAGTTGTGAAATAATCATTGACATCAGTAAGAAATAAAGTTGCAATTAAGTGAAATGTAGTCACAAAAAAATAGTCAAAATTGTAAGATACTGTGTAAATTCATGATTATAAGAAATAAACTCATAACTACAAGTAATGAAGACACAATTACCCTTTTATACTGTATTTTTCACATGTTGAACCATGTTTGTGCAGAACAGGATTAAGTCCTTAAATAAGGAATGACAACCATTTTTAGCTGCAGCGTGTATGTGGTCACTGTGGTGTTATGTCACTTTTTTTTAGTCTGTTTGCCAAATAGCTAGAACACCCAAGATGCATTGGGACACTATTCAGAGGTATAGACAAGTAAGATATAAACAACCGGGTTTCATTGAGGAATTGTGAATGGCTGTGTTTGAGTCGGCACGGGCTGGAATGAGAATCATGCCATTTTGACTGTCATGATATGATGGATAGATAGAGCTGTTTAGTCTAGCGTGGATCCGGGCTGTCTTGCGATAGCTGCCGTTGTTTTCAGTAGCCTCTCATCTGTCACCTGTCTGGCAGTTGAAAGGGTAAATGACACTGAGCTCTGTCTGACAACAAGCCAACAGCAGATGAGAGACTGAGCTCAATGCTCCAAACCCTCCGTCTATAATATACATCAATACTGACATCATGCGTCTGACACTTGGGGAATGGAGAGTTTGTGTTGAACTCCTCTCCGAAATAGAAACTGCTTATTTCAAGGATTAGTGTTAAATTTGCCACCGTCCACCGTTCTGGCTATTGTCAACTTTGTTTTGTCAGGCTTATCTACTGTGTGTGTCTCCAGGCATCGACATAGGTATGACATAACATCTGTATGTCTGAGCCAATCAGAATGCTTTTTAGAATTATTTTTAGACGGATTTTGTCAGCCATGGTTTGTTTGAGTGATATATAATTGATATGTTGAATGACGGTACCCTGAAAAAAATTCTGCTAAATTCATACAATACCCAATTTAATGCTATGTGTGTGCTGCGAAGGTGTTATGTTCGACCCTAATTGGGCTTTTCCAGGTCTGTGGTCTGTTCACTCAGGTTGTGGTCTGTTTGATGTCTGGAAAGTGTTTATCACTGGGCCAGAGGCCTCATTTGTTGACTTTCACACCGTGACTAGGCTTACTCAACTGACCACTAAAGCAAATGAGCTGGTCAGCAATGTAATTATGGTGTCAGGGAGTTTGCCTGGAGCCAGCGGTACAACTGTTTCGGGTTGAAGACTGTGTGCTTAAATCCCAATGCTGATTAATTGGTGGTTTAACAAAGACACATTTGTCTTGTTCAGTAATTCACCTTAAATAGGCCACTTAAATAGGAATTACGGTACTGAGGAATTGTTTAATCACCATACACCGGTCTGATGTACTGAAGTGTTTAAAAATTATATTTAAATTCAATCAGTAAAGCCATAAATTATTTTCATATAATGGCCAATAACTGATAAATGGAGATAGTAAAATTCTGTACTATTGTGTCTAAATAAATTAAAAATACAAAGTAAAAACTAAAATCAGTGGTTTTAATGCGAATTTAGCCATTATAATGTACGGTATTAAAAAGTAATATTCTTTTTATAATAATAAAAAAAAATTTTTTTAGATTTGTTAAAGATTAAGATAAAAAAGTTTTATTTAAAGAGGATAAATAAAACTGCGTATCTAATAACAGCCGATATCTGACATGGTATCGGTAAATCTCTTATTAAAAATAAGTAAAAAGTCATTTAGTATTGTGTAATACACAGCTGCGTTTACATCCCTGGACCAATGAGATTTGTCTGGGGGCGGGGCTACTCAACACACAATGTAACAGAAATCGAAACCACGTGCTAACAAAACTTTTTGTAACTCATTGCTTGTTGCGAGCTGGTTAGGACGAAAAAAACTCAGATTAATCTAAAAAAAAAAAAAGGGCTTTATTGTGTCATGTCTGGATAGAAAAGATGTAAGAGATTGTGGTTAAACGTTTTTTTCATGTCTTTTTCACATAGGCTTTGGCGTGTCTGGACATGTACGCATGTGTTTATAGTTTTAATTACCTAATAATTTGTTCTTTTTGACTCTACTTTCAGTTTCACCTGGGAAAAATTCCACCTTAATGAGATTTATAAGATTTCGGGAGCAGTAGAGCCAAAAACCATCACATCCCTCTGATTAAACTCAATCACCTGGACCGGTGTCCCTCTGCCCTTTTTTGTGTCCTTCTGCTTCCTGAGTCTTGGACGAAGCTTCGAGATGGAGCAAAGAGACCTTACTCGGACGGCCCGGCCCAAAGGAAACGAGGAGTTCTTCTCCACTGTTACCACCATCAACAGAGCAGATCTCAGTGAGGTGGGTCTCCTCGCCAGTCCAATCAAGAGCCTTCCTTTACCTGGAGAGCAACAGGACCATGAAGAGGACGAAGACCTCGGTCTGGGGAAGGACATCGATGTCACTTCTAATGCGGACAGTGAGAGATGGGGGCAGGGAGATGGGCTGGAGGAGCAGGAATTCTCCATCAAGGAGGCCAGTTTCTCTGAAGGCAGCCTGAAGCTGAAGATACAAACGACCAAGCGGGCCAAGAAGCCTCCTAAGAATCTAGAGAACTACATCTGTCCTCCTGAGATCCGCATCACCATCAAGCAGCCAGGAGAGCAGAAGACCGCCAAGCATGCCAAGAGTGTCAGGGGAGGGAAGGAGGAAGATAAAGGACCCCCCAGAAAAAGGGTTAGTGTCACTGCCAGTGTTTAGAGTGCTTTTGTTTTCTTGTGTCATGTGATCACTCTGTTGTGTTGATGTCATATGGTTTCACGGGTATAGACGGTATGGACTTTAGTCAGAGTAGATGCCATGTTGAGTTTGACGGCAGTGAAATTCCATTGGCAGCTGATCAAATAGTGAAAGTATCTTTTCTATGGAAGCGCCTTTTATCTTTTTGTTTAGCGTGAACAAAATATACATTTTTTGAATGTAAAATGTGATTTTGTGCATCAATATGAATTTGAATGTTATGCACATATGAAACATTTCTTGAACAAATATTTTTTTTGTGTTACAGATTGATCCTTTCATCCACAAAATTAGGCGTCTCTTTAATATGAATTCAGAAAAAAGTCAGTATTGTGATACGTAAACTACCCGCGACCTAAGAGATTATGACATGAAAAGAACAAATTTCTATATAAATCTTTGGCTAGTTGAAATTCTTGTGTAAATTTGTAAATGTTTTGAGATGCATGTCTTTGAACGGATTGTACTTCTGTCCCTCACAGCCTTCTTTGTGTCAGATTAACTATGGCATATGACTAAGGACGTTAATATAACCACTTGGACAAGTAATTTTCTACATTTTATCATGTCAATTATGTTGACAATGTTCTCAATTTTTTTGAAGTGCTTTCTCTTTAAAAGAAATCATGTTTATGCTGAGCCTAGATGACACAATTGCTTTTTCTGGGCTGTCAGCTTTTTGGCTGCTCGTCAAATGAAGTGTGTGCCATTGAGTAACGTAACAGCTAGTCATTAACCTTTTGTGGCATTTAGACTCAGCGAGTTCATTGACTTGCATGTGGTCCAGATATCTTACTCAGTGTAAAGGGCCTTTTTTGAATATGTCAGATGACACACAATTTTTGATTTGGGATAAGAGAATGGTACGAGCAGAATGATTTTTGGGCATGGTGTCATGATAATTTCATGTTTTTCATCATGTTCATTGCTGTTCTTTGAAGTCTCTTGGAGTACCATGTAAATGCTAGGGATGTGCCAAACGACTGTTTTCGAAATCAACAAGTTCCTAGGTCACAAGGTAGACCCGTATAATTAGGCTGGTTCTGAGGTCATCTTATCCTGATCAGGTGCATTTCACAATGTTTCAGAACGAAGCACAACATGATATAAATAAAGGTCTCAAGACTCATTTTAAAACGCTTAAAGGTTAGTTCACTCAATACTTAATCCTCGTGTCACTCCAAACCAACTCTAAAGACTTTAAAGATTTTAATTCATAATTGAAACAAAATGAAGCTTTTTAACGAAGCCTGAGAGATGTCTGTCACCCCTGTTAAAAGCTCATTCCCCCAAAATGCTTCAGACGTTTCAAAATGTTCTTAAAGACATCGCAAAAGAAACAACCCTCTACATTGCGAGTAAATCACTCGCATATGCGACTAAATCTTACTCTGGGCGACTAAATTATGTCTAATATTAGCCAATTGCTAATAAATTCTCAGATTTTACTCGCCAGTGTGTGAGTTGGAGGTTAAGTATAAGTGTAGCACAGCTATATTTTCACTCACAGAACACTCTGACTGAGCGCTTCAGAGTTTCATTCTCCGCCAAGCGATCTGTGCTGTTTTTCAGTTCATCTGAATGGATGTGCAACGCACCTGTATTTAACGTACCGTAAACTCTAGTGTGAAGGCGCACGACTCCCCGTCGCTTTGTTTCACACACACGCAGAGAGAGAGAGAGAGAATTGACGCGCTACATGTAAACGATATTCTTTGTTGTATTTTGCTGTCAAAATAACGGAATTCCTTTGGAATTCTTCAGCGTTTAAGAACTGCCGCTTTCTCCGCTAGTGGGCGGAACTAATGTGCAAACGGCAATCTCATTGGCTGGCGCTCACCTATTATCATCCCTGTTTTGATTTCAGCAAATCAGTTTTTTTTTAAATTTGTTTTTTTTTATTTTTTTATTTTTTTTATCAGTCTGGCGAGTAAACAAAAAAATTTACTAGCCAATGGCGATTCAATTGCCAAGGTGTCCGTAGAAGGCTGAGAAATTCATGTTAATAGATCTTTTTTTTTTCCAGGCTTTTTGAAGAGACACGGTCGCTTTATATAACAAACACATTTAATTTAGGCTTTTATTCACATATAAACATTGAACGCACGCACATAGATAGAGTGCATCAAATGTGCTTGCTGGACATGAGAACCAATCATGTTTGTTCTTGTGTGTCACACAAGCTTGTTTGAGTTCCGCAAGAACCAATCAGGTTTGTTCTCTCAAGTACAGTTGAGCTCCTCTTCAGATCACTTGGATTAAACAGCTTGATTTCTTTTTACAATCTGTTTATGAACTTTTTAAAGTGTGAAATAAACTTCTTTTTAAAAACATCTTTTTCATTAAAAATATCTTTGTGTTTCGAAAATGAACAAATGTCTTATGGGTTTGGAATAACATGAGGGTAGGGCTGGACGATATGACCAAAATTGATATCACGATGGTGAGTAAATGATGACAGTATTTTCATTTTTGGATGAACTGTCCCTTTAATGCAACAGTTTGAAAACACAACAGAGCGAGATGCTCTAAAACAGCATTGTGTTGGTTAGTTTGTCTGTTTGCTGAGAATGACTGTAGTACTTGAATTGAGACACACCACTTTTCAGACAATGCAATTCATAGTATGTTGTCAGTTTGTAAACTAAAAATTAAAATGAAAACTAAAAATTAAAAACTAAAAATACCAAAGCCAGGACAAACGACTTATCCTTAGTAAAGACCACAGTACATGAAAATGGTAATCATCCAGTACCATGGTATTTAATATTTGATACCATCTGTGTACTGTGATTCTATTACAGTTGGCTACTTTTTTTGCAAAGGGAGCTGCTGAGTGAGTTCATGAAAATGTGAGACGCTAAAATGGCTCCTTTTAGTAGACACTTTCAGCTCACCGCAGCGTGCTCCAAGTTTTCAAAACAGATATGTCGCATTTTCCCCGTCCTCACAAAAGAATGAAGGATTGTGGGAAAGAATGGGAGGAGAGGCTGGTGATCCCGCAGCCAGAGTCTGTAATTTGACCATAATTAGGGAGAAAAATCTGTGCTTACTGAATCCGAGAAGGAACTGCCAGCATCAGCATCTTTCAGCAAACGCACCGCAGGCTCAAATTGATTGCGTTTGGTGTGGAATCTCTGGCGTTGAAATGCTCTGATATCTTTCATCTTTACAGCAATCTCTTAGGGAATTAATTATTTGTACTGTAATGGAAGACCAGCTCCTGCTGTTTTGTGTGATGTGCATTTAAAAGCCCATCCACGTCTGCCAAACGCATTTGACTTGATCCCAACAATTGACGGTTTGATTATCGGCCTTGAATTTTGTATGTGGCTGCATGTTATCTGATTTCCCCAGGGATTTCTCTTTGCCTGGAGAGGAAGGACAATGTTGCCACGAAGCCAAAGCCAAGGGTCTCGAATTTCTCTCATTTTCGGGCTGGGAAACTTAGCCCTCGTCCACCCCACAGAGATGAAATTTTCTAAAGCGGCAGATACACGCAGTGGAGAGGGCGATGGAGAAATCAATGGAAAACAGAGAAAGGCTCAAAGAGCAACAGGGAACTGAGGCGGGAAGCCTGGAGTGCAGCTGTCTCTTTCTGGCAATCTCCACATTGACCACAGACAGAGGGTCAAAAAGGGCAGAAAGAAGAACAGAAGAGGTGGCCTCACACCACCCTCTAAAGTTTAGCCGTGTCTATAGAAAACGGCTTCGAAAAGGCAACGAAAAGCAACCGCCCATCCCCCAAATACACACTACAGATGGAATCCCATTCACTTCGAGAAGGGACAATGCCACAAACTCCTCATTTAGAGCCACCAAATCCCATTCTGTCCTTGCTGTTTGGAGCTTAGGCGTCAAGCCCAGCACCTCTTCTCATCTCTTGCTTACAAGCAGCGTGGGGTCAAGGGTTAGTGCGTAATTGAAACCGGCCCGGACACGCTGAGAATAGGGCCTTACATCAGCCCTCTCGGACCGCGACAGCTGCTCGCTGCGTCTTCCATTCGTGGCAACAGCCTTTTTCCCCCTGCTAATGTAAATAGAACACCAGGGCAATGGCAGTTTAGACAAGCCGGGCACTCTGATGAATTAACTCCAGCTCCTCGTATGGATTAGACCTCCTCTTCCACTCACTCCACTTGATGACCTGTTTTGCACTTTAAGTGTTGTCGTGGGCTGCGCTGCTGGAAAATTAGTTTAATGCAGCAGAAGTTTTCTGCACCCACACAATAGTGTGACCACGCAGCCAGAAATAGATCGCAGCCTTCTCGCTGGCGTTGTAAAAGCACAGAGTCTGGATGTGCAATTAGGCGGTCTGAATATGCAGAGGTCAGGACACGTTGTGTTTGCCATTTCCATTAGGACTTAAACGAAAGGTTTCGCAAATGGCATCTATTATTTTTCCCTTTTTACCAAACTCTGAGGAAAAAACATTTAGTGTGAATGCACATTTTGCTAAAATGCTGTGAACAAATTTAAAAGGCTGGTACAAATGTTTCTGGATGATAACAGTGATCGCCCCAGTATTGTTCCCATTTGTTTCTTCCACTGGGATTTCAAAAACGACAGAGTTGGTTATGTAATTCCTAGTTAATATATGTAATGCTTTATGGGAGGGGTAGTTTTGGTGTGGTTCCTGCTTCTCTGGTAACAGACTTCTCTGATTGGTGGATTCAAGGCTCTGCCCACTTTAGGATTGAGGATATTGTAGTTCTTCACAGGGAATTTGGCAATTACATAAAATGTTAAAAACACACTAACTTTTGGCTTCTACATAAGCAAATATCATCACTTGATAACCTCAGTGCTCATTGTAGGTCTGTCTTGAACAGTTTTTGTTCTTTATGGAGATTTTTATTTCTGAAACCCAACTTGTTGCTTAAAGGCATTTTATATATCTTGCACATGCTATACTAGTAGCTGGAGGTGCTTGTCCACTAGGGCTGAACGATTAATTGCAGTTGCGATATTATCGCGATATGATAAAACGCGATTTTTCAATCGCAGAGGCTGCGATTACACTCGGTCACGTGACACGCGAGAGTGAAGAGGTGTGTTCCACTTGAAGATCGATCGGTGTATGTCATCAAAGTACGGCGAGAGAAAGCATAAGGAGACGTCCGCGCTCTCTTATAGCTCTCGCAGTACTTTGATGACACACCCATAGGTCTAAGCAGGCAATCGCAATATTGGTAAAAAAAATCGCAATTAGATTATTTTCCAAAGTCGTTCAGCCCTATGTCCACTGAAGCCCAGTTGATTTTAAGTCTATAATGTATTTGTATCCAGTATTACCCCTGTGGTTTAACACAGTAGTGAGTTTATTGTGATGACAAGCCCGATGGAAGGTGGATCAATGTGCGAGCGTGTGCTCTCTGAGGGCCAGACGGCAGCGATCTTTGCCCCGTCACTGCTCCGTGTTTGACGACAACACTTTGATTGTCAGCCATTTCCGCCGGAGCTGGCATGCTCATTGATGCGTGTTCGTCAGGGGAGAGTGTGAGCAAGGCTTCTGCGACTCCAGCCCTGACTTGACGAGGGGGCCGAGAGGATCATTTTCCCTGTCAAGACGAGCTTGTGGAGCTCACTTTCTTTGCGTCTTTACCTTGCGTTTTCTCTCCTAATGGTTCGTATTTAACCAAAACTTCGTTTGCTCGAAGAAAACATCTGTAATCAGGTTGAAGAATGACTTCCTCTCCGAGTGACGATAGCGGAGGGGATAAGAGGTTTAAAAACGGTGGATTGTGTAGCAGGGTAAATGCAGCTTTTGTGTAGTAATGATTGGGGAGTCTGGCAGGGAGCAGATGGGCTAGCTCTCTGTCTCATTGTGTCTGGCTCTTTCTTTTTTTCATTTTGGCTGAACTAATATGCCAGATGGTGGCAAAGAGGAAAGGCCAACAAGTGAGCTGGGGCATATGGGGAGCCTGGTTAAAATGGGACCCTACTGTGGCTGGGGATGGGCGGGAGACGTGTGATACAATAGCAGGTAATTAAGGGAAGGACTTGACTTCGCCGCTAAGCCTTTGTGCGTGGCAAAATATTTTTCAGGGGACCTGCCGTCAGCATCAGACAACACTGCTGTATGTCAAATTATTACTAGGGGTTAGAGGTCTGCATGGGCTTTAAACTGAAGCCCGAACCCGGCCCGTACCCGAGATCGTTTGACCCGACCAATCAATTTAGAGCCTGAAATCTTTTTTTTTTTTTTTCCCACAATGAATAGCCAATTTAAAAAGAAATTCTTTATTTCACGATTGCATGCAACGGTCAGTAAACAAATACATGTAAAGAAACAAAGGCAAAAGAAAAAAACACTTACCAGTTATGAAAGTTTATGAACATCAGGTGCAGCGGTCACATAAATTCTGCCGAGTTTTTGAATGGTTGTATACTACAAGACGATAATTCTTCCATCGTGCAAATTATGGTCATTTTCGTTAGTTAAGGCTCGTTAGCATTCGGCCTGCTTTAAATCAGACACAGAGATGCAGTGCGGTAAGATCGCATTTATTTGAATTAATTAATTATATCATTTATTTGAATTAGCGAGAGAGAGAGAGAGAGAAAGAGAGTGCTGAAAGTTGCGCGTGTGAACCTGTGTCTGCGCGTCTCTCTACAAGCAATGAGGCTTAGTTACTTCAAAAACAGCGATTTTACCCCCTCATTGCAGAGAAATATAACGTTGCGAGTAAGTAGCCTGTCGAAGCTATTTTACTAATAAAAGTTTCCGTGCTGTTGTCGTGTGCAATAATGTGTGTGCGTGCGTCTATGAAAGCATCGTAGCCTACTGCATATAGTTTTAGTTTAGCTATAAACCCGAGCCCGACCAGAACCCGAAGCTATTCATTAAACATTAACCCGAACCCGACCCGAAACCCGAAAGTATTTCGGGATCCATCGGGCTCGGGTCGGGTAGCAGACCTCTACTTAGGGGTGCTCTGATTGATCGGCTACGATCACTATCGGCCGATAATTGCTTTGGGATGATCGATCGGCGGTCTCTATAAAGGCAGATCTAAAAAAAAACGATCTCAAGCTGATGACGCGCCTGCCGTGAGAGGTTTGGCACGACATGCAGCGGCACCGTCTTAGTCTCTGTCTGGCACGGGTACAATAATTATAATGCTGAAGGTGAGGTACAATTCATATTCATTAAATAACTTATAAAATAATTTGAAAACTTTCTGTGAGACGTAATTTCACAAACGGCGTGAGTGAATCACCGCGCGCGCTCTCTCTTTCCCTCTCAAAATACGCAAATGGCTTTAAATCACATCACGTCTGCACTATAAGCGAGCTGCAGGCTGCACAGTTGACACAGGAATTGTCACTTGCACAATCGAGGCAGTGTCGCATCGTCACTAAAGTTTATAAATTGCATTTCTTTTTAATTCTTGCCAGTGTTTAAACCATTCAGCGCTCGCGCGCTCTCCTGGAGACCATGCGCTCATGCACACTCGCAGCGCACACACACAATGCCAGGTTGCAGTGCGTATGCGGTGCGCGCTCATGTTAATGGATTAAAGCGTTCACGCTGCACACGGTTGTGATCCAGCAGTGCGTTCAGGAGTGGTGCGTCTGCAGCAGTGCAGAAATCGTTTCCGCACAGTCTATTTTTGCTGCGCTGCATGTGCTGAATTAAAGTGACAGAGCATTGTTTGCGGTAAATATGAACATGGATTGACACGGAAATGTAGTAATTACACCATAAATGCATATAATTATCTCCTGTGTTTCATAGTCAACACGTAGGCTATGGCTTTTTGGCTAGGTTTAAAGGAAAAGAGCACTTTTAGATAAACCAGGCAAAAATAGATGGCACTTGTGGAGGTAGGAAAACAAAGTTGTTTATAAACCGCAGGATTGCTTGTAATAAAGAATTAAATGCAAAAGAAAAGGCAGTAGAGCTGACTGTTTATGTCAGTAGTAAGTTTTAATTTAGAATGTTTGTGATAATGAAGTAGTTTAAATGTTTTGCCACTTGCTTGAGCAACTTAATAGGATAGTTCATCCAAAAATGAAAATTTGATGTTTATCTGCTTACCCCCAGCTGTTTCTGTACCGCACATGGACTGCATACACACTGCAAACGGAGTATGTGTGAACCTGGTGTAACACTGCCTCTCGTACAGCTCACGAAATCAGGCTTGTGCTGTGTGTAAGCTATTGTGCAACAATTGCACGATTGTCAAAACAAAAATACAGTGCATGATCAAACATTTAGGTCAGATAAATATATATTTTTGAAAAATGTCTAAAAAATGCCCCCCTCCACCCCTCAAATTAAAAAAATCCCCTCTCACAAGAGTCACCTAAGAGGGGAATCAAAAATGAAATTCAAGCCCTGAATAAATGTCCAAAAATCTTGATTGGATCATCACTATAAATAATTCTACATGATAAAAAGGAGGCTCTAAAAAGATCTGTATCGGTGATCGTATCAGCAGATAGTGCTTTCTGTGATCGGCCTCAAAAATCCTGATCGGAGCACCCCTAATTATTACACTGATTTCACTCAATCAGCCGTGATTATTTTTTCAGTGTTCTGTGTTTGGGCCTTCATTAGTTGCTACGGTCTTTTGGAGAATAGTCCATTCATTGTCACAAAATTCTCGTAATTTTTTAGGACAGCTCACGATTCACGATATATTTGTACATTTGTTAATCGGTTTGTCTTTTGTGTGGACTATTATGGTGTCTGGACGTCCAGCAATCGGCGTGTTAATTCTGACATTACATGTCACAATTTCCGGGTCCAAATGTTCTGTCACATGCAAAAAGCAAACAAGCGGTGCAAATATACACTCGCGGTGTGCTGTAATACCCATGAAAAAGCCTTTGAAAAACCTTTATCTTCAAACTGAAATCTCAGATGGCCAGACAGTGATTCATCTCTCATGAATGGTTAAAATATTGGTGTCTGGACACTGTGAGCTTAGAGACTGCAGTGCACACTGCAAGTTTTTAAAAGCTTAGCTTAAATGTAAATAAATAGTGTTTAGAAATGACTGTGGAGATGGTATTTTCATATGGAGATAGATTTGTTGTATAATTCCAAATAAATAGATTATGATCCACGCATTTGTGCATCGCTCTCTGCACATTTGTGAATGGCTTTCTGTGCATTTGTGGATCGCTGCATGCATTTGTGGATTTTGAAACATTTGGAACGTGTTACGATGGGTCAGCGAAATGTGATTGGCTTGAGTTGACGGTGGTTGAAAAGTCCACACATTTGTGAAGTTGTCAGCGTTTTGTTTCAAAAGCCACAAATGCATGCAGCGATCCACAAATGTACAGAACGTGATTCACAAATGAATGCCAGGCAAAGTTGTCTTTGTAGAGTAAAAATATATTTGTGAATGGTTTTTATGTGCAGATCTCATTTTATTTATTTGTGAATTTTGTTTTAATTTTTGTTTTAATTGAAATTTTTGTATAACTCATAGATTTATTTGTACATCTCATTCTATTTTGCTTGTCAATATGTTTCATTTTTGTTAATCTCTTTACATTTATTTGTGGATCATAATCTGTGTATTTGGAATTATGCAACAAATCTATCTCCATATTCTCCACTGAAGCAAGTAGACATTTGGACCTGGAAACTCTCTGTGTGTGTGCGTAAACGTGCGTGTTAGACCTATATTAAACTCTGGGTTAAACCCCTGTGTGAGTTCCTCTCACTCTGTTCAATATGTATCACTTCAGGACCTCAACACACACACACACAATTCAATTCAATTCAGTTTATTTGTATAGCGCTTTTCATGATACAAATCATTGCAAGCAACTTTACAGCAAATACATTTTCTACAATATTTAGTAGTAGCTTATCAGTGGTGACTGTCAGTTATTGTACATATGGCTGAAATGTATGGAAAAATCAATTAAAGATGTAATCAAACAGACGATGAACACTATTAACAGCAATTATTATATGAACTTATAGCAAAATTTGGTAGTTCTGTGTGTTGTTTGAAGGTTGTCATCATCTGAGGTCCTCTGAGGGGTTGGCATCATCTCTTCTCAGGTGTTGCACGATATTATCGTGCGTGCGTGCATGGGTGGGTGGGGGCAAAGAGAGAGACTCTCTGTACTTATCATAGGCTATTTCATAACTGTGTGGTGTTTTAAACCGCGCGGGCGCGAGAGAGAGCCTATGAAAGCACCAATAATCGAAATAATATACTTTCAAACATACTGATAAACTAACATGTTAAATATAAAAATATTTAAAATGGCTATTTCATATATATTCGTATACAACAGTCATACATCGCTATTAGGACCGCACATCCTGTGACAAGTTTGTCGCCTCAGAGCACGGAAGTTATCAGTCTAAAAGGTCTGCAGTCAACGGTGAAAATCAAAAGTAGATTTATTTTAAATACCCCAATGTTTCCCCTGCCATTATATTAGGGGGGCGGCCCACCCCCCCGACGGCACCCCCCGCCCCCCTTGAAGGTCAAGTTAATTTTAGGCTACTTCATTTTATATTCTCTATAGGGCCAGATCACAACAGAAGTTATTTAAAGTTACCTTTCCTATAGAACAGGTCTATGCTGTGTTCTTTTATTAAACAAACTAAATAGCCTTATGTTATTTATCTTATTTACACGACGGCATGTCATTTCAGTCTCTACGTTATTGTCGCACTCTCTGCATCACGCACAGCGGGCGCGCACACACACACACACACACACAAGTGAGCACACTCCCACTAGTATTTGTAAATATTAAGCCGCAAAAGTATCTGTAAATATTAAGCCACAAAAAGATTATTTAAACATGAATCCTGCATGTTCTGCGTGTCTCTGTGTTAATGAATGGCGCAGACACGCGGTTTTGTTTACTACTTGTACTGAAGCACGTGTGACGCTTCCGGTGATATTAACGTCTGCTGTCTCACTAATGAGGACATTAAATACATGAACAACATCTCCAGAACTGCTCTGAGAGTCACTTCATGAGCATTTGACTGTTTAATTTGTGTAAAACTATGAGTAAAACTATCCTCATATCATATACACACAGAAATGTAACGGTATTCACGGCAACCCGTCAAAATAAAAGTTCGGTTTAACTTGAAGACATTGCGGCAGAAATATATTACTTACTATTGTTCAGTAGAATGTACGTAATAGGCTACTACTATGCTAAAACACAGAAGTCCAGTCTAGAGGTCATGAATGCATGAACTAGCTTTTCTGCATCAGAAACAGGTAACATGTTCATATCAAATATGATTTTCAAAAGACAAGTTGCTATCTAATATAACACCCAGCCTCATCACTCAGGGTTACAGCCCATCAACTCTGTTTCTGTGTACACAAGCTAGTGCTCATCCACCCGCCAAAAGTCTGGCCTTCATTCCCAAATGCATAGCTCACCCCAGTGATCTACTGCCATGGACCAGTCCAACTGACATATGTATCATATTTTCTTTTGGCCCGTGTGTCCAAACCATAGTTGCCAGTGATATAGAGTCAACAGTAATCACATCAAAAGAAATATAGATTCACATATACTGGCTCGTTGTTTGGTTTTCCTTGGTTTACTGCCAGCATCACCTTCTTTCAGCTACACGTTTGTCTATCTCGTCATCGGAACGAACTGAATTCAGGTTTAAATCCATTTAAGTATCTGTGAGGTGTGATAAGGAAGCCTCTTTTAAGAGTGTCCAAACCATGGCCCTCATGTTGGCTGCTGGTT
Organism: Sinocyclocheilus anshuiensis; assembly: GCF_001515605.1. Classification (NCBI taxonomy): domain Eukaryota; kingdom Metazoa; phylum Chordata; class Actinopteri; order Cypriniformes; family Cyprinidae; genus Sinocyclocheilus; species Sinocyclocheilus anshuiensis. The sequence continues at coordinate 1,567,558 of NW_015546072.1, forward strand.
TTTATGTACTAATGGCATTGGCCACTCTCTTATCTGTCTGTCACACAAGCCCTGCTCCGAAAGCTTCATTACCCAGCACCCATGGAGTCATCCTTTAATACGAGACCATAATCATTAGGAGCTGGTCCAGTGTATTCACCGGAAAATTAATTCGGCATCTCTCGCAGAAGTCGATAGGTGACTCCCTCAGCCTCTTGATGTGAGGTATTTATAACAAGTTGTTTGTCATTGGGGGAGTGTCGATGGTGACCGGGGAGGAAATTGTGGGTAGTTGAGCAGTCAAATAAAAGTGACCTCTGTGTGTAGGAGACTGTCAGAACAAGAAAAAAGTCCCTGAGTGTGGTTTTACTTCCTTTATTCAGCACTCTAGCTACTGTTGTTCATTTCAGGGACTGTCTAATTGGTGTGAATATGAGTGGGATGCAGCTGTATTGATAAGTATTATTTTGTAGACAAGTGGAGTCCTATCTGAAACTGGTACTTGCAAAAGCATAAATCACTATTGCTGTTGCTCATATCTTTAAAAACCAATAACCTGTGTAACTGACAAGTCTACCTTAAAGGGGTCATATGATGCTTTTTTTAAAGATCATTATTTGGTGTATTTGGTGTAACAGAATATGTTGACATGCTTTAATGTTCAAAAAAACACATTATTTTTCAAATACTTTTTCGCACAAATTCGAACATCTGGGTTGTGCTGTTCTGTTGTAAATAAATATTTCGCACTGAAACACACAGCGTCTCCCTGACATGGCTGCATCATCACTACTGCTGTTCCTGAAACCACGCCTTCTTTCTTTGCGTGAACATTTGGGCGGCATTACGCTAATATTTCCACATAGTGAGGTAGATATGTGGGGGCGTGTTAGAACGAGCCGTTTACCCAGTGCATTGTGATTGGCCGAACACCGCAAGCACTCGTCGGAAATGTAACGCCCCTTACCATAATCGCAAGCTTTATCTTTCAAAGTAAATGTAAAGACCGAGCCCGAAAGGGGAACAGAGTCGTGTGACAGACACCGTGATGAAGCTGGTATGTGTGCAGTACACAAGCCACGGTTAAGACCGCTGACTCCACTGTGATCTCTCTCTCTCTCTCTCTCTCTCTCTCTCTCTCTCACGCACGCAAGCACGCACACACACACGATGCGCAAAACTCCGCATTTGAACAGTCAATAGCAAATACTTAAACTAATAACAAAACAGTAGCTGATTCAGAAGCGCCAGATTGTCATAGCAAAGTCAGAATTACCTCCTCTCCTAGGTTCACGAAACGGTCGTCCATAAAATGCATTGCTGTTCTGTTGTAAGTAATCTTAAAGATTCCTAAATGCATCTACTTTCGGAAGGCCAAATAAAGTGCTTTTGCTTTCGCCTAGAAACACACAGCGTCGCCCTGACATGCTGCTTCAACACTAACTGTGGTTACTGAAACCACGCCTCCTTTCTTTGCGTGCACATTTGGGCGCATTATGC